>NW_027507764.1:52807941-53015441 GCF_037356315.1 Lithobates pipiens | reverse complement strand
TAGACATACAGCCACTTTCACAGGAACGTGTGCGTTGGAAAGAGTGCATTGAAATCTTTGGAGCAAGTGGTAGGTTAGGGACTGATGACCACTGTATAGGCAAATAGAATAGCACATAGAATGGTTCCTGTGAGTAAGCTTAGGATCGGGACATCTGCAGTATGGGTACTACCTAGTGACCGGAATAATATTGTGAGGTTCCCTCAGTCAGCAATATAGTACTACCTTGATACATTGTAAATCAACACCCCTCCAGCAGAAGACATCCTCCAGTTATTCCGGGCAAAGCCTGCTTATACTGTAAAAATACAATTCTCTCATTGCCTTGTAACGGTGCCTTCTGGACTGCAATTACTTATCACTATTAATCTGCATATAATAATACAAGTTAAGTCAAAGCATTCTAAGACTGTGTGTGATTTTCTTATGGATTGGTTACCTTGAATGAGGCCCCACCTACATGTGGGCCAGGTCATTCCCACCCTGCAGCCCGCCTCTTTGTTTATGTGGGCTGAGGGGCAGGAATGACCTGGCCTTGGCTCTGGGAGTATAAAAATAGTGCAAGTTCATAGTACGGCTAGGTAGAGGTTTGGAGGACACCCAAGCTCATCTCTACTAGAGATAGAAGTGGTACTGATGGGAGCAAAAGCTCAAGTAAATATGTCTGTGAAAGCTTAAAGTAGAAGTTCAGCCAACTCCTAACTACTGTAACTCTAAACCTACTCACAGCCACATCCAAATATGAATCTATCAAGCCCTGTAAAAAAAAAATATTGCTGTACTTACCTGTTCTGCAGCCGTTCCAGTCTAAGCCCTTGTACACACGGTCGGACATTCCGGCAACCAAATCCGTCGGATTTTGTCAGACGGATTTTGTCCGAAACTGTTGCATACACACAGTCGGACAAAGTTGTCAGAAAATCCGATCGTACTTAATGTGATGACGTTATTTCGTTAGGACGGGACTATGTTCAGGCTAGTAGCCAATAGCTTTGGTCTAGGAATTTGATCTGAGCATGCGTGGCACTTTGTCCGTCAGAGTAGGTTACACATGATCGGAGTATGTCCGATTGGAGCATTTTGTCGGAAAATTTTACCGGCAAGTTGGAAAAGTTGGTCCGTCGGATACCACACACAGTCAGAATATCCGACAAAACGTTCCGATAGGACACATCCCATCGGAATCTCCGACCGTGTGTACAAGGGCCTAGTCCCATGCTGAACTGTCAGCGGCGGCTTTAGTGTGTGGGAGAGAGGCAGCAGACAACGGAAGTCCCATAATAAGTCTATTGGTGACGTCACCTACCAGGCATTCCCCAGTCAGCTGTCTCTCCTGCACTCAGCATCCGCCACTTGCGTCCGGATCAGATTGGCTTCAGAAAAGGTATGTATAGCGGTATTTACTTTACAGGGCTAGGTAGGTTTGTTGTAGAATGTGGCTGCAAATAGGTTTACAGTTTTGGGTGAACTTCTACGGGAACATCTAAGGGATGTTACATTTTAATGCGAGGTGTCCTTGTGCTGGTCGAAAATTGTGGCTGCTAGATATGGCGGTACACATGGAAAAAATAAAAATCTGAAATGACAACCAGCACAAGGGAAATTTTACACTAAATGTAAGTAATGTTCCTTATGCTGATTTTTTTTAACCATTTCAGCCCTGGAAGCATTTGCCCACTTCCTGACCAGGCCATTTTTGTGATATGGCACTGCGTCGCTTTGACTAACAATTGTGTGGTCGTGCGATGTTGTACCCGAACAAAATTTATCTCCTTTTTTTATCAGAAACTCTTAATAGTCTGTATTATTTTTTTTTTTTTATGTCCGACTCTCCAGCCACCTCTTGTATTATGGAAAACCTGGTGACAATGGAATAATAAAAATGGAATTACTCCTTGACAATATTTCCTGATTGCCATTCATCATTGATCTTGCTTATCACTTGCAGTTGCTATGTAAGAGTAAGAAGAGGGAAATCATTAATATTGAGCTGGAAGGTTCAGTTCAGGCTTTATTCCCAGAGCTCTGGCTGGAGAAAGGTGAGACATGTACTGGTAACGGGTTCTCAAGAGTTATTTCCCCCGTCTATCTAGAGCACAGACCTGGGCGATCCATCTATTGGATTGACTCTTCTTTTGAAGTTGGACAGTTCTGCCTGCAGTATCGCCTCTGGTCCTTTATACAGCCTTTGAAATCAAGTCATTTTATAATCCCTGGTTCAGTTCATCTAAATCCATGTAGGACTAGTCTGAAGTGATGCTAATACAGTATCTGGTCATGCAAGATGTATACTTAAAGTGTAACTCCAGTCCAAATATTTGTTTCTTGGTTACGAATATGATGGAGAAGAGTCAGAACCTGTGAGAGTTTTATTTCTGTGTTCCCATTGTGAAGATTTCTCTTCACTTCCTGACCATTGTCATTGGGACAGGAAGTGAGGAACATCCTCTTCAGCAGGAGGTAATAAAACTATGACAGTGTTTTTGAAGACAAACTTTAGAAGGCAAGCCTCCTTTTTATTTATTTTTTTTATTTATTTTTTTAGGCTCACTAGAGCGTGGAAGAGTTAAAGAGTAACTCCACTTTTGTTGAGAAAAAACATTTCCTCTGGGTGATCTATGTACATTGCAGAGATTTTAACAAACATTGTTGCAGTGGCGGCTGGTGCTAAATGTTTTTAGGGGGGCGGAACCCACCCCCAGATCTACACTCACTCCTCCACGGTCGTGGTGCCGTGCAGTGGCGGCTAATGAAGTTTTAGGATGGGGGGTACCAGACCCCCCCTTCCATTTTGACCCCTCTCACTTGGTGAAAATGGTCGTGGATTCAATGAAATAGTGGGCGTGAATCTAAGGTGGTGTGGTTAGCGTCTGAGATGAACGAGTAACGGATGGAGGGAGAGGGAGGGACAGTAGGCCCAGATCCTACACAACAATATAAATATGTGTATTCTAGAAAGTTTAACTATCAGCAGATAAAGATACTCCAAACACTTGGTGTTAGCACTTCAATCATCCCGGCACCATGGTTGTTATGGTGTCAGGATGATTGAAGCGCATTATTTCTATTATTACATTGTAGTATAAAATGAAATCATTCAACTCACCATAATGCAGAATCAGTGGGAGCCCTGAGCATGTCACATGCCATGGCGCCTGCCACCAGATGCCATCCAGTGTCTCCAGCGGAGTAGGTCCTTACATCAGGTGCCCCCAGCGGAGTCCATCCTTACATCAGGTGCCCCCAGCGGAGTCCCTCCTTACATCAGGTGCCCCCAGCGGAGTCCCTCCTTACATCAGGTGCCCCCAGCGGAGTCCCTCCTTACATCAGGTGCCCCCAGCAGAGTCCCTTCTTACATCAGGTGCCCCCAGCGGAGCACCTCCTCACATCTGTGTCCCCAGCGGAGCACCTCCTCAGATCTGTGTCCCCAGGGGAGCCCCTCCATACATCTGTGTCCCCAGCGGAGCAGTAGGGACCTCCTCACATCTGTGTCCCCGGCAGCATAGCACTCCTTCAAGCCGCATCTGTAGCTAGTTCCTGGCTTTCTCCATGTGTTCAGTTCCACTGAACACAAGGGGATTAGTCCTCATGGCGGCCATCTTTTTGTAGCTAGCCGGAAGTGACTTTGTTCACACTGGGAACAAAGCACCTGGCTGGGCACTGGGCGGATTCTGTTTGGCGCAATGGACTGTGCCACAAAGCAGCTCCAAACCCCGTCAATGAAGCGCCATGGTTTTTCTGGTTACTGCTGGGGGGCGGCGCTCGGGTGCCCCCTATGGATGGGCCCCCACTGGTGCCGTGGCTTCCTCTGCTTCTCCTCCTGGCCAACTCAATACGCCTCCTGTCCTGATTGGCCCAGGAGGAGAAGCCTGAAGAAAATAGCGAATATTGATTCGTTGTGTCACAAGTGGGTGGGTTTGGGGTGTAGTGCTCTGTTCCCCACATCCAACCTTTTTTAGTATAGTTACATACTGTAGTAGGTAAGGTTGAAAAAAGACACAAGTCCACCAAGTCCAACCTATTTTTAAGCCAATTAGAGCCTCCAGCTCTAATCATGTGGCTCGGAAAAAAAATCAGTCTGGCTCCCCGCATGAAAAATTGAGGAGTGGCACCCCTGCACCCCTTATGGCCCGGCCGCTCCATGTTATACGGTTGGCAAGTAGTTAAAGATATAATTGTTTGTGGCTTTTGAGTAATTTTCCAGCAAAAAGTGCAGTGTAAGAATGTGGTTTGAGTTCCAGAAAAAAAAAACAATGCGATAAGAAAAAGTTAGATAATTGTTTTTTGATACTGGCTTATAACATTATTGAACAATATGTTCCGTGTAACTCCGTCAGCCTGAGATGAAAGTCTGGATAAGAAACAAAAGCGCTATTTTTCAAAAAACAATTAGGTGCCATATGGCAACTAGGAGGCTGGCATGTGTTTAGTATGGGGGAAAAACTGAGCAGACAAAAGGAAAAGCGCTCAGAGCTGTAAAATTATAACCTCTCCTTTCATATTTGTCGCATTGTGTACACAACCATGCCAAGGTGTCCTGTAATGTAACAAGTTCTAACTAACGAAAGAAGAAAAAAATGGGATTAGAGTTTTATATATATATATACATACACATACAGCGGGTAAAATAAATATTGAGCACTTCACCATTTTTCTAGTTAAATATATTTTTAATGGTGATATTGACATGACATTTTCACCACATGTCGGTAACAACCAATCCACACATACAAAGAAACCAAAACAAATAAGTTCAGATGTTACGTTATGTGTAATAAAATGGAATGACACAGGGATAAAGTATTGAACACATGAAGAAAGGGAGGTGCAAAAAGACATGGCAAGCCAAGACACCAACTGAAATTTATCAGTAATTAGAAAGCAGTCCTGCCCCTTGTCAGTGCAAATTAATATCAGCTGATTCAGTCTCAACTGATTACCAAGGTGTCACACAAGAAACATTTTATGATGGGCAAAAGCAAAGAGCTCTTTCAAGACCTACACAACCTTATTGTTGCAAAACATACTGATGGCATTGGTTACAGAAGAATTTCCAAAACTTCTGAATGTTCCAGTGAGCACTGTTGGGGCCATAATCCAGAAGTACAAAGGACATAATTTCACCATAAACCAGCTCTGACCAGGTGCTTCTCACATGATTTCTGACAGAGGAGTAAAAATAATTATCAGAAGAGTTGTCCAAGAGCCAAGAACCACTTGTGGAGAGCTTCAGAAAGACCTGGAATTAGCAGGTACAATTGTTTCAAAGAAAACAATAAGTAATCCACTCAGCCGCCATGGCCTGTATGCACGCTCACCACGCAACACTCCATTACTGAAAAAAAAAGCTTGTTTAAAGTTTTCTGCACAACATTTAGACATGCCTGTGAAATATGGGGAGAATATAGTCTGGTCAGATGAGACCAAAATAGAACCCTTTGGATGCCATAAGACACATCATATTTGGAGGTCACATGGCACATCACCCCAAAAACACCCCATACCAACAATGAAGTTTTTAGGTGGGAACATCATGGTGGGTGGGGCTGTTTCAGCATATGGTACTGGCAAACTTCATTTCATTGAAGAAAGGATGAATGGAAAAATGTACCAAAACATGATTAATAAACATCTGCTGCCATCTACCAGGATGATGAAGATGAAACGATGGTGGGCATTTCAGTGAGACAATGATCCCAACACACAAAGCCAAGGAAACTTTCAATTCGTTTCAAAGAAAGAAAATAAAGCTACCAAAATGGCCCAGCCAATCCCCTGACTTGAATCCAACAGAAAATCTGTGGAAAGAGCTAAAGATCAGAGTTCCTAGAAGAGGCCCACAGAACATTCAATATTTGTGTGGAAGAATGAGTCAAGATCACAACTGAGCATGTGACTAGTTTCTCCGTACAGGAGGTGTCTTGAAGATGTCATTACTAGGGATGAGCCGAACACCCCCCCGGTTCGGTTCGCAGCAGAACATGCGAACAGGCAAAAACTTTGTTCAAACACACCGTTAAAGTCTATGGGACACGAACTTCAAACACGAAAAATCAAAAGTGCTAATTTTAAGGGTTAATATGCAAGTTATTGTCATAAAATGTGTTTGAAGACCTGGGTCCTGCCCCAGGGGACATGTATCAATGCAAAAAAGAGTTTTAAAAACTGACATTTTTTCAGGAGCAGTGATTTTAATAATGCTTAAAGTGAATCAATAAAAGTGAAATATTCCTTTAAATTTCGTACCTGGGGGGTGTCTATAGTATGCCTGTGTAGCGGATGATATTTGGGACCAAATGTCATACGCATTGTAAATTTAGTTTTGGCCTCAGAACAATAAAGGTTCTGAGGGTTAATTATGTAGGTAGGCCTAACACCAGTCTGACCGGGCTGTGTTTGAAAGTTTTGCCTGGTCATGTGAGCGGTGAGGTGCACATGACAGACCAGAACCAGGTCTGGTTGGATCCTTAGGTATCAGCCTTCTCTGAGCCAATCAGAGGGAGTGCCCGGGGCCCACTAAGGAGTCTGGGAAGGAGTACTTAAGGGGGTGTGGGTCACGTGTTCAGGTTTCTGAGGTGTTTGTGAAACCTGTGTGGTCTGGTCTGTGTTCCAGGACCGGGGTAGCCCCGTGAGGGGTCCCGGTCACGGGTGTTGGACACCCCGCAGCATGTTCCTGTCAGTGGCCCCTGATAGACCCGTCTGGTCTGGGGTAGGGATCCGTCTGTTCCCAAGTCTCGGAACCGGCTGGTCTGAGGCGCAGTAACTGAGGGAAGAAGTGTCCGGGTGTGCTCTCGGCTTGGAGGGACACCGCAGCTCGTGGAAGTGACCGGGGGAGGACTCTTCGGAGGAGGGCCGGCAAGTGACATCCTGAGAAGTGCCTGGTTACTGAGTTGGGAAGGACATTGACGAATTCACACTTTTCCAGTACCATTGAGGAAGCGGGAAACGTTTCAGGTACGCTGGAAAAAGGTTCCTGTTCCCCCTTAGTTGATTGTTCAAGTTTAAGTCAACGTGCTGACTGCCATGATCTCTGGCTAGAGATTTGTTCAGCTTTGAAATGCGCCCAGCTGCGAGTGGCTACTCTCTGGGTGGAAATAGAGACTTTGTTAGACCTGCAGTTCAAGGTGCCTGAGTTCTTCACCCGTGCCCTCTGTTCCCTAAAGAGACTGTGTTATTTGGAAGTTCTACTGCAAAATAAACCTTTTTAAAAGGACTTCATCTGTGTCAGTGTACAAGTCGTTGGGTATCAACCCTGGGAACCCCTAGACGTGGAGGAACAGGCCAAGAGAAGGTAACTGGTAAGCACATCAAGTCAAGGCTGCCCTGCAACGGGTTATGGCCGCTACACCTGTAAAGTGGCGCATTTTTTCCATGTTTAGAACAGTCCCTGCACAAAATGACATTTCTAAAGGAAAAAAAGTAATTTAAAACTACTAGCGGCTATAATGAATTGTCGGGTCCCGGTAATACAGATAAAAGTAATTGAAAAAAACGGCCCTTTGGATTTGGTATGAATATTAAGGGGAACAATTTTTTTTTAGAATGCCGTAGGGGTTACCCTCAAAATCTATACCAATCCATACCAACCATCCACTGGATCCCATCCCTACCAGATTTCCACGATCCCCCGCTGTCAGACACCAAAATACTGCTTCACCGGCCCGGGGATTTTAAATCCCCGCAGCTTACTCTCCTCTCCTTGCAGTGCTGACAGTACAAGCTAAATAGCTCAGCTCAGCTAAATAGGAGCCCAAGCCGCAGCGGCAGATGTCTGCAGTTGGATCGGGAGCTGGTGGAACCCGTCATGCAGGTAGGTTTCTCTCATGGCTCCTGTGAAACCGCATATAATTCAGGCAGGAATCGCATTGCATTTCTGTTCAAATCGCATGCAATTCTTTGCACCCATTCATTTTGTATGGATGTGAAAATACTCAGTATATGTGCATCCCCACTAAAGACTGTTCAAAGAGGTATCACCTAGTGAAATGTGTCCTCCTGTTACACGTGAGATGTGGTGGCTGCATTTGTTTTCTTTTTTTCAGGTGTTTTCCCCTCTGTTTTCACCTGGGGATCTGCCCAGTAATACTCCTCCTGTAGTAAAAGTATCTTCATTCTGGATGAAGTAACACTGTTTTCTGGTAAGCATGCTTGCTTTACTCTTGGTGGTAAATCACTGAATGGAATTGGAATTCACTGAGTGATTGCTTATAGATACTCACCTACTGTCACTTATTTGGGAGAGGTACTATGGTGACCACTATAATATAGATTAAGAAATTAGGTAAATCAGACAACGATAGGTGAAGCAAGGCACCACATCCCAAATAATTAGAAAAAAACTTGGAAAATGGAACAGGGGACTTTAAAGGTGCCTGAAAAGATGAACAACTATTTCATGTATAATATAAAATGACACATTTTATTGGATACATTTGTTAAAAAAGATATAACAATCTTCCTGATAAAATAATGCGATCAGACTAAAAAATAGTAAATATGGTATATCTACTGTACAAAAACATATTTCTTGACATGTTTCGGTAAAAAATAGCTTCTTCAGAAGAATTGGAATTGTCTGTGTACAGCGTATTCACTGCAACATAAAAACAAGGCCGTCTTTAAGGCAGGGCAAAAGGGGCAGCTGCCCTGGGCCCAGTCATTGTTGTGGGGCCCAAAGCATCTGCCTCATACTTGCCAACTATCCCAGTTTACATTCCCTTGTCCCTTGAGGTTTTAGTCCTGTGGTTGTGTACAGACGACTCACCTGCAGACCCTGTGTTTACATGTAAATAACCAGCATTCATATGTAAATAGCAGTGACATGCATATATAAATAGCTGAGGCCAATGGCATTGATATGTAAATAAGGCAGCATTCATATGTATATCATGCCCCCTGCAGTGAGGAGATGATGTGCTGTAACCTACGGCAACCAGTGAGCAGTATTACTGTACAGTAATCTCTAGCAGCCAATCAACAAGCCAAAATCATGTGCTGTAACCTCTAGCAACTAATCAGTGAGCCTTAAGGAGTGCTGTAACCTCTAGCAACCAGTCAGTAAGCAGTAATGATATGTTGTAACCTCTGGCAATCAATCACAATCGCTGCCTGATCTGATACAGTAAACTGATTTTGAGTCTAGCTGCTATTTATTGTATGTCTCAGAGAAGGTGGAGAGTGAAATTGCATGGGGGGGGGGGGGCCCTAAGCAAATTTTTGCCCAGGGCCCAATCAATATTAAAGACGGGCCTGCATAAAAAGATACGTAAGAGAAAATACAATATTACAAAATAATCAATACAAAAGATGTCCTGATTCAATCATCTTAAAACAAGAACAAAATTGTACAGGATCAACTAGAACTGCTCTTACCCAAAATGAATTTCAGGTCAGTAAGCGAACACACCAGAGCCTCCGGACCACCATATATTGAGGACACACTGATATCCTCAATATTTTACAGTTTTATATTATACACAAAATAGTTTTTCATCTTTTCAGGCACCTTTAATGTCCACTGTTCCATTTTCCAAGTTTTTCCCATTATATAGATCTTCAAGTTTCAAGAGTTAAGATTTTTGGACTTTTTTGTCAAAATGTCTTCATTTTGGCACTTTTTATCACTACCTTAAATGATATGACTGTTCTTACCTTTATCTATTTATATAGCAATTTTTACTTTGTTTATTTACTTTGTTTATATATTAAGGTTATAAAGAACAATAGCTAAAGTATAAAGTTGTAAAAAAAACAAAAAAAAAACAATGTTTATACTAAACAACAGGAGCTCGGCAGGGATTATGATTTTCAGTTGAGTAACAAAATGATAAAGATAGATGAAATTTAGCAAACAGGTTATTACGACAAGTATCGGTGCTGGAATAAAAATGATATCTCTTAACAGGTGTTACACTTTCCTTTTTTTATGTGTGTGAGGCTACATTCTTATTTTCCTTTTTATTTCTCCGTGCTCCCCAGCAGGATTAGATTACGGGTCTGTGATCAGGCCATGCAGACAGCTCTTGTCTTTTAGAAAAATCAATTTATTTTTTTTCATACCGGCTGCCAAGCTTGCTGTAGGTTTAATTCTACCAGTCCTGAAAATTACAGTCTACTCTTCTACTGGCAGGTCAAAGCAGAGCTGGAATTCCACATTTTAAGTGAGATGACAGCTGAAGAGCACTTTGGAATCACATTATCTAAAAGTACAGGATTCTTCTGCAATTATTATTCTGTATTAGAAAGGCTGCTTGGCCTTGTTTTTTTTTCTTTTTATAGATTTCCATTGAAGTTTTATACAAGTAGTTACTAAGAAATTCTAAAACGTTGCGTGCCAAGAGGTGATAATGAGACTGCTATCAGTGCTACACTGTATTTACATTTCCAACTGGACAGACGTATGGAACTACACAAATCAATGTGGGAATTCACCAATTTCCAAGTGGAAAGTATCCAATGAAGAAAATTGAGAGAGAAACAGAGTTAAAAAGATTGTAAAGGATTGTTTTTATTTCCTATAAAAATAATAAACATGTTATATTGATGTAGCAATGTGGACTACAATTGTAAAGCATGGCGATTCCCCGTCATTTCTATGTACTGTATTGTCTCTCTAGTGCCCAGCATCACTAACTGACATCATATCTGTGAGCCAACCCAAAGGGATTGTGGGATTAGTAGCTTCTACAGAATGGCAATTACTCTGTATGACTATGCACCCAGCCTTCATATCCCAGGGGTCCTTGCTATTATCAGGGAGAATGCTGGGAAGAGCATAAAAGAAACCATAGACGTACGTTACAGTATCTTCCTCCTGGGCCTGGTGTGTGACAGACCTCTCTGTTCCAAGAGGGTGAGGTTGCGGCCTACCATGCGGTGTACAAGATTCCAACCCGCCCCAGAAGAGCCCCATCCCTGCTTGCTGATCATCAAGCATCTATCCAGCATCACCCTGATAGTCCAACAACCACACTTTGTGCTGTTCATTGGATGATCGTCGTGAGTGGAACCACTACAAGGATGTCTCTCCAGTAATCGCTGTTCAGAAGGCATTCAATTGGCCTGGTCATTGGTGAGAGGGAAATTGCCCACCTTTACAAACTTTCCTTTGTTGCTTCACTGGGACACTGTGCACAGACAGCTTTACCCTGGGGAAACACTTTACTGCATCTCTATTTGAACATTGTGTGTATATATATATATATATATATATATATATATATATATATATATATATATATACACCTGTCACATCAACCTTACCAAGAAATACCATTGCCTTGTTTCTGCACCTTATTGGATATAGTTAACGAGCTCCAACTGCTAGCGAAGACCATCTGGCCTGCAACTGGGACATTACTGTCTTTACTACTTAAACGGTTCTTGTTCAATTGATCTCTCATTAGGATTAAAGTTGTATAGGCCAGCCTGGGTTTCCCCTTTAGAAGTCTTGCCAGAAATAATGCCTTAATTCTTGCTTATCCTTTCAGGTCATGTTCAAGTGTTATGTCATTGTACATACGTGTATATAAGTGTAGAGGAATTCTTCTTCTGATCTATTACCTCCTTGTGCAGCAACATCTTCCTTAAGTTATTCAGTAAAGGTTAATAGAATATAAACCCATTGAGTGGACTGACTTATTACTTTAAGGTGGTGCAAAGATGTCTGAACCCAGAGTGTCAGGTGGGTTGGAACGTTCCCAGGGTCATGAAGGTGCAGATAAGCCGGTAAATCCAAGCAGTCTCCAAGGGGGCAGTGCTACACTTCCTCTGTTGCAGTGGATTTGCGCAGAGCAGCCCGGATCCTCCTCTACTCAAGTCCCTCTTCTGTGCTCCTGACCTCTCCCTCCTGTTCAGTGTCCCCACAGCAAGCAACTTGCTATGGGGAACCCTAGCCGGGTTACAGCTCCCTGTGTCCATGCAGACACGGAGCCCCGGCCAGGCTCCACCCCCTCCCTCTCCTGATTGGCTAGCTGACTTTGACAGCAGGAGCCAATGGCACCGCTGTTGTGTCTTAGCCAATCAGGAAGGAGAATCTCAGACTTCTGAAACATTCATGGACATCGTTGGACAGAGAGGGGCCTTAGGTAAGTGTTGTGGGGAGGTGAGGGGAGCTGCAGCACACAGAAGGCTTTTTATCTTAATGCATAGAATGCATTAAGATAAAAAACCTTCTACCTTTACAACCCCTACTGAGTTTTTAGGTCTCCTAAGGCTGTTCAGGATGGAATTAATTCATTGATGAATTATATGCCACCTTTTTAGCACTAATGATGCATATATATTCCTGTTTAGTAAAAAGGTTATTTTCAAGAGACCTTCTAGATGGTTCTTGGTATCTGAATGCACTAATTATCTATGACATAAAGGTACAAACTTGTCGCCAGAACTTATGGATGGAGTTATAGGAACAAAGAAAGTGGGTCATGTTTGGTCAAAGGGGGAAACGTTTTAGGCAGAGTCAGCCAATTAGGGGTTGGAAATTTTAAAGGATAATTTTGAGTTGGATTTACTTCCATGTTTCTGCTTTCCATAGGCCAAGCCATCCTTTCTTTGTGTGTGGTCCCATATTTCCACATTTTGTTAGGTCCAGAAGTTTGGCCCACCCTTTTAAGGTCCTTAGGCTGTGTAAATGTCCTTGGGATAAATTCTCTTTAAGTAATATACCAATCAGGGTTTTTTTTTTTTTTTGTTTTGTTTTTTAAGGTTCCATCAAGAACCATTGCAAAGAAGGTTGATAGACGAAAAGAGTGTCATAGACGAGCTTTGAGTAGATGAGCTGTTTTATTTGTTTGTAGCGAATAATGTGTATGCCTTGGATACCATTCTGTCCCTATGGCGAAACGCAAAGGAGTAAGTTTCTCTATGTGGTCTGCCAAGTCCTAAATGGAGTCTTGAATGGTAAATGTCATCATGGAGGAGTGGAAGAGGACTCCAGTGGCAACCTGTGAAGCTCTGGTGAACTCAGCTTTGCACATCTAGAGAGTGACATTTTTGCCCATTCTTCTTTGCAAAATAGCTCAAGCTCTGTCAGACTGGATAGAGAGCGACTGTGAACAGCAAATTTCAAGTCTTGCCACAGATTCTTAATTGGATTTAGGTCTGAACTTTGACTGGGCCATTCTAAAGCCTCTAACACATGGTTCAATTGTTGCCAGGGAATTGTCTGTAGACAGACTGTTGTCCTAAAATCTTACCGTTAGTATCTTCCTTTTGACAATTGTTGTCCAATTTTTGGCCAACAAATGTTGGATGACAGGCTAGTAAATTTTTGTCAGACAATGGCTTGATGTCTAATTTTCGTATGGTCAGTACACAAATCCCTCACACAAAAGTTGAAAGTACAAACACGCGTGCTCGGAATCAATGCTCACCAAAAACGATATTAGAAGGGGCCCAAAGGGTGGCTCTAAAGAGCTGAAATTCCTCGTAGTACGTCACTACGTTCGTGTTTGTGGCACGACAATTGTGTACCATTAGTATGCAAGACAAGAGATCCTGACACACACTCCTTTGGCAAAAATCTGATGTTCGGTTGGGCAACAATCATACCATGTATATGAAGCTTAACACATGAAAATGCTTTTATCAAAACCATTCCATTGTAGCTCTGGCTGTATGTTTAGGGTCATTGTCTTCCTGGAAGGTGAACCTCCACCCCAGTCGCAAGTCTTTTGCAGACTCTAATGCCGCCTACACCCGACCGGACTTTCCGGCAGACTAGGTCCGACGGAATCAGTCCGACGGACATTCCGATCGTGTGTGGGATAATCCGATGATTTTTCTTTTAAAAAATCCAATGGACCTAGAAATAGAACATGTTTCAAATCTTTCCGATGGACTCAATTCCTATCAGGAAAACCGTCCGTCTGTATGCTGGTCCGACGGACCAAAAACGACGCAAGGGAAGATATTGGCTACTGGCTATTGAACTTCCTTTTCTAGTCCTGTCTTACATCATCACGTTCAAAACGAACGGACTTTCGGCCGGACTTAGTCCATTCGTGTGTGGGCAAGTCCGTTCATTTGGAAGCCCTTTGGAACTCCACCGAAAGTCCATCGGGAAGACCAACCCTCTGACCTTTTCTGCCGGAAAGGCCAGTCGTGTGTGTGCAGCATAACAGGTTGTCTTCTAAGATTGCCCTGTATTTAGCTCCATCCATCTTCTCATCAACTCTGACCAGCTTTCCTGTCCACGTTGAAGAAAATCATCCCCACAACATGATGATGCCACCATCATGCTTCACGGTGGGGCTGTTGTGCTCAGGATACTGTGCAGTATTAGTTTTCCGCCACACGTAGCGATTTGCTTTTAGGCCAAAAAAGTTCAATTGCGGTCTCATCTGACCAGAGCACCTTCTTTCACGTGTTTGCTGTGTCCCTCACATGGCTTCTCGCAAACTGCAAATGGCTCTTCTTATGGCTTTCTTTCTACATTGGTTTTCTTCTTGCTACTCTTCCATAAAGGTCAGATTTGTGGAGAGCACGACTAATAGTTGTCCTGTGGACAGATTCTCCCACCTGAGCTGTGGATCTCTGCAGCTCCTCCAGAGTTACCATGGACCTCTTGCATGCTTCTCTGTTAAATGCTCTCCTTGCCCGGCCTGTCAGTTTAGGTGGACGGCCATGTCTTGGTAGGTTTGCAGTTGCGCCATACTCTTTCCATTTTCGGATGATGGATTGAACAGAGCTCCATGAGGTGTTCAAAGCTTGGGATTTTTTTTTATTCCCTAACCCTGCTTTAAACTTCTTCACAGGTTTATCCCTGACCTGTCTGGTGTGTTCCTTGGCCTTCATGATGCTGTTTATTTACTAAGGTTCTCTAACAAATCCATGAAGGTTTCCCAGAACAGTTATATTTATACAGAAATTAAATTATACACAGGTGGACTCTATTTACTAATTAGGGAACTTCTGAAGGAAAATTGGTTCCACTAGATTTTAATCAAGGGTATCAGAGTAAAGGGGGCTGAATACAAATGCACGCCATACTTTTCAGATGTTTCTTAAACATTTTGAAGACCATTTATCATTTTTCTTCCACTTCACAATTATGAGCCACTTTTTGTTGGCCTATCACATAAAATCCCAATAAAATACATTTACATTTTTGTTTGTAACATGACAAAAGGTGAAAAAATTCAAGGGCAATGAATACTTTTTCAAGGTGCTGTAGCTGAACAAATACCTAAATGAATGGGGTTGTTGACATGAGAAATACTGCATGTTAATGTAGATGTGGTAACGCAAAACAGAATCTACAAATATATAGAGACCCTTAGGGCCGGTTCACACAGCGAGGCGCGGCGAGGCGTCTCCGACTTGCCTCGCCGCGACCTGCGGGGACCTCAGCGCCGACTTGCAGAGGACTTCTGTATAGAAGTCAATGCAAGTCGCCCCCGAAGTCGCCCAGAAGTAGTACAGGAACCTTTTTTCTGAGTCGGAGCGACTCGAGTCGCTCCTCTCAGAACGGTTCCATTGTACAGAACGGGGGCGACTTGCGGGAGCGAGGCGAGGCGAGCCGTGTCGCCTCGCATCGCCTCGCTGTGTGAACCGGCCCTTAAGGAAAGCTGCATATTTAAACAAAAATTGCAAACAACTTTTGAAATTACATAAACAGATGAACCACTCAACCATTTTCATCAGAAGTGATACCACTAAGATTTCATTTCTTGTTCAATTTAGTGTTTACGCAAAATATTCTCCTCTAAGGTCAACCTTGCAAAATGCAAAAAAAAAAAATTGTTTTTGTGTTCAGATTTCTGAAATGAATTTTTATTCTTTTTTTCTGCTACACAAGTAGAAAGCCTTGAACCCTTTTTCTGAGCTAAAACAAAAAACAAATAAGAACTAGAAGGAGAAGTATGGGTCACTAATGCACTTTTGCTGCAATAGGCTGGGCCATCTGTGTTATACCCAGCCTTGGGTTAAGTGATGAAGCTTTTAAATATTTTACAATAGCAGTAACTCAGGAGTGAACGGTAAATTACATGTCTCCTGATAAAGTGATTTGATCCCGGTATAATGAAAAGGTCTAGGTAAACCTTAGAGTGTATATCATCATTAATGGCTTGTTGGGGAATTGTGTTCAGGATATATAGCTCTGCCATAAGAGCATGTTCAACCCAATAAATTCAGCGCTGATAGGATCTTTGATAACTTCATGCATGCTGGCATGTATAGGAGTACAGGGGAGGGTGTCTTCTTTAACCTCTTGCCGACCGCCTCACGTAATATACGTCGGCAGATGGGCTCGTACAGGCAAACTAATGTACCTGCATGTTGCCCTTTAAGAGGCGGCCTGTGGGCTCGCGCACACTCCATGAGTTGGGTCGCGGGTCCCACGGACTCGATCGCTATAGGGATACCCATGATCGTCTCACGGGGAGGAAGACACTAGCCTCTCCCCATTCTGCCTAGTGACAGTGTCACTGATCTCTGCTCCCTGTGATCGGGAGCAGAGATCAGTGATGTGTTACACGTAGCCACGCCCCCCCAGTTAGAATCACTCCCCAGGACATACTTAACCTTAACTTGACTTAAATACTTAAAGGGGTTGTAAAGGTTTGTTTTTTATTTTCTAAATAGGTTCCTTTAAGCTAGTGCATTGTTGGTTCACTTACCTTTTCCTTCGATTTCCCTTCTAAATGTTTTTTTTCTTTGTCTGAATTTCTCACTTCCTGTTCCTCCTCAGTAAGCTGTTCAGTAAGCTGTTCTGGCTGACTAACCACGGCTCAGATGATGGTGAGAAGTTTACTGAGGAGAAACAGGAAGTGAGATATTCAGACAAAGAAAAAAAACATTTAGAAGGGAAATCGAAGGAAAAGGTAAGTGAACATACAATGCACTAGCTTAGAGGCACCTATGTAGAAAATAAAAAACAAACCTTTACAACCCCTTTAATAATGTCGCAGTCATGATAAAAATCGCTGAGCTCCGTCATTACTAGTAAAAAAAAAAATTATTAATAAAAATGCCATAAAACTATCCCCTATTTTGTAAACGCTCTAACTTTTGCGTAAACCAATCATACGCTTATTGCGCTTTTTTTTTTTTTACCAAAAATATGTAGAAGAGTACGTATCGGCCTAAACTGAGGGGAAAAAAAAGGTATTTTTATATATTTTTGGGGGATATTTATTATAGCAAAATTTTAAAAACTTGTTTTTTTCAAAATTATTCTTTTTAATATTATACATAACTTATATAGTGCCAACAGTTTGTACAGCACTGTGCACAATAAATGGAGACAGAAAAGTAACAATGTATTTTGATACAAGTGGATTAGGAGGGCCCTGCTTATTGAGCTTGCAATCTAATAAGGAGGAGGAAGTAGTACAAAAGGTAATAGCTTTGGGGGATGAACTGTTGGAGATGGTTCAAGTACAATGGTTTAGATGGAGGAAGAGTAGATAAGTAGCATTATCTAAATTGCCAATGGTGGACAGGGAAAGAAATAACCCAACAGATTAGGGTAGAGAATTCCAGAGGATGGGAGAGGCTCTGGAGAAGTCCAGGAGGTCCGCATGGGAGGAGGTGACAAGGGAGCTAGAGAGCAGGAGGTCTTGGGAGGAGCAAAGTGCATGATTTGGGTGATACTTTGAGTATGTTAGTGATGTAGCTGGGGGTAGAGTTAAATTTGCCCCTGTCTACAAAGCTTGCTCTTTGGGGTGGGTTGGGAGCGCTGTATTTAGAGCTCCCAAAATGCCCTGCCCATTGGAATAAAGGGGTATTGCTTTCAAAGCACCTGTTAAACTATTTAAAAGCGCTGAAAAATTTGAGTTTTTAACCCTTTTTTGGGTTAAAAGCACCCAGCTAGTGGCTGAAAAGCAGTGCATAAGCGCCTCTTAAACAGTGCTGCAGTGCCGCTAAAACGCGCTGTAGCACTAACGGTTGGTGCTTTCTGTGTGAAAGCAGTCTTATAGTTGGACTGCGATATTGCGGCTGACAAATAGAACGCCTGACACTTTTGACACTTTTTTTGGGAACCAGTGACATTATTATAGCGATCAGTGCACTGTCACTGTATTAATGACACTGACTAGAAAGAGGTTAACATCAGGCGTGATCAAAGGCTTAACTGTGTGCCTAGCTAGTGTTTTTGTACAGTGTGTGTGTGTGTGTGTGTGTGTGTGTGCCAAACCAATAAATGTGAATGCTAAAAATATTATTCAAATAATTTAAATTGTTACAAAATTGATATATTTTCTTTTTAATAGAAATATAACAGCGTGCTTATATATAACCCCTAAAGAAGGAAATATAGTGCTACACATTTATTCACATATACAGTTGTAAAAAAAAGAATGCAGAAGTACTGTGACTATGGTGCCATACTAAAAACACAGTGATTTACCCCAAAGTGAATTATTCTGGCACCTCTGAACTGCCACCCCAGGGGCACAAGCAGGGCTGGACTTACCATTGGGCTTGACTGGGCTGAAGCCCATGGTCCCAATAGGGGGCCCCGCCGAGATACATAGCCGAGTGTGCTCGGCTCCACTCACAGTCACGCCCAGTCCCGCCCTATGATGGACATAACACAGGGACTGGGTGTGACTGTGAGCCGAGGCGAGTACTCGCGGCTCCGCTCGGGACTGAGAGGACCCGGGAGCCGCCAAGATACACAGGACTCTGTATCTCGGCTGCTCCATTTTTAAACTTCAAGGCTACAAATGACAAGGCTAATGACACTGGACAAGGCTGCAGATGGACACTGATAAGGCTGCATTGATGGGCATTTAAATGTAAGAAGTTTTTTTTAAAACTTCTCTCCTAAAAAAATGTTTCCTTAAAATTCCCTCCTAAACTTGGGGTGCGTGTCATACACCGATAAATACAGTAATATATAGAACGTAGGGCCCGAAAATGACTCAAGCCCAGGGGCCCCCACCACCCTAAGTCCTGCCCTGGGCACAAGCACTACAGTCTTTTCTCTGCTTGGCCAGGCGAATGCAGCGCCATTCCTACCAGAAAGGCATCTGTACTTAGGTAGAGCTCTGCCTTCAACTGGGGACAAGCCTTGTAAACCCCCACCATACCCACATTGTTACATCAGGAACTACCAACCCATGAGCAAGGTACCTTGTGGTGTGGCAGGCAGTAAACACACAAAGGCCAGGTTAGGCAATAAAGTTATTTTGCCCAAAGGTTCAATACATCTTATGTGTTGAACCGGAGCCACTTACAAACTGTGACAGCGGTCTGAAGACTTGAAGATGCAGACAACGTCTGCAGTTAGGAGAGGAGTGTGGCCCAGTCCGTCCACACCCAAAAGGGAGGCTTCCTGAAGTGAGGTAGACGTTGTCCCTACACTGTCTCTACTCTTCTGGAACCTTTCCTATCCTCTAAGCACTGTCCCTGTCAGGCGGGGAACCTGCCCCTACACTAGCAACTTGCATAAGGGGGCGTCAAACCTGGGAGCCTGTGACCGCAGGAACTTATAGGGTGGGGGTCAGCAAGCTGTAGATAATGATCTACCAGTAGATTGCAGACAAGTGACTGGTGGATCTCGGTCTGGACTTGCTGACCCACCATTCCAGAGCATCAGAGTGCAATGCAGAGGGACTGCTTGCAAAGTTGGAGCTGTAGTAGGGAGCGAGAGGCACATAAGCTGATGCCTCCTCCTCGACTCCTGTCCCATACCGAGTGATACCAACTATACTCCATCTCTTATGCCAGCTAGTGATCTCCAGAATGGTGCCAGCAGCAGGAAAGAAGAGATCTTCAGGTCAGTGTAAAGCAATACACTGGGTATAATAGTATAGAACTGCTTTCACACTGATGCACTGCGGTTTACCCACACAGCGGGTGCAGTGCAGTGTACCTGCAGCTTTCCTGTGGGTTTGCTGCTCTTAGCCATAGACTTCTATTATATCCTCATGTTTTTCCACTCCCAACTTTACATATGAATGAGCCCTAAGTGTGCCACTGTTGAATGCAACTAAGGGCTCATTCACAAGTGCAGCAGGCCCTGCTGCTCCTCTATGTGATCCAAGTGTGTGTTGACAGGTGGTAAGGAGAAAAATTATTTTATGATTGCGGACAAATCAACTTCATATTAGCACCACATCCCTTAATTAGTAAGATGCGAGAAAGAGGATTGGGATTTTTAAGGTGCAGAATGATTTGAAATAGTATCAACTATAATGTATAAGACATTTTTTATTATATAGAACAAAAATAAAAAATTGTTAAAACATAACAATTGGCAAGTACAGATCAACAGGCTTTTATGGATACAGCATTATAAGATGGAGTTCCCAACATGTTTCACCCATATATATAGAGGCTTCTTCGGGGGATGCTGTCCAATTAGAAGAACAAGCCTTCTATTGAAGAAACACATATATACCGTATTTATCGGCATATAACACGTGTTGGAGTATAACCTGCACCCCAAGTTTAGGAGGGAATTTTAAGGAAAAAACTTTTAAAAGAGAAGTTTAAGGAAAAAAAAATACATTTAAATGCCCATCAATGCAGCCATATCAGTTTCCAGTGCAGCCTTGTCCCCATGCAGCCTTGCCTCAATGCAACCTTGTCCCAGTGCAACTTTGTCCCAGTGCAGCCTTTCCCCCAGTGTCCATCGTTTGGACGATTTAAAATTGGCGCAGCCGAGACTCGCCGGAGCGGAGCGAACGCCGCCAAGATTGTAGCTCGGCTCCACTCACAGTCACGCCCAGTCTCGCCCTATGATGGACATAACACAGGTCCAATGGTGGAACTGGGCATGACTGTGAGCGGAGCCGAGAAGAGCCGAGTACACTCGGCTATGTGTATCTCTGCGGCGATCGATCCGTTCCACTCACAGTCAGTGGAGATCGGCGGGGGATCATGGGGATCGACGTATAACACACACTCACGATTCTCCCCTGATTTTAAGGGGAGAAAAGTGCGTGTTATACGCCGATAAATACAGTATATATATATATATATATTACATCAACAGTTTTTTATATTTTAATTTCAATATATACATATGCATGTCTGTTAACAGGGCAACGCTACTTACCTAGGTCTCTTGAAAAATAAATCAATTCACTACAAGGTCACAGATGTCTATCTGCGATATGTTGCTTCCTTACCACCTGAATAAAAACCATGGTTGCCATGCAATACACACACTTTTGACATGGTAATGCGGCAATTAGAGGTTTTAAATTGGGTCTGAGGAGGCGACACAGGGCAACACTGTGCCCGGTGATCTTTGACTTCTTCCTTGTTGTTCAGGTAGATCTCCAACTCTTTAAGGTTGCCTACCCTGAACCAAGCTCCTCACGACTTTCTTCCCCTTCTGTATTGCTGCATCTGTCGAGTGCCACCTGCAGTGGAGAGTGCAGACTGCACCTGCCTACAAACCAGTTTGCCAAATTGGCAAAGGGAAATGGTGTTGTGTCCCAAGAAAATATTAGGAACAAATATTGCACCTGATCTTAGCCAACAGACAGAGAAGCTTGGCAGGATGTACAGCCTAAGGGCCGGTTCACACTGCGGGCGACTGCGATCCGACTTCAGGTCGGTCTAGGTCGCCCCAAGTCGCCTCCAGGTCGCGCTGCATTAAAACCAATGATAGTCAATGGAGCTGTCTTAATATACGCTACTGCAGTAGCTCCGACTTTTAAAAAAGGTTCCTGTACTACTTGGAAACGACTTCTAGGCGACTTGTACCCATTCATGTCAATGTAAGTCGCCTCTCCTGTTCATCTGTAGGCTACTTGCAAGCTACTTGACAGGAAGTCACCCAGCCCCCACTGCAGGCAGCCCCTCCTTTCCATACACATTAGTTTCGTTTTCCTCCTTATCTTCAACTCACACAGACCATCTTCAACTCACAAAGACCAAGAGCTCAGTCCTGCAAAATGTCTGCTATGAACAGGAGAGAACCAGTGGACAATGAGTCCCTCATACGCCTTGTTAGGGAGAGAAGGTGTCTGTACGCAAAGACAGACAAAGCGTACCAGCTAATACAAAAAAGAGAGAGTGCCTGGCTGGAAATCTGCAGACTCTCTTTCGAAGACTGGGATGTCTTGACACAGGCCGACTGCTCTGCAAAAAGTAAGTTTATATGTCTTTTCTCCTTCACTATGCATGATTCTTGTAGTTCAATTTAGGTCTTGTAGGTCTTCTTTTGCACAGGGAATCGGTGCATAAATGCCCCCTTTCACAACAGTCCTTGGTTCCTCCCCCTAGATCCCCCTGCCATCAAAAATATCACACCAGAGCAACAAAAGCTCCAATTACATGAACATTAGATGAATTGACTGTTCTAATAGTGTCTGAACTGTATTCCCCACGTTTTTGCTTCAAAAAAGCATTGTTTCAATACCAACTTGATGTGCCACGTGACGTGCCACGGCTGCCACGTGACCTGCCACGGCTGCCACGGGACGTGCCACGGGACCTTCCACGGGAAGTGCCACGGGTGCCACGGGAAGTGCCACGGGACGTGCCACGGGTGCCACGTGACGTGCCACGGGACGTGCCACGGGTGCCACGTGACGTGCCACGGGTGCCACGGGACGTGCCACGGGTGCCACGGAACGTGCCACGGGTGTCACGGGACCTGCCACGGGTGTCACGGGACCTGCCACGGGTGCCACGGGACCTGCCACGGGTGACACGGGACGTGCCACGGGTGCCACGGGACGTGCCACGGGTGACACGGGACCTGCCATGGGTGTCACGGGACCTGCCACGGGTGCCACGGGACGTGCCACGGGTGCCACGGAACGTGCCACTGGTGTCACGGGACCTGCCACGGGTGCCACGGGACCTGCCACGGGTGCCACGGCACGTGCCACGGGTGTCACGGGACCTGCCACGGGTGCCACGGGACCTGCCACGGGTGCCACGGGACGTGCCACGGGACCTGCCACGGGTGCCACGGGACCTGCCACGGGTGCCACGGGACGTGCCACGGGTGCCACGGAACGTGCCACTGGTGTCACGGGACCTGCCACGGGTGCCACGGGACGTGCCACGGGTGCCACGGGTGCCACGGGACCTGCCACGGGTGCCACGGGACCTGCCACGGGTGCCACGGGACGTGCCACGGGTGCCACGGAACGTGCCACTGGTGTCACGGGACCTGCCACGGGTGCCACGGGACGTGCCATGGGTGTCACGGGACCTGCCACGGGTGACACGGGACCTGCCACGGGTGCCACGGTTGACACGGTAAGTGCCACGGTTGACACGGTAAGTGCCACGGGTGCCACGTGACGTGCCACGGGTGACACGTGACGTGCCACGGTGCCACGGGACGTGCCACGGGTGACACGGGACGTGCCATGGGTGTCACGGGACCTGCCACGGGTGCCACGGGACCTGCCACGGGTGCCACGGGTGACACGGGAAGTGCCACGGGTGCCACGGGACGTGCCACGGGTGCCACGTGACGTGCCACGGGTGACACGTGACGTGCCACGGGTGCCACGGGACGTGCCACGGGTGACACGGGACGTGCCACGGGTGTCACGGGACGTGCCACGGGTGCCACGGAACGTGCCACTGGTGTCACGGGACGTGCCACGGGTGCCACGGGACGTGCCACGGGTGCCACGGGACCTGCCACGGGACGTGCCACGGGACCTGCCACATGTAACATTTTACATGGCGCTCATTACAGGTCACATGGCACTTGGGGTTCATAATGGTGCCTATTAACTCTAGGGCAAGATTACGGAGCAACATTGGGAAGTCTATCACTGATGTGTAGCACTATGATAATTTTATTACTATAATGATTGAACAATATAACCACATCAAAAGTAATTTCAACCTAATTTTAACATATTCAATTTATTGAACATATAATAACAAATAACAAAAAACATATCAGACAACTTTAATTACAAAACAATAATCCATATCAGCACATGTTAACAACCGTACTCAAAAATTCCCAAAAAGATACTTGATATGAAATCAAAACATTTGTGTAAAAATATTTATGAATTTGATTAGGAAATGGCGTCCATCTGCCACGGCAATTCACCATCCGGTGAATTGAAATAGGATCTAAATTGATCGCGCACTGTGGCACCATCAGTGGATCCCCTTGTAGCACTGATGCGTGCACTTTCCATGTCGTGTTGTAGAGAATCCTCAAAACAATATCCGTCCCTGACTCTGACAAAATTGTGGAGCACGCATGCTGCTTTTACAGCAGTTATAGCATTTTCAATGTTTAAGCTTATTGTAGTATGTAGAAAGCGCCATTTATTGGCTAGAATTCCAAAACTACACTCAACCACCCTTCTTGCCCTTGTTAACCGGTAGTTGAAAATCCTTTTAGGAGTGGACAGGTTCCTACTAGAGTAAGGCCTCATCATGTGTTCACCCAATGCAAAGGCCTCATCCGCAACAAACACATAGGGTAGCGCAGGTTCAGCTGTGCCAGGAAGGGGGCAATTTTCAGGAATACCAAGGAGATTCTCCCGTAGTCTTTCACCAAAGGATGAATTTCCAAAAATCCTTGCATCACAGCTACCTCCATAGGATCCAATGTCTACATATGTGAAACAGTAGTTGGAATCTGTAATGGCGAGCAGTACAAAGGAGCAATATTTTTTATAGTTAAAGTACATACTCCCGCTACCCACAGGCTTTTGTACACGTATATGCTTCCCATCGATAGCTCCAATGCAATTGGGAAAATTGCACCTACTCCAAAATTTATTTGCTATATCACGCCATGTTTCAGGTGTCGGCCTCTTCATCACCATGGTGTTAAGCACGTCCCATAAAACTTTGCAGGTGTCTCGGATGATATAGCTGATAGTCGACTTGCCAGCCATGAACTCATAATGTAGACTTACAATTGAATGACCTGTTGCAAGGTATCTGAAAAACAAAAGAATTGATTATGTTCCTGTTTATGTTTTGCAGTGACCATCTTACAAACCAGGTGGAAGGGGCTCCGCGATTGCTACAATCGCTATTTAAAAAAAATATTGAACCAACGAAGTGGTTCCGGGGGGAAAAGAGTAGCACCCTATATCCATGCGGAGGAGATGGAGTTCCTGAGGCCGTTCATGGATCTTAGAGCGTAAGATAATATCTTTCATATTAGGACAGTGATACTATACAGTTGGATAAGGTTATAATAATTGTATTCTATCTTTCATGCAGAACACAATCCAGTATGCCGCACCCGGAACAGCCAGGTACATCGGCCCAATGTGCTGCGGCGGCCAATGCTCCCAGCGGAGAGGAAGGGGCACCTTCTCCATCACTAATACAGAGTCCTGCCCAAAACTCTATGGAAACAATTGAGGATTCCCAGGCGGCCAATCTCAGCATGGCTGAGGTCGAGGAACCCGAGGCCAGACAGGAACCAGACCGTCCCGCTCTCCATGGAAGATCGGGAAGACCAATTAGATTGCAAAACAACTTGGAACGTTTTGCGTCACTAATGGAGAGGATGAATACCAAGTTAAGTGACATGGAGAGTGCGGAAAGCGGATTTGGTATTATGGTGGCAGCAATGCTCAAAAAAATCCCGCAGGAGCGCCAGGCATATGTTAAGAAAAACATTATAGATATGCTTGAGGCAAATATAGCCCACCAGCCTGCCACCAGTGCCCCCTCTCCAGTGTTTGCCCCACCACCACCCCCATCAGTACCCTTCCCTAACTATTATAATCCCCCGCCACCCAGAACCCACCCCTACTATTCCCCTCGTTATAGGCCATATGGTGATGAGTATGGCAACAACACACAAAGCACAAATCCCCCCATGCCCTATCCATTTCCTACCCCTGCAATGGCCACCCGTGAAAGTGTCCAACCCACACCTTCCCCCATTCCTTCCACTGAAGGTGACAATTTTGTCCCATCGTACCAGAATTTATAGTTTTTCTAATTGATGTCTTGATTTTTCATACAATATGTGCTGATGTTATTTCTTTAAAAGTTACTGTTTGTTGATGTTTTTTACAAAAATTATGTTAATATTAAAAAAAGTTTATGTTTTGCTAATGTGTGGTATGTTTGAGTATATTACATTTAATTACATGCTATGTTTTTTTAGGTCAAAAATAATTACCTAGGTGGCTGCAGCATTGGAGCAAAGCTTCATCTGCTGCTCCTTCACACAAAAAATAATAATCAAACATCATCAATGGGTCTCTTCTATCCCCTCCAAGATGTGAGAGCTGCTGACACTCAGCAGCTATCCTGCTCTGCTCCTCCACGCTAATTGTAGCGCTGAGCTGTGAGGATGCAAAGTGTATTGCGCACCAGAAAGACAGTTTACCTTAATGTAATAATTAGTCTTTCAATGGATGAGATACTCTTCCTGTATGTTGTGTTCTGTCGCTCAAGATGGATGTCAACCAGACCAAGCAATTCATCAAAACTGCAACAAACCAAAAAAATTTTGTTAATCATCTATGTTAGAAAATAATAAATATAAACCACTGGTATCTACACACACACACACACACACACACATTATCGCATCAACAATATGCCAAATATAAATCATCCGATTGAAGGGATTTAGCTAGGGTGAGGTGACGTAGCAAGTCATGTGTTAAGTAGACAATACACAAAGTGTGGAATGTGTGACACCTGTGACAGGTAATGTCGAAGGGGAAAACTACTCTATTTTACTCTTGAAAAATGCTTTTGCAACATGACTTTAAGGCCACATATTTGTGAACAATTACTGATAGCAAACACACTACTTCTGGTTTGTCATGTCCCATCTGTGCCAAGTCATGTGACACCCGTGGCACTTCCCGTGTCACCCGTGGCACGTCCCGTGGCACCCGTGGCACGTCCCGTGGCACCCGTGGCACTTCCCGTGTCACCCGTGGCACGTCCCGTGGCACCCGTGGCACGTCCCGTGGCACCCGTGGCACTTCCCGTGGCACGTCCCGTGGCACCCGTGGCAGGTCCCGTGGCACCCGTGGCACGTCCCGTGTCACCCGTGGCACGTCCCGTGGCACCCGTGGCACGTCACGTGGCACCCGTGGCACGTCCCGTGGCACCCGTGGCACTTCCCGTGGCACCCGTGGCACGTCCCGTGTCACCCGTGGCACGTCCCGTGGCACCCGTGGCACGTCCCGTGTCACCCGTGGCACGTCACGTGGCACCCGTGGCACTTCCCGTGTCACCCGTGGCACGTCCCGTGTCACCCGTGGCACCCGTGGCAGGTCCTGTGTCACCCGTGGCAGGTCCTGTGTCACCCGTGGCAGGTCCCGTGGCACCCGTGGCACGTCCCGTGGCACCCGTGGCAGGTCCCGTGGCACCCGTGCCACTTCCCGTGGCACCCGTGGCAGGTCTCGTGGCACGTCTTGTGCCAAGCGCGGCACGTCGCGTGGCATGTGACATGGCACATGTGGCAAGGGACGTGGCAGGTCGACAATCCACAACTTGTGGCAAGTGACGTGGAAAGTGGACAATGACATACAGCATATGTACTTGCCTTGTGATCGACATCCGTGTATACTTGAAAAACTTGTCATCAAACCTACGCAAGTTCTCATACATAGCCCAGAACTGCCCTCTGTTATGTCGATTGGCAATGATTGGATGGATCCAGTAGCGACGTCTTCTTCCCATCCTCCTCCTCCGCTTCATTTCTTCTTCTTCCTCTTCCATCAGTACTGCCAAACCAGCTGTTAGGACAGCTGACATAAGGTAACGCACAGAGAGCATTTTGGACACAGAACAACTGTCAAAAACAGGAACAAGGAAGAAGACAGGAACAGGAATGATGTCGCAAGGGGTGAAAGCTCACTTGTACAGTTCCCTGTCCTGGAGGCGACTTGTAAGTCGCCCCAAGTCGCGCTGTTAAGTCGGATACAAGTCGGATCCGACTTGGCTTCCCAAGTAGTGTCGCCTCGTGTCGCCCCCTGTGTGAACCGGCCCTAAGAGTCCATTCACACAGGGGCAACAGGACTTCCAGCGAGACTTTGGGAGGCAACTTGGACACGACTTGAGGATGAATCACAGCACAACTTGAGGACACTTACAAGGCAACTTGAAGTTGCTTCCAGGACAGGGATCTTTGCCAGTGGCCAATCACATAATAATCAGCTCTGTGGGAGGGAGGGGTTTGCCTAGAAAACTATTTTTACTTCCTGGAAAGTTGCTTCAGTTAAGACAGGGGATCCGACTTGGAGGAAACTTCCATTGAAATCAATGAGTACAAGTTGCCTAGAAGTCGGATTGAAGTAGTACAGGAACCTTTTCTGAAGTCGGAGCGACTCCACTAGTGTACATTAAGACGGCTCTCATTCAATTGATTTTATCATGTTGCGCGACTTGAGGCAACTTGGGATGACTTCAAGTCGGATCCAAAGTTGCCCCTGTGTGAATGGACTCTTACTGAATATTAACATATTGTACATCCCAGGGAGGGAAGGTTGTATATTTATAGTAAGTATTATAATGAGATACTAGCAGATGCTCTACCCTGATTGGTTCACTTTAATTGCAATTTGTTTTTAATCTGGTGAGTGACCCCCTTTAATTTTAGTGGAAGGCAAGTACAATGAAAAGTGAAAGAAGTAATAAGTTGACATCCCGGCAGTAAAGTAGCTTTTCAAGAATTACAATGTCATTAGCAAACATGGTTTTGTCGTTGTCTCTGATAGCCTCCAGACGTCTGTTTTCTCATAATGCGAATGGCGCTGAGAAACCGCAGTCGTTTAATTTTAAACGGATTTATTTCTAGACAAGATCATGTCTTCAGGAAATTCTCTGTATTTACTGACAATATCTTTACAAAATCATAGCAGAGCCAAGACTCACATTTACTCTTCTGCGTGTTCCTCAATCAATATATAATGTACAGTACAGGCAACGATTGCCAAATGCCTAACTATGTGACATGTTGAGGGTTTATATAATGAATTGGCCCTGGAGATTGTTAAAAGGGAATTGTTTTGTGAATTCAAATTATGGTACACTGCCAATGCAGGAATGATATGTTCTGTTTAAAGCCACTGTATCTTTGCCGAGTTTGGTGCAGACTCCTGGTAAATGAACCAATGGCATATTTTCGCTTTTGTTTTAAAGCCAAACCCCAGGCAGACATAAAATACATACATTAATGCAGTTCTGTATTCATTAATACACTATTTTACCAAAAATTACCAAAACCCTAATATACACTATATTACCAAATGTACTGGGATGCTGACGTTTACACGCACATGAACTTTAATGGCAGTCCAGTCTTAGTCCGTAGGGTCCAGTATTGAGTTGGCCCACCCTTTGCAGCTATAACAGCTTCAACTCTTCTGTGAAGGCCGTCCACAAGGTTTAGGAGTGTGTCTATGGGAATGTTCGACCATTCTTCCAAAAGCACATTTGTGAGGTCAAGCACTGATGTTGGATAAGAAGGCCTGGCACGCAGTCTCTGCTCTAATTCATCGAAAGGTGTTTTATTGGTTTGAGGTCAGGATTCTGTCTAGGCCAGTCAAGTTCCTCCACCCCAAACACGCTCATCCATGTCTTTATAGACCTTGCTTTGTGCTCTGGTCCAAATCATTTGGTGGAGGGGCGAGGGGTT
Organism: Lithobates pipiens; assembly: GCF_037356315.1. Lineage (NCBI taxonomy): Eukaryota > Metazoa > Chordata > Amphibia > Anura > Ranidae > Lithobates > Lithobates pipiens. The sequence continues at coordinate 52,985,911 of NW_027507764.1, read as the reverse complement.
ATGGTGTGGGGTTGTTTTTCAGGGGTTGGGCTGGGCCCCTTAGTCCCAATTAAGGGAGCTCTTAAGGCATCAGCATACCAAGGCATTTTGGACAATTTTGTGTTCCCAACTTTGCGGGAACAGTTTGGGGATGGTCCCTTCCTGTTCCAACATGACTGCACACCAGTGCATAAAGCGAGTTTGGAGTGGAGGAACTTGACTGGCGTGCACTGGCGAGTCCTGACCTCAACCTGACCGGGTGCGAGGAGGGGGACCTGTGTAAATTCACCTTACAGAGTATTCTGTAAAGGTAAACTTACCCTTTAAGAGAATTTTGAAATGTATGAAAAATTTGAATTTAGAAGAAATATGTGGAACATTTGAACATTTTTATTTACTTTATTTACATTTCTTCACCTTTATCCCATGATGTGTTTATTGTATTTGTTCACTGGCCTGTCTTTTTAGTTTACAAAATTTAATCAGTTTGTTTGATAGATGTATGATAAAACACTTTTGGTCAGTGATTTATTTATTTTTTTTACACTTTGGTACAGTTTTCCTTTGATAAAAAAAAGGAGACATCCGTTACCATTTAACACCAAATGAAAGGCCAATTTGTCCTAAAAAAAATAAAATGCATAATCCACCTAGATATACTTGAATATATGGATATATTTGAGATTTAAGTATTTGTACAGTTTTACTAACACATGTAAAAGTTGCAAAATTGTGTCTGGGTGTTAAAGTTTGTTTTACCCTCCACAGTGCACATTTTTTAAATTGTATTTATTTATTTTTGTATAACTTTTTGTTAATATTACTATAGGTTTTATTACATTGTCTAAACTGTAGAGTTTTATACACACACTGTCCACTTTATTAGGTGCACCTTTGCTAGAACCGGGTTGGACACCCTTTGGGTCTGGCATTTTAAGGGGAACTCCACACCAAAATTTCAAAATAAATTGGCGTGGGGTCCCCCCCATAATCCATACAGGACCTTATCCAAGCAAGCAGCCTGGTAGGCCAGAAAAGGGGGAGACGAGCGAGTGCTGCCCCTCCTGAACCATACCAGGCCGCTTGCCCTCAACATGGGGAGGGTGCTTTTGTGGGGCCTCATCCCCAGAACCCTGGCCCTGGGGGTCTGTGGGTGGGGGGCTTATCGGAATCTGGAAACCCCCTTTAACAAAGGGGTCCCCAGATCCCACCCCCCCATGTGAATGGGTAGGGGGTACCCCTACCCATTCACCAAAGAAAGTATCAAAAAGTAAAAATCACAATAGTTTTTGACAATTCCTTTATTTAAAAAAAAGTGTCCCGCAATGTCCATCCATCTTCAATTACACCTCCCGATGGACCTGAAAAATAGAAAAAATGGGGCCTCCCGCCGACTGCTGTCTCTTGGCTGTGACAGTTGTTATATACTGTAGGCAAGGGTGAGGCCACCCAGTGACGTAACCGAGTGACATCACCCCTTTCTGATGTCATGTGACGTCAGAGGGGGGGGGTCATTCTGTTACGTCAGCGGGTGGCCCGCTCTTGGCTGTATAGCAGCTGTCACAGCCAAAAAACAGCAGTCACCGGGAGGCCTCCCATGAAGGTGGAGTTTTTTCAGTTTCTTTTTTCTATTTTTCGAGCCCATCGGGCAGCGTGATTAAAGATGGATGGAATTGTGGGACACTTTTTTTTGTAAATAAAGGAATTGTTATAAACTGTCTATTATTTTCTATTGGTTTTTGCTTTTCTACACTTTTTTTTGGTGAATGGGTAGAGGTAAAATGTACCCTATACTCATTCACAAAGGGGAGGCAGGATCTGGGGGCCCCCTTGTTAAAGGGGGCTTCCAGATTCCCATAAGCCCTCCACCCACAGACCCCCACAACCACCGGCCCAGGGTTGTGGGGATGAGGCACTTGTCCCCATCAACATGGGGACAAGGTGCTTTAGGATGGAATGCACCCTCCCCATATTGAATTGAGGCAAGTGGCCTGGCATGGTTCAGGAGGGACATTCACTCGTTCCCGCTTTCCTGGACTGCCAGGCTGCTTGCTCAGATAAGGGTGTGGTATGGATTTTTGGGGGGGCCCCATGCAAATTTTTATTTTATTTTGGCATGGCGTTCCCCTTAAAATCTATGCCAGACCCACAGGACCTAGTATGAATTTTGGGGGGGAGGGGTCCGTGCTGTTTTTTTGATTATTATTTATTTTTCCTTGATTTTTCATCTATATTGCTGGTAGCCGGCAATACATTACAGCCGCGAGCAAGTTTTAGACCCCTTTTACACTGAGCGCCCCGGGCATCAGCGATAAAGCTGCGCAAAAAATAGCACTGTAGCACCTGAAAAAGTCTGTGTGAACGGGGTCTAAGTGAAATTTCTTCCTTTAGAAATGTCATTATTACTGCGGCACTGTTGAACATATCACACAGTTGTGCCACTTTACAGGCAGACTAAGGAGACCCCCAGGCACGATATTTAAAGTTTTCATTTTTCATTTCATTTTTATTGTTTCACTTTAAAGATTATTAAAATCACTGCTCCTGAAAAAACTTTTGTTTTAAAAACTTTTTTTTTGCATTGATACATGTCCCCTGGGGCAGGACCCAGGTCCCCAAACACTTTTTGTGACAATAGCTTTAAAATTAGCACTTTCAAATTTTTCATGTTCGTGTCCCATAGACTTTAATAGGGTTCACATGTTCGTACAAATTTTGTGCCTGTTCACATGTTTTGGTGCGAACCGAATCGGGGGATGTTCGGCCCATCCCTATTCATGGTATAGATTCAACAAGGTGTTGGAAACATTCCTCATCCGTGACTCTCCCGTTCCACTATATCCCAAAGGTGCTCCATTGGATGAGATGTGGTGACTGTGGAGGCCATTGGAGGACAGTGACCTCATTGTCCAGTGGTGAGATGATTGGAGCTTTGTGACACGGTGCATTATCCTGCTGAAAGGAGCCATCAGAAGATGGGTACACTGTAGTCATAAAGGGATGGACATGGTCAGCAACAATACTTGGGTAGGCGGTGGCATTTAAACGATGCTCAATTGGTACTAAGGGGCCCAAAGTGTGCCAAGAAAATATCCCCCACACTTTTACACCACCACCACAAGCTGGAACCATTCATACAAGGCAGGATGGATCCATTCATGTTGTTTACACCAAATTCTGACCCCACTATCTGATTGTCACAGCCGAAATCGAGACTCATCAGTCCAGGCAATGTTTTTCCAATCTTCTATTGTCCAATTTTGGTGAGCATGTGCGAATTGTAGCCTCAGTTTCTGATTCTTAGCTGACAGGAGTGGCCCCTGAACCAGTCTGCCCATTCTCCTCTGACATCAACAAGTGATTTTCCTCCACACAACTGCCACTCACTGGATATTTTCTCTTTTTCGGACCATTCTCTGTAAATGGTTGTGCGTGAAAATCCCACTAGATCAGCAGTTTTTGCAATACCCAAACCAGCCCGTCTGGCTTCAACAACCATGCCACATTCAAAGTCACTTAAATCCCCTTGCTTCCCCATTCTGATGCTCGGTTTAAACTTCAGCAAGTCAGCTTCACCATGTCTAGATGCCTAAATGCATTGGGCTGCTGCCATGTGATTGGCTGATTAGCGATTTGTGTTACCAAGCAATTAAACATGTGTACCAATAATGTGGTTGGGTGTATATTGACCTGTTGCTAGCTGCCTTCCTGCTGCCCACTGAGCGCTGGCTTACATCGGTTTACATATATTCACCCCCCAACATGAAGGGGTTAAGACCACTCGGGAAACATTATGATTTTGTCTCTTATGCCAGGTTAGTGCCATTTCCTTTGCTTATGTTCCTTGTTCTCTTAAAGTCACCTTTGTGACGTCCGTCTTCCAGTTCTTATGTCACTAATGCTACACACATTAGTTGCATCTTCTTATTTTTCTGTAATATCGCCTTTATGATATTGACCAGACGTCATCCATCAATAAATAGTCATTTAGTTAATCCTTGCAAAACATCCTGAAAAATGTAACTTAACTAATCAACGTGGGCATGTTCTCGATCTGCAGCTAACAGTTTAAGAGCCTTTCTGTTTTATGACCACTATCAAATGAAGATGTCTCAAGCTGTTATTGGCTCTTTCATTTAAAAACAGAATATCGTTTTTCATCAATGGTTACATGACCGCCGGCTGGACAGTGAACAGAAACAAATGCAGGTACATATCAACCGATACAGTGCATGTTTAATTTTTACTAGTCTCTATGGTAACATTCATCTTAAAATTCTATTGTGATAAAAATAGACCCTTGTTTTAAAGTTCCATTTATGTGCAGAGACGACAATGTTCTTATTTGTGCTTTTACTGGAGTCTGATGACTTGAGACAATGTACATATATTCATTTGGTAGAGATGCATCAGTAGGGAAATATCGAAAACCTATGAATGAGTAATGCAATTATTATTTTTTAAATAACTAACATGTACCTTCCTGTTTATCTATTTGTCTAGATATACTTCTACAGTATATTTCATAAACAGTGTTCTATTTTTGCTAAAGCTCCGTTCACATTTAGGCGTCTTTGGGCGATTTTCTGCTTTAAAGGGGTTGTAAAGGTTCATTTTTTATTTTCTACATAGGTTCCTTTAAGCTAGTGCATTGTTGGTTCACTAACCTTTTCCTTCGATTTCCCTTCTAAATGTTTTTTTTCTTTGTCTGAATATCTCACTTCCTGTTTCTCCTCAGTAAACTTCTCACCATCACCCGAGCGGTGGTTAGTCAGCCAGAACAGCTTACTGAACAGCTTACTGAGGAGGAACAGGAAGTGAGAAATTCAGACAAAGAAAACAAAGAAAAAAAACATTTAGAAGGGAAATCGAAGGAAAGGGTAAGTGAACCAACAATGCACTAGCTTAAAGGAACCTATTTAGAAAATAAAAAATGAACCTTTACAACCCCTTTAAGCCTCAGCTCTAAAAATGCCCAACAAGACAAATCCCATTCATTTCAATGGCCCCTGTTCACATCTGAGCGTTCTGTCACCTTAAAGAGGAAGTAAACCCTGATGGGTTTTACTTCCTCTTTTGCTCCCCGCAAGGCCTGCAAATTAAAGCATAATTGGCCTAATGCCCGTCACTCAAAAAACTACACAAGCTTCTTTTTTTTTGGCAGATTACAGGTTACAGATCACTGCTTTTCATTGGTGAATTGTCAACTTCAAAACACTCTGCAAAAACGCCTGAAAAACGCCTGCAAAATAGCAACGCCTAGATGTGAACAGAGCCTAAAGAACCAAATGTACCAGTGTATCTAAAGTGGATATAAAAAGTCTACACACCCCTGGTAAAATGTCAGGTTTTTGTGCTGTAAAAAAATGAGATGAAGATAAATCATTTCAGAACTTTTTCCACCTTTAATGTGACCTATAAACTGTACAACTCAATTAAAAAACAAACTGATATCTTTTAGGATGGAGAAGTAAAAATAAAAAAATAAAATAATGTGGTTGCATAAGTTTGCACACCCTCTTATAGCTGGGGATGTAGCTGTGTTCAGAATTAAGCAATCACATTCAAACTCATGTTAAATAGGAGTCAGTACACACCTGCCATCATTTAAAGTGCCTCTTATTAACCCCAAATAGAGTTCAGCTGTTCTAGTAGGTCTTTCCTGACATTTTTGTAGTCGCATCCTACAGCAAAAGCCAAAGTCTGCAGAGAGCTTTCAAAGTATCAGAGGGACCTCATTGTCAAAAGGTATCACTCAGGAGAAGGGTACAATTTTCCAAGGCATTAGATATACCATGGAATACAGTGAAAACAGTCATCATCAAGTGGAGAAAATATGGCACAACGGTAACATTACCAAGAACTGGATGTCCCTCCAAAATTGATGAAAAGACCAGAAGAAAACTGGTCATGGAGGTTGCCAAGAGGCCTACAGCAACATTAAAGGAGCTGCAGGAATATCTGACAAGTACTAGCTGTACATGTGACAACAATCTCCCGTATTCTTCATATGTCTGGGCTATGGGCAGTGGCGTCTGCATACCCAGCATCTCTCCTCTGTGTATACCCAGCATCTCTCCTCTCTGTATACCCAGTCTCTCCCCTCTCTGTATACTCAGCATCTCTCCTCTGTGTATACCCAGCCTCTCCCCTCTCTGTATACTCGGCATCTCTCCTCTCTGTATACCCAGCATCTCCCCTCTCTGTATACCTAGCATCTCTCCTCTCTATATATCCAGCATCTTTCCTCTCTGTATACCCAGCATCTCCCTTCTCTGTAGGGATGAGCCGAACACCCCCCCGGTTCGGTTTACATCCAGAACATGCGAACGGACGGAAAGTTTGCGCGAACATTCGAACACCGTTAAAGTCTATGGGACTCAAACATGAGAAATCAAGAGTGCGATTTTTTAAAGGCTAATATGCAAGTTATTGTCCTAAAAAGGGTTTGGGGACATGTATCAGTGCAAAAAAAGTTTTAAAAACGTCTGTTTTTTCAGGATCAGTGATTTTAATGATACTTAAAGTGAAAAAATAAAAGTTAAATATTCCTTTAAATATCGTACCTGGGGGTGTCTGTAGTATTCCTGTAAAGTAGCGCGTGTTTCCCATGTTTAGAACAGTCCCTGCACATGAAATGAAATTTCGAAAGGAATAAAATTCACTTAAAACTGCTTGCGGCTGTAATGTAATGTTGGGTCCCGCCAATATGGATGAAAATTATTGAGAAAAACGGCATGGGTAACCCCCTCAGCCCATTACCAGGCCCTTTGGGTCTTGTATGGATATTAAGGGGAACCCCGCACCCAAATTAAAAAAAGAAAAAGGGTGGCCCTTTATACTCTAAACAGCAGTATACAGACGGTCCCTGGTTTACAAACAAGATAGGGACTGTTGTGTATGTTCTTAAGTTGAATCTGTTTGTAATTTGGAACAGGTACATTAATTAAGTGTAGCTCCTGCCAAAAAAATCTATTTTTAAGCTTTTTGGATAACATAGGGAAGGGTTATCATCAACCCTGTAACATTTATTTTGCCCCATTCAGAAGATTTCACCTCACTTTCTGTCCCAATGACAATTGGATTTAGAAAATTTGGTTTTTTTAGGGAAACAAGGATTAGTGATAAAGCATCAGTGGAGACACCTTTTTCCCATATTAACTCTTACAGGAGAGAATTTCCTTTCCAAGGGGTATATTTCCTCTCACTTCCTGTTGTCTCCCCCTGTTTGTAAATAGGAGTTGTTTGTAAGTCAGATGCTTGAAAATAAGGGAGTATATACTATAAGGCCTGCCCTATATACTCTGCAGAAATTTGGGCCTTAGGTGTTGGTGGTACTAGAACACTGTTAGCCCTCACAGTTACTCTCGGTGGGCACAGGAACGGGCCTTGCTGTGAAATATTATATCAAGAATTGTAATTACATGTCCCTGTTGAACAGGGGCCGAAAAATTGGGCCTTTGGTGGTGGTGCCACAACAGTGTAAGCCCTCACAGTTACTCTTGGTGGATGCAGGAATGGGCCCTGCTGTGAAATATTAGATCAAAAATTGTAATTGCTAGCCCCTGTTAAACAGGGGCAGAATAATTGCATCTTAGGCAGTGGTGGTGGTGCCACAACACTGTAACCCCTCACATATTCTGTTGTTGAGCGTAGGAATAAGCCCTGCTGTGAAATATTAGATCAAAAATTGTAATTATGCGCTCCTGTTAAACAGGGGCAGAAAAATTGGGCCTTAGGTGGTGGTGACACAACACTGTAAAGCCTCACAGATACTCTTGTTGAGCCCAGGAAGGGGCCCTGCTGCAAAATATTACAGCAAAAATTGTAATTACACACCCCTGTTAAACAGGGGCAGAGAAATTGGGCCATAGGCACTGGTGCTGGTACCACAACACAAAGCCTCCAGCAGCACTGAATGTGCGTTCAGATAGAACGCTGGATGCAGGACAGGTCAGTAGCTCAATTGCATACCATGCAAGCTCTGGCCAGTGATCCATCCTCAAGACCCAGTAACCCAGTTGATTTTCCGTTGGAAAGGTCTCCAAGTCTGATCTTGCCCCAAGGTATTCTTGCACCATGTAAATCAGACCCTGGCGACGGTTGCTGCAACTTGGGCCTGCAGACTAAAAAATTGTCTGAACGCATCGGTCAGGTGGCCACCTTCTCCACCACTCCTTCTGTGACTGACCAAAGTCTCAGCAACACGTTGTCCAGGAGGACCAGGAAATTGCAACCTCCCAAGCTCTGGAAACGCATTGCACAAACCTTTCTGCAAGGCCTCCCAAAGATGTTTCATCCTCTGCTCCCTCTGAGAAGGCTGATTAAGTTCCACAACCTTACCCTTGTAACGTGGATCAAGAGGGGTTGACAGCCAGTACTGATCCCTCTCCTTGATACCACTAATCCGAGGGTCCTTTCGCAGGTTTTGCAGGATCAGGGAGGCCATGCAGCGTTGGTTAGCTGAGGCATTCGGTCCAGAGTCCTCTGGGTCACTAAGAATGACCTGATCCACAGCCACCTCCTCCCAGCCACGTACAAGTCCATGGGTTTCTGGTGACTGAAAACAATCCCTTGAAGTCTGCTGCTGATGCTGAGTGCCAGGCTCCTCCTCCATGCTGACACAATCCTCCTCCTCCTCTTCCTGTGTGATAGGTGGGCCTGCAGGAATACTGTCTGGATAAAGGGGAGCCTTGAGAGGTAAGGAAGTCCTCCTCTTCCTCCCTCTGTTCTGCCTCAAGTGCCCTGTCGATTATTCCATGCAGCGTGTGCTCCAACAGGAAGACAAGAGGGACAGTATCACTGATGCATGCACTGTCACTGCTCACCATCCTTGTGGCCTCCTCAAATGGTGACAGGACAGTGCATGCATCCTTGATCATTAGCCACTGGCGTGGCGAAAAAAAGCCAAGCTCCTCTGATCCTGTCCTGGTGCCATACTTGCACAGGTACTCATTGATGGCTCTCTGCTGCGTGTGCAGCTGCTGCAGCATTGCCAATGTTGAGTTCCACCTGGTGGGCATGTCACAGATGAGGCGGTTCTTTGGCAGGTTGCATTCCTTTTGAAGATCAGCCAGCCGAGCACTGGCATTATATGACCTGCAGAAATGCCCACAGACTTTCCTGGCCTCCCTCAGGAGATCCTGTATGCCTGGGTACCTGCACAAGAACCACTGCAAACAGTTTGAAGACAAGCAGACTAAGGACATAGATTATTGGAACCATGACCTGTGGTCTGATGAGGCCAAGATAAACGTATTTGGTTTAGATGGTGTTAAGCGTGTGTGGTGGCAACAAGATGAGGAGTACAAAGACAAGTGTGTCTTGCCTACAGCCATGCATGGTGGTGGGAGTGTCTGAGTCTGGAGCTGCATGAGTGCTGCCAGCACTGGGGAGCTACAGTTCATTGAGGGTACCATGAATGACAACATGTACTGTGACATACTGAAGCAGAGCATGATCCCCTCCCTTCAGAGACTGGGCTGCAGGGCAGTATTCCAACATGATAACGACCCCAAACACACCTCCAAGATGACCACTGCCTTACTAAAGAAGCTGAGGGTAATAGTGACAGACTGGCCAAGCCTATCTCCAGACCTAAACACTATTGAGCATCTGTGGGGCATCCTCAAATGGAAGGTAGGGGAGCGCAAGGTCTCTAACATCCACCAGCTCCATGATGTCATCATGGAGGAGTAAAAAAGGACTCCTGTGAAGCTCTGGTGAACTCCATGCTCAAGAGGGTAAAGGCAGTGTTGGAAAAAAATGTTGGCCACACAAAATATTGACACTTTGGGCCCAATTTGAAAATTTTTACTTAGGGGTGTACTCACTTTTGTTGCCAGTGGTTTAGACATTAAAGCGGGATTCCACTGTCTTTAACGTTTTTTTTTTTTTAGGTATACTGACAATCAATATTATTAATAATGATAACACTTACTTTTTGTGTTTCTGCAAACAGCAGCATGCCGTTTTCTCCTCAGAAATGATTTTATAAAACCGTCTCCTGACGGTTTCCATTTTGCCTGTGGGCATGTGAAGCCCACAGGCATCCTCTTCCGGGAGAGTGTGCTGCTAAATGACCAGCATGCACCGCCCGTTGTATAAAAGATCTCGCGCATGCGCAGTCAGCGCAATATCGAGCACCTTCTCTTGCTCGCGCGAGATCTCGAGCCTGGGCACAGCACAGACTCCTGGGAAAAAAAAAAGATCCCAGGAGCCCATGCGGCAGACCGGAAGAAGTGACCTGCAGATGAAGCCCGCCCCTTTCCGCACCGGCTCCTTCCCTTTCCGCAATCCACAGAGGCAGAAAATTTGAAATAGGAAAAAAACTGAGGAAGACAGCTGAAAGGTAAGGGGGTTACCTAGCGTTTAGGGAAGGGGGATCACATAGACCTAGGAGTGTAATTTAGGGTGGACCTCCGCTTTAATGGCTGTGTTGAGTTATTTTGAGGGGAAAACAAATTTACACGGTTATACAAGCTGTACACTCACTACTTTACATTGTAGCAAAGTGTAATTTCTTCAGTGTTGCCACATGAAAATATATAATTAAATATTTACAAAAGGTGAGCGATGTACTCATTTTTGTGAGATACTGTATGTAAAGGAGAGAGGGCCATGATCGTCAGTTCACTCACATTAACTGTATAAAGGAAAAAACGAGCCCCAAACATCAGTCAGCCCACATACAGTGGGTTAAACAAGTATTGAACACGTCCCCATTTTTCTAGGTAAATATTTCTAAAGGTGCTATTGACATAACATTTTCACCACGTCAGTAGCAACCGATGCAATCCATACATATAAAGAAACCAAAACAAATACATTCAGAAATGAAGTTATGTGTAATGTAATGACACTGGCAAAAAATATTGAACATGCTAACTAAAAGTTATTTAATACTTGCTACAAAATCTTTTGTTGGTAATGACAGCTTCAAGATGCCTCCTGTATGGAGCAACTAGTCGCATGAGTTGCTCAGGTGTGATTTTGGCCCATTCCTCCAAACAGTGTTTAAATCTTGTAGGTTCTGTTGGCCTCTTTGAATTCTGATCTTTAGTTCTTTCCATAGATTTTCTATTGGATTCAAGTCAGGTAATTGACTGGGCCATTCATCCTTGTAGCTTTTTTTTTTCTTTGAAACCAATTGAGAGTTTCAATGCCTTTGAGTTTGGGATCATTGTCTTGCTGAAATGTCCACCATTATTTCATCTTCATCATCCTGGTAGATGGCAACAGATTTTTATCAAGAATGTCTTTGTATATTTTTCCATTCATCCTTCCTCCAATGATATGAACAATTCCCAGTACCGTATGCTGAAAAACAGCATGTTGCCACCTCCAAACTTCACTGTTGGTATGGGGGTGTTTTTGGGGTGATGTGCAGTGCCATTTGACCTCAAAATATGGTCTCATCTGACCAGACTATATTATTATTATTATTATTATTATTATTCAGGATTTATATAGAGCCAACAGTTTGCGCAGCGCTTTACAATATGAGGGCAGACAGTACACTCACAATACAAATCAATACAGGAGGGATCGGAGGGCCCTGCTCATTAGAGCTTACAATCTAGAAGGGAGAGTCAAGTTGAAACAAAGGGTAATAACTGTGGGGGATGAGCTGATGGAGAAAATGAAAATACAGTTAGGTGTGGGTAGGGTAGGCTTCTCTGAAGAGAAGTGTTTTCAGGGATCGTCTAAAAGCTAATAAAGTAGGAGATAGGCGGACAGATTGGGGTAGAGCATTCCATAGGATTGGAGAGGCTTTGGAAAAGTCCTGGAGATGAGTATGGGAGGAGGTAATGAGGGAGCTAGAGAGCAGGAGGTCATGAGAGGAACGAAGAAAATGAGTAGGTTGGTATTTAGAGACTAAGCTAGTGATGTAGCTGGGGGCAGAGTTGTGGATGGCTTTGTACGTAGTTGTTAGTATGGAAGTATTAGTATATTCTCCCAGTATTTCACAAGCTTGTCTAAATGTTTTGCAGCAAACGTTTTTCTGCAGCAATAGAGTCTTGCTTGGTGAGCGTGCATACAGGCCATGAGTTGAGTGCTTATTGAGTAGTTATTGTTTTATTTGAAACAATTATACCTGCTAATTCCAGATAATTCTGAAGCTCTCCACAAGTGTTCCTTGGCTCTTGGACAACTCTTCTTATAGTTCTTTTCACTCCAGAAATCTTATGAGGAGCACCTGGTCATGACCTGTTTATGGTGAAATTATGTTCTTTATTTTTCTGAATTATGACCCTGACAGTGCTCACTGAAACATTCAGAAGTTTATAAATCCTTCTGTAACCAATGGCAGAAGTATGTTTTGCAACAGTAAGATTGCGAAGATCTTGAGAGAGCTCTTTGCTTTTACCCATCATGAGATGTTTCTTGTGTGACACCTTGGTAATGAGACACCTTTTTATAGGCTGTCAGTTGAGACTGAATCAGCTTATATTAAATTGCACTGACAAGAGGCAGGATTGCTTTCCATTTACTGATATATTTCAGCTGGTTTCATGGCTTTCCATGCCTTTTGACACCTTGCTAGATTCTTGTTTTTACGGTAATAATATCAATATTTCAATAATTCATATTGATGAAGAAAGTTCCAAGAAAGTCTGTTCAGTTCTCATGTAAAAACTCAAAAATTGATTTAATAATAAAAATAGCCAAATATTATAAGAACAATACCAAAGTATAGAATGTCATTAATAATGTATTATATTCTTAAGTTGAAGATTGAATTAGATGTGTGTGTGTGTGTATGTAGATGTCGCAGCAATGTCTCATGGTGTGTCTGCATAGCTGTCCTCGTGATGTAAGTGTCCTAAATCTCTCTGTTTAACTCCTAAATTCAGCCCCCCACTTTCTGCTAAAATCTGATCCCTTCTTCATAAAAAGGCTTGATTTGTCTTATAGTTCCACAGAAAACCACAGGCTTTCCTGAGACAAAGTTTTCCTCACACAAGGGTGGGAGTTGACATTCCCGAGGAATGGGCCAAGAGGAGTTATATGTAAAACCATTTAATTTATACAATATATGTTTCCTTTAACTTCTAAATCAAATATTACATACATCATTATGTATATTATATTCATTTAAAACACAATGGTCTTATCAATATCCTAATCAAGAAATATTGTAATATATATGACTTATATCTCTTAAATAACGCATTGAACTTTTACATCTTAAAGTATGTGAACCCTTCCTTCTCACAGATGGGGGAAGGTGAAAGGAAACCAACTAATTATTGCCATATGTGAGCTCTCCCAAGAAATTCTTATGAGCTTATAACAGCATATACTTTCACAAGTATAAAAATCTTATATAATTTCACCTTTTTCATACATAGAAGAGATATAAATATATATATATATATTCAACTCAATTATTCTGAAACAATCTCATCCATCCATTCATTTGTTAATATTTGTTAATTGATGAATATTAAATAATTAGATTAAGATTCGATCTTGAGTTTTTTTTCTTCTTATTCTTCTTCCTGCACTCTGTAAAGTTGGAAAAACTTTATTGAACATTAAAAGACAACAATAATTATAACAAATTAATCTCTTCTGTCAACTCTTAACTGATATTCTTAAGCTTCAAGGTTTTGTTTTCATCTGGAAGGTCTAGAAATATTAAATGTATCTTCTTTTGGTGACTTACAAGTCAGATCCTGAAATGGAATGCAGTATCATTATTTTGAATTTAATTCATACAAAATATACCTTAATTTACTTATTTATTTTACCTATCACAATCCTAATATTTTATTATGACATGAAAGACATATTTTAATAATAACATTTCTAATTAGCTTACTTTGCGCTATTTCTCTTAAACTGGCCTATACTCCTTATACTATTATTCTGTGGATTTAACTATAACCGGACGCAATTTCTCCTTTTTGTCATGATTCAAAACCTTGTTTTCACAAAGAAAGGATTCAAATCAACCCCAGAAGACCGAAGCAAACTGTATTCATTCACTTCTCCTCTTTAAGAATTAGAGTAATGTGTGCCATACTGTCATTTTTTGGCATCTTTCAATTCAGCATTTTCTGTAGAATTTATGCTAAATAGCTTAACCATTCTTTGGGTAACTCATAGGAAGACCTGTTGAATGACTCTTTATGTTATTAACAAATACTGGCTCAAAGCCTCTCTCAGCATTTGTTCTAAAAATACCATTTACAGGTTTTTTGAAAACATTTGTACAAACATAATTTTGTGAATATAGCTGAGAATGTTCTGTTACCAAATCTACTTTGGGGTGTCATTTTTGGTATGTACATGCTATGTGTTAGAAATATTGTATAAATGGACAACTTTGTGTTAAAAAAAAAGCATTTTAACCACTTCCCGGCGGCCGGCCGCCATATGACGTCCTTGAATTTGTGCGGTGATTTCTGAATGATGCCTGCAGCTACAGGCATTATTCAGATATCAGCTTTTTCAGCCAGCGATTCCCTACACCATAAGAATGATAATAGTGGCTGTTCTGCTGCTTGATCGTTCTTACGGGAGGTGAGAAGGGACATCCCCCCACCGCCCTCCGGTGCTTCTACTGACTCACCATTACAATCAAAGCCAGAATCGTTTTTTTTATTATTTATTTTGGGCTTCCCAGTCTAGAGGTGAGATGTGGGGTCTTATTGACCCTATATCTCACTGTAAGAGGACCTGTCATGCCATATTCCTCTTACAAGGGATGTTTACATTCCTTATAATAGGAATAAAAGTAACCAAAAAATATATTTTTGGGGAAAAAAGTGTCAAACTAAAATAAAAATGGGGTGGCACAGTGGTGTAGTAGTTAGCACTCTCACCTAGCAGTAAAAAGGGTCGCTGGTTCAAATATCAACCACGACACTACCTGCCTGGAGTTTGCATGTTCTCCCTGTGCTTGCGTGGGTTTCCTCCGGGTACTCCGGTTTCCTCCCGCACTCCAAAGACATGCAGGTAGATTAATTGGCTTCTGTCCAAAATTGGCCCTAGTATAAGAATGGGGATTGTGGATTGTGGACCTTGGATTGTGGGCTCCTTGAGAGTAGAGACCGATGTGAGTGTGCAATGTGCAGGGATAGGGACAATTGTAGACACACACTCAGGTTGGACTGGTGTCTTTATTCAACCTTTCTAACTATGTAACTATGTAACTATGTAAATACATTTACCTAGAAAAACGGTGACATGATTAATACTTATTTACCCGCTGTATATAAAAGGCCTGTAGGAAGCTGGATCTAATAACAAGGTCTGACTACGAAGTTGGATGTGGACCTTGGAATGTAGGCTAAGGCTTTATCCCATACAAAGCTATATAAAGACTCTGAGCTTCAGGACCACATCTTACTTTTTTAACCAGGAAACACCAATATTAGAAAAAGGAATGAATGGACTTCATAGGCATAATTAAAACCAATTTTGTAAATTATTATTTATAGCAAAAAGTAACAAAGACAATTGTAAAATACATGTACATGAGGTCAAGTAATTAAAATTGACATTTAGCCAACAGATGGTCTATTGGTCCTAACCAAGACAGCATATTGAAAATATAAGTGAGTCATTGAACATCCCTAGCACATACCATACCTGACCTGATATTATCTTGACAAGAATATCAGGGGGTCAACAAAAGCCAACTTGGGATGGTTCAATTCTGTTAGATAGTAATGCGATCTATGCTCAACTAGTTTTGCGCTGATGGCGCTTCTTCTGGAGCATAAACGTGTTAACAACAAGTTGCCTTTTTGACAGTGAAACGAAGCACGGCAAACATACGTTGGCACCAATGAGTCAAGCAGGTCAGGGAAGGCAGATATGGGGGCACAATCTAGAAGGGCAGGCTTCAAGGTCTTGAATTGTAAAGGGAGACAAATCGTCTACCCAATGATCTCAAGATTTTTCCAGGTAGTGGTATATTTTCGGTTGGGTCCTCATTATAAACAAGCTGAGGAGAGGCCGGTGAAAGTAACAGACAGTTGACTTCAAAGCAGTATACATGAACTAGATCCAGAATATAAGTGAAGATAACAGGACACAAAACCCTCTAATATATCAGGTATAACTTGTCTAAAATGAGCTGGACTTTGATAACGCAGGTTAGTATGTTCAAAAGTATATGGTATGTTGTATAGGGTTCAAAGAGATGCCGGCCTCTATAGCATTCTTACTTGGTAACCAGATGTCATACTTGAGGGTTAAAAAAGTAGGTGTGGCGCTGTTCTTGTATTCAGGGATCTGAGTGCTCCAAAATCGCACTCTAACCAGTGATTTATATGTACTAGTGTCTAAACAAACTTATGTGCATTAATTATATAAAATGACTAGTGCTATAATTAAACATAAATTCATATGCATACTGTGCAAAAAGCGTAATCATGAGAAAAGTGACTGGTGCTAAAATAAACCAAGTGATGCATACAGTCCTTATATAAATATAAAGTTTTTTTCCAAAAGTGACAGGTGCTCTTCAATCATGTGTCCAGTTTATCCTCTCTGTTCTTACTTACCAGCCAAGAAGAACAGAGAGGATAAGTTGGTACTTTATGTTCAGCCTAAGGCTTTGCCTCTTTTGGCCATTCTTTTTAAGGTAGGTGAACCAAGAAAGTTTGATCCAAAGTTTAAAGGACCCATCGGAAACGGGCATTGTACAGATGTCCTGTACTGTATTATCTTTGTGGTGTTGATCCTGGGAAATATTGCGCTGGTGGGAAACACGGATGAACATTTAGTAAGAGAAGAGTAAAGAGTGGTCTCCAAAGGTGTGGATCTGCATACTGCTGCACAGTGGCAAACACTGTGAACGTGCAATACCCCTCCAAGGGGTGAGTATATCCGGTGAGTGCATTACCTTTAGGGGCACTGTAATGCCGCGTACACATGGACGGACTGTATGGCCTACTTAGTCCGTCGAAACACATTTCAGCGGACAGTCCGCTCGTGTGTGGGCTTCAGCGGACTTTTTCAGCGTGCAATCCGGCGTACTAAGTATTTCGGATTTTTCGAAATACTGTCCGTCGTACTCGCATTTCGGTGGACAATCCGCCCGTGTGTATGCCAGTCCGTCGTACTTTTGAAATGAGCGGACTTTTCCCGCCCGGAGAAAAGTCCGCTCATTTCGAGCGGGTCTCCAGGTAGGCGGGGCCCGCGAAGGAGACGTCGCTGGCCCCGCCGCCTGGTATGGACTTAAAGGGGAACCCCAACGCCGAAAAAAATCGGCGTGGGGGTCCCCCCCAAGTCCACAACAGACCCTTGTCCGAGCACGCTACCCGGCCGGCCAGGAAAGGGGGGCGAGCGAGCGCCCCCCCTCCTGAGCCGTACCAGGCCGCGTGCCCTCAACATGGGGATAAAATACTTTATTGCACAGCTCCGGGGGTCTTCCATCTTCGGGGGTCTTCTCGCCGGACTCCTCCGCTATCTTCTTGTAGCTCTTTTGCTAGCGGAGGAGTCCGGCTTTCTTCCTCGCCGCCGGCCTCTTCTCCCGACTTCGGGGGTCTTGTCCCCCTCTTCGGTTCTTCTGCCGGGCCACCGCGCCTTCTTATAGCTCTTTTACAGGCGGTGGCCCGGTCTTCTGTCGCCGCTGCCGCCGCCTTCCGTTCTTCTTCTTCTTCTTCTTCTCCAGGAGATGTTGCCTCGACGCTCTCTCCGGCCGGAATGCCAGGGACGCACTGCGCGGCCACTTATATAGGGACAAGGGGCGGTGTCACATGGCTTTATGTCACATGGGTTGACCCCGCCCCCTTACGATGTCATAGTCCCCATGTGACATCAACCCATGTGACATAAAGCCATGTGACACCGCCCCTTGTCCCTATATAAGAGGAGGAGGAGGAGGAGGAGGAGGAGAGCGAGAGCCGGACTCCTCCGCTAGCAAAAGAGCTACAAGAAGATAGCGGAGGAGTCCGGCGAGAAGACCCCCGAAGACGGAAGACCCCCGGAGCTGTGCAATAAAGTATTTTATCTCGTGTGTTGTGTTTTTTTTTGTACTTTTATTTTACAGGTGAATGGGTAGGGGTACATTGCACCCCATACTCATTCACATAGGGTGGGGGGCCGGTATCCGGGGGCCCCCTTATTAAAGGGTGCTCCCGGATTCCGATAAGCCCCCCGCCCGCAGACCCCGACAACCAACGGCCAGGGTTGTCGGGAGGAGGCCCTTGTCCTCATCAACATGGGGACAAGGTGCTTTGGGGTGGGGGGGCCGCGCGGCCCCCCCTTCCCCAAGGCACCCCCCCATGTTGAGGGCACGCGCCCTGGTACGGCTCAGGAGGGGGGGGCTCGCTCGCCCCCCTTTCCTGGCCGGCCGGGTAGCGTGCTCGGACAAGGGTCTGTTGTGGACTTGGGGGGGACCCCCACGCCGATTTTCTTCGGCGTTGGGGTTCCCCTTTAAGTCCATACCAGGCGGCGGGGTCAGCGACGTCTCCTTCGCGGGCCCCGCCTACCTGGAGACGCGCTCAAAATGAGCAGACTTTCCTCCGCGTGTGTGGGCGAGTCCGTTCATTTCAAAAGTAGGGCGGATAGTATGGTGGACTTAGTACGCCGTATTAGTCCGCTCAAAAAGTGGTGTGTGTGGTCAAGTCCGTTCATTCGAAAGTATGACGGACTGTCCGTAGGATTGTATGACGGACTAAGTAGGCCATACAGTCCGCCCGTGTGTACGCGGCTTTAGAATTACCAGCACAAATGACACATGAGTGAAGAGCACCTGTCATTTTAGGAAAAAAACTTTATATTTATATAAGGACTGTATACATCAATTGGTTTATTTTAGCACCAGTCATTTTTCTCATGATTGTACTTTTTGCACAGTACGTACATGGATTTATGTTTATTATATTCAAGTCAAGTCAAGCTTTATTGTCATTCTACTACATGTGAGGACATACGGTAGAACGAAATGTCGTATCTCACAGGGCCACAGTGCTACATATAAACTAAACATAATTATAAATAAACATACAAAGAAACACAGCGAGGAACCAAAAAAAATTATAATAATAAAAAATGTATTATAAACTTATACACATCTGGGAACTACGTAACTGTGCATATACTGTATATTTCTAAAAGTCTTTGTAGCAGCAAGTGTTTATAAAAGTGTCTATATGTGTGCATATTCAAGAGTAAAAAGGACGGCAAGTGAGACATTCCTGGTCACAATATATAGGTTGTAGAAGAAGAGGTTTTAAAGAAGGTTGGAGTTGAGGGCTCTCACAGCCTGGGGGAAAAAACTGTTGAGCAGTCTGACAATCCTGGTTTTGATACTCCGGTACCATCTACCTGATGGCAAGAGCTGTAAGAGACTGTGGGAGGAATGGGTAGGATCCTTCACGATACTGGTAGGTTTGCTGGAGCATTGTGTATGGAAAATGTCCAGGATGGAGGGGAGAGAAACACCAATAATCTTTTCAGCCACCTTCACTAGCTGCTGCAGGGTCTTGTGGTCAGCAGAACTGCAGTTAAAGAGGGATTCCACCAAAAAAAAAATATTAAAAGCCAGCAGCTATAAATACTACAGCTGCTGACTTTTAATAAATGGACACTCACCTGTCCCGGGTTCCAGCGATGCCGGCAGCCGAGGCCGATTGATCGCTCGGCCCTCGGCTGCTGCCGCCACCATTCTAGGTGAAGGAATCAGGAAGTGAAGCGAATCGGCTTCACTTCCCGGTTCCTTACTGCGCATGCTGTCGATGGTCAGTGGGGGGTGATCAACAGAATTTCTCCTGAAATCCATCACAACTTCCTTTGTTTTTCTTACATTAAGGAACGGGTTGTTTGTACTACACCATTTAACCAGTTGTGCCACTTCCTCTCTGTAGAGTGTTTCATCATTGTTGCTGATGAGACCTACCACCATTGTGTCAACTGCAAACATGATGATATGGTTGGAGCTGAACTTGGCAGTACAGTCATGGGTAAGCAGTGTGAAGAGCAACGGGCTGAGCATACATCCCTGTGGGGCACCCGTGCTCAGTGTCTTCCGGTTAAAAAGTTCAGGATCTAATAGGGCAGGTTGGGGCCCAGCGTGTTTAATTTAGTGATAAGTTGCTGAGGAATTATTGTATTAAATGCTGAGCTAAAGTCAATGAACAGCATTCTAACATAAGAGTCTTTCTGTTGTAAGTGGGTAAGGGGCAAGTGCAGAGTAGAAGATACTGCATCGTCCGTGGAACAGTTTGGACGGTATGCAAACTGATATGGGCGCAGCGTGTTTGGAAGACTGGACTTAATGTGATGCATGACTAACCTCTCAAAGCACTTCAGCCTTATTGGAGGTAGTGTTATAGGACGATAGTCATTCAAACTGGACACAGGTGTCTTCTTTGGCATTGGAATTATGGTGGTGGATTTAGGACACGTAGGGACAACCGTCTGGCTCAGCGAAATTTTAAAGATATCTGTTATGACATCTGTCAGCTGTACAGCATAGTCTGTCAGCACATGTCCAGGTATGTCATCAGGGCCAGCAGCCTTCTGTCGGTTGATCCTGAACAGGGTCATCCTTATGTCGGCTGGAGAAGAGCAGAGCGCCCAGTCTTTTTCGGGATATGGGTCGTTTTTGTGAAGGTGTTTAGTTCTGCATTTCAAACCGTGCATAAAAGTGGTTGAGTGCATCCGGGAGAGAAGTATCATTATCACTGGCCTGTGGCAGGGGCTAGTAGTTAGTGATAGTCTGGGTGGCTTGCCACAGGGCCCGTGTATCTTTGCTATCACTAAAGTGTTTGTTGATTTTTTGCGCATATTGTTGTTTTGCCTTCTTGATGCCATGAGACAGATTGGCTCTTGCTGTTTTGAGAGCTGCTTTATCTCCTGATCCGAATACCTCATCTCTGGTCTTTAGCAGCCCACGAACCTCTGCTATCATCCATGGCTTCTGGTTGGCACGTGCAGTGATAATCTTGGTGACTGTCACATCATCTATGCACTTTTTGATGTAAGCAGTCAATGTTTCAGTGTGCTTTTGTAAATCTGTATGATTGTTGTAAGTAGCTGCCTCTTTAAACATGTTCCAATCTGTGTGCTGAAAGCAGTCCTGCAGTACTGGGGTAGCATTGTATGGCCATACTGTGAATTGTTTTGAACCGGTTGTATGCAACGGTTTGTATGCTATGGTTTGTATGCTGGAATTAGCATAACAGAGATGTGATCTGAATACCCAAGGTGGGGGCGGGGTTCAGCCTTGTATGCATCTTTCTCTGTTGTATAAACAAAGTCCAGTATGTTGTTTCCCCTTGTTGCAAAATTCACATGTTGGTTGAACTTCGGCAAAACTGTCTTTAATCACTTCAGCCCCGGAAGGATTTACCCCTTCCTGACCAGAGCACTTTTTGCAATTCGGCACTGCGTCACTTTAACTGACAATTGCGCGGTTGTGCGATGTTGTACGCAAACAAAATTGACGTCCTTTTTTTCCTACAAATAGAGATTTCTTTTGGTGGTATTTGATCACCTCTGTGGTTTTTATTTTTTGCGTTATAAACAAAATATATGCTATAATAAATATCCCCCAAAAATATATAAAAAAACATTTTTTTCCTCAGTTTTTTCCCCTCAGTTTAGGCCGATGTGTATTCTTCGACATATTTTTGGTTAAAAAAAAAAAAAATTGCAATAAGCATTTATTGTTTGGCTTGTGCAAAAGTTATAGCGTCAACAAAATAGGGGATAGATTTGTGGCATTTTTATTAATTTTTTTTTTTACTAGTAATGGCAGTGATCTGCGATTTTTATCATGACTGCGACATTATGGCGGACACATCGGACAATTTTGACACATTTTTGGGACCATTGGCATTAATACAGCAATCAATGCTATAAAATTGCATTGATTACTGTAAAAATTTCACTGGCAGTGAAGGGGTTAACCACTATGGGGCGGGGAGGGGTTAAGTGTGTTCTGGGGAGTGTTTCTAACTGTCCAGGGGATGGGCTAGCAGTGACATGACATTGATCGCTGCCCCCGATGACAGGGAGCAGACGATCAGTGTCCTGTCACTAGGCAGGACAGGGAGATGCTGTGTTTACATCAGCATCTCCCCGTTCTTCAGCTCCGTGACACGATCACAGGTATTCCAGCGGACATCAAGTGCACGGGTCCCACGAGCACGGTCACGGAACTTGTGGCAAGCGCGTGCGCGATCACGGTGGGAAATTCAAAGTAACGTATGGGTACGTTACTTTGCCTAGCCGTGCCATTCTGCCAAGTCACCAGCAATAATGAAAAAGCCGTCAGGGTTGATTGTTTGATGTCTTCTGATAGAGCTGTAAAATTTGCGAAGCGCATCCTTAGCGTTTACACACGGGGGATGTAAACAGCGACAATAACAATGACTGTGAACTCCCTTTGGCAGATAGAATGGTTGACACTTCACAAACATAAACTCTATCAGCAATGAGCAGTGTTTTGTCACTACCACAGCATGGTTATACTATTCTTTGTTGATATTCACACACAGACCACCTCCGCGAGTCTTACAGGTGATGAACCTCTATCAGCCCGGTAGCAGGTTAGCCCGTGTAGCTGAATGGCGGAATCCGGGATGTTGTTATTTAGCCATCTTTCAGTGAAGATAAACACACAGCAATCCCTTGTCTCATGCTGTGTAGACCGACTGAGTTGAATTAAGTCCAGTTTATTTTCCAGTGATCAAACATTAGAGAGCATAAGTGTTGGAAGAGCCGGCCTTGTGGGGTTAGCCCTTAGCCTAGCTCATATACCTCCACGCTTACCGCGCTTGCATCGCTGCCTTGTGTGGGTAGCTTCAGTAGGCGAAACTGCAGTCTCAGGGTCAGGTTTCAGCAAACAGAGGTCTCGAAGCTTCTCCACAGTCGCCGGTCAAAGTTGATGTTTGTGCATACTGCCGATATCCAAAAGCCTTTGACAATCGTAGTTATGTTCTAAAGTAGTTTCCAGATGGCTTTGTGGTAAGGTAAGACTATTTGAAGACAAAGAGACAACATTAAAAAACATAAAAGCTCCGTCTTTCGGTCCCGGAGTAGCCGCTGCGTCTAACCGCGCTGCCATCTGTAGCTGGAGGTGATACACACATTGCAGAGACACAGACTGGACTGTAATGCCGCATACACACGACCGGACTTTTCGATGGACTAGGTCCGACAGAATGAATCCATCGGTTATTAGGATCGTGTATGGGCTCCAGCTGACTTTTTTTTCCCCCAAAAGTCCAACGGACCTAGAAATAAAACAATGTTTCAAATCTTTCCGACGGACTCGAGTCCGGTCGAAAAATCTGTTTGCCTGTATGCTAGTCCGATGGACGAAAACGAACACTAGGGCAGCTATTGGCTACTAGCTATGAGCTTCCTTATTCTAGTCCGGTCGTACGTCATCACGTTAGAATCCGTTGGACTTTGGTGTGCTTGTGTGTGGCCAAGTCCGTTCATTCTGAAAGTCTGTTGGAACTCCACCGAAAGTCCATCGAGAAGACAGTCGGACCTAGTACGTCAAAGTCTGGTCATGTGTACGCGGCATTAGGCCTGTAGCTAGAGGTGATGAATACACTAGACATGTGCGCTTATTTTCGTACGAAACGAAAATTTGTCTGAATTTCCAGAAATTCGTACATTCGTACGAATCTGAAATACAAATTTTTATGCCTACGAATTCCATATGAAATTTCGTTTACAAATTCCGGATCCAAATTCATAATGAAAATTCGTAATTGTTACGAAAAGTTAACAAACCTAAAAGTTCAAAACCCAGGAAGTCAGCACAGGGATTGTGGGAACCCCTCATAATGATAAATTCATCATGACAAAAATTTGTAATTGTTACGAAAAGTTAATGAACCTAGATGTTAAAACCCCAGGAACTCAGCACAGGGATGGTGGGAACCCTATGGGAATTTCTATGCTTACGAATTTCATACGAATTTTGGATCCAAATGAACAGAATTGTGACTGGTGTTTTGTTAACCAATCAGAAGTCAGCACAGCACAGGGATGGTGAGAACCCCTCATAATGGGCACAGCGGGTGTACACTCAGACCCGGGAACTCAGCACAGGGATGGTGGGAACCCCTCATAATGATAAATTCATCATAATGAACATTCGTAATTGTTACAAAAAGTTAACAAACTAAAAGTTAAAAACCCAGGAAGTCAGCACAGCACAGGGATGGTGGGGAACCCCTCATAATGATTAATTCAAAATAACAAACTTTCGTTATTTTTAGGAAACGTTAACGAAACGAAAGGTTAAAAACCCAGGAAGTCAGCACAGCACAGGGATGGTGGGAGCCCCTCATAATGATAAATTTATCATAATGAACTTTCGTTATTTTAACTAAAAGTTTACGAATCTAAGGAAAATTCGTATTTCGTACAAATCTGAATTGAATTTCGTACACGAATTACGAAATACGATTTTTATTTCATATGAAATGAAATGGAACGAAACAAAACAATTTTTTTGACGGCGCCCATGTCTAGAATACACTGATTTCCAGGTGAAAATAAAGGAAATAAAAGTCTATAAAAAAAAAAAAAGAAAATTAATGCAGCCACCACATCTAAGGAATCAGGATTGGTATGCTGCAATATATTACATTTTTGTTTTTAGGTTTAGATTCACAGCAATGATGTGCATGGCAAAAGCACAGATTTACCTTAAATAAATACAGCGTACTCTACTCTTCACTGCAGTGAAGTGAATTCCTGTATTGTTTAAATGGCTGTCAAAGAACATTTTCAAGTGAATAAGGTTCATCTATTATTCATGAAAGCTCAATTAGAAACTATTCTTCTTTCAGATGTGAAATTCAAATGGACCTTTCTAATGCTTTTTATTCTATCGGAGGTAGCATTATTATTATGGATAAGCTTCCTATAAGCATTTTGTTTTTGCAATAAAACTGCTAGACTTTGTAATCAAACATTTAACCAGACAAATAATCGTATAGTTTTGCATTTAAATGTTGAATAACTTTTGCCAATAAAATATTAGCATCATTATCTGCCTGAGCTCAGTGGAGACTATTGGGATGGGGAAGAAATGTATGCAGCAGAATAGAAGAGCAGTTTCCTGTTTTCACCAGCCCAGCATATCCCGACAAATGACATTTATCATTAGTAACATTTTTACTTGTTGCTCTTCATTATACGGGACCTGTCATCTTTTGTAGAAAACAACATAGTGCATAAATGCAGGGAGGAAGGATAAGAGGAATTTTTTTTTTTGCATGTCTAAATCATGTGTATTTAAAAAAATGTTGATATAAAAGCCGCACTCATTTTTACTTCTACCACTCCTTTTTTAATTAACTAATTAATTTTTTACATTTAAAGTTTGTTACCCCAGCATTTCATATTTCAAACATGTGCCTGTTGTACCATGTACTTGTATGAGAAAGTATCCTGTTCTCTTTGTATTGCTTTGTGTGAAATCCTTGGTGTTCCTGCCAGTCCCTCTACTTTCCTATTAAAAACTGACCACACTAAGTAGGAGAGCACAGTGTGGTCAGTTCTCTAGCTATGCTTGGAACTCTGTGTACTCTCCTCCAATGACCAGACTTGTCATGCCCCCCCCCCCCCCCCCACACACACACAGCCATTCACTGAGAAGATTAGTATCCTGCTGTTTCTCCTCCCCCAGCTCTTAGGTTGCATTCAAACCTCAGCGTTGTGAATAGTGGGCAGATTTGTTGCAATTCTGCCCACGATTTCAAATCACCGCTGTGAATGACAAATCGCAGAATGTACAGTCAAGGTGCCATTCATTTGAATGCCACCTAAAATCGCGGTGCGGTTCTGCCCGTGACTGATTCGTGATAAATCACGCTGCAATCACGACAACCCATGTCGTGTGAAGCATTTTGCACAAAAATAGCTCCTGAATTATTTTTGGATGGCCAGCTTTATGCGATGCGAGTTGCCACAGTTGCAGCACGATCTCCGCTCTAATTCATCCCAAAAGTGTCCTATCGGGTTGAGGTCAGGGATCTGTGCAGGCCAGTCAAGTTCCTCCACCCCAAACTCACTCATCCATGTCTTTATGGACTTTGCTTTGGGAGGAGGAGCGACGCCCTGACGTCACCGCTGTACACTAAGTCCCGGAAGTATCGGGCGTGTATCGAGACCGGCCGGCTCGATTGATCTATGCTTTGTATTTATCTATTCAAATGTAAGTGCACATTTTACTTTTTACAATCAATGAAAAGGGTTTTACAATATTGCGAGTTTATCGTTTATATTTATGCTGACAGTGCTGGCGCCCGCTGTACCTGATTTGAACATTGGAAGCGATCATTATCATGGTGACTGGGGGAGTTCTGTTTATGTCAACGCATCCTTTCCAGACCCTTGGCTGGGGTGATGAGCCACCTGCATATTGTGGTCCCCTGTAATAAGGAACCACCACTTTCCGGTAAGCGGCAGTGTTTGCTGTGGTGGAGGTGCTTCTCACTCTTGGCACATGTTTGTGGATTTGATTTCACCTCATGTTTTTTCACTTTGGAAGAAATTCATTTCTTTTTGGGACTTTTACATATGGACTTTGTTTATAAAATAGCACTATTGAACTATTTATTATCGGCTTGAATTTAGTAATTTAATTTTATTTGAGGCACTTGTTTGATTTAATTTTGTGGTATTTCACTTCTCTTATTTTTAATACTCACTATTCATTTATGGTTCTTTGAGTGAATAATTGGCACATATTTATTTTTGTATATTTATTCATGTAATTATGTACATTAGTATTAGTTCACATTATTTGGTTTAATATTATCACATATATGAATTAATATTTTAATATTATCACATACATGAATTAATATTATTTATTGTTGATAATAATTAAGCACTCTTGATTTTCACACTTTAAATATTAGTGACAAACATTTTTCACGTCATGTGCTTCTATATATTGGTACTTTTGTATTAATCATTATACAGTAGTCAATCTTTAGCGCAGCCCCTCGTTTTTGGTTTTATTTTATTAATGTTGTATAGCATTTAGGATTTGCGCCTTAAAAATGTTTTTCTTTTATAGGTCAGCGCAGTTTTTCCTTTTTTCCATGTATACAGTATGTACATAGTTACATAGTAGGTGAGGTTGAAAAAAGACACAAGTCCATCAAATCCAACCTATGTGTGTGATTATATGTCAGTATTACATTGTATATCCCTGTATGTTGTGGTCATTCAGGTGCTTATCTAATAGTTTCTTGACCACTGCCTGTGGAAGGGAAGACCACATCCTGGCAGCTCTTACAGTAAAGAACGATCTACATAGTTTAACCAATTAAGGACCGCCTCACGCCGATGTACGTTGACCCGGTCCTGAGCTCCATGACCATGGCCGCGGGACCAGCGAACCACAGAGCTGAAGAACAAGGAGAGGTCTGTGTAAACAAACCTCTCCCCGTGCTTCCTAGTGGGGCTGTCACCGATCGTCTGTTCCCTTTTATAGGGACGGACGATCAGTGATGTCACATGCCAGGCCACGCCCGCTACAATAAAAAAAACACATAACGTCATACATAACACCTACACTGCCCCCTAGTGGTTAACTCCTTCACTGCCAGTGTCATTTACACAGGAATCGGTGCATTTAAATAGCACTGATTGCTGTATAAATGGCAATGGTCCCAAAAATGTGTTAAAAATTCACGATGTGTTTGCTATAATGTCGCAGTCACAATAAAAATCGCTGATCGTCGCCATTACTAGTAAAAAAAATATTAATAAAATATAAAACTATCCTCTATTTTGTAAACGCTATAACTTTTGCGCAAACCAACCAATAATCGCTAATTGCAATTTTTTTACCAAAAATATGTAGAAGAATAGGTATCGGCCTAAACTGAGGAAATAAAATGTTTTTTATATATTTTTTGGGGATATTTATTATAGCAAAATGTAAAAAATATTGCATTTTTTTCAAAATTGTCGCTCTATTTTTGTTTATAGCTCAAAAAATAAAAACCACAGAGGTGATCAAATACCACAAAAAGAAAGCTCTAGTTGTGGGAAAAAAAAGGACACCAATTTTGTTTGGGAGCCACGTCGCACGACCGCGCAATTGTCAGTTAAAGCAACGCAGTGCCGAATCGCAAAAAGGGGCTTGGTCCTTTGGCCGAAAATTGGTCCGGGGCTTAAGTGGTTACGGTTAAACCTCTTTTCTTCTAATTTTAATGAGTGGCCACGAGTCTTGTGCTCCTTTCTGCGAAAAAGTTGTATCTCTATTGTGAAATCATATCCCCTCTCAAGCGTCTCTTCTCCAGAGAGAATAAGTTCAGTGCTCGCAACCTTTCCTCATAACCCCCAGACCCTTTATTAGCTTTGTTGCCCCTTTGTTGCCCTGTACTCTGTAGCTTTGTTCTCTTTGTTCTCTGAAGCTTTGTTGCCCTTCTCTGTACTTGCTCCCTTTCCAGTATATCCTTCCTAAGGACCTTTTTTCTTAGACTCCTTTGGCCAGTCCAATGATGTAATGGGTCATTCCTTTGGTGGTGGAGGACGGTTCTTACTGGTGCGCCGAACAGTACACAGCATTGACTTGGGAATGCCATTTACTGCAGTAATAAAGTGAGCTCAGGCTACCATGTTGATATATCCCCAGGGATCGGTCCATAAAACCCTGGGCTCAGATGAAGTGAGTTGAATGATGGTGGCCATCCTTCAATCTGGAAGACTGTGGATATCTAGTAAAAGAAAGAAATTACTACCAGCATTGCCTCCATACTGAAAAACAGTATTGCAACGAAAGCTGCTTTTTTTTTGTTTTACTTAACCTATTCATTTAAATTTTTGTTATCTCTGGAACCCTGCTTCATGTAAATGTTATAAAATACCAGATGATACACTTCTGTAATCATTCTTTCCTCTAGCTTTCACCATGACGCAGTGAATGCCCAATGTTTACTTATATCAGGGTAATAAAATACCATATGAATTGTTGAAGAAGATCAAGAACCTGATCCATACCTCCGGTCTTTTTTTATGAGTGGATATTTCCAGTTTATGCGAGTAATGCGTTTAAAATCCACAGTCAATACTGAGAAGGATTCAATCTCTGGAATATTATGAGTCTTATAAGTCTTGTAAAATGAAGAATTTACATAATTCCTTTTTTAGTAGCAGCTGTGCCACAGCAGTAAAATGGCCTTAACTTGTTGGCGGGTGAATTAAGTATCCAGCTATGGGATAAACAAATTCTTGCATAGAAGTATTAAGCAGAACACAGATGCTTTATTTATTTTTTTGTATTTTCTTTTGCACAGGAAGCATGAATGAATATGGTATTCAACAACTTCAGTACTGAGTACTTTGACCCCCTCCCTGCCCAGTTTCAGCTTTCAGCGCTGTCACACTTTGAATGAAACTTGCGTGGTCATGCAGCACTGTACCCATATAACATTTTTATAATTTTTTTGATACAGATAGCACATTCTTTTGGTGGTATTTAATTACCAGTGTGTTTTTTTTTTTTTTGCTAAAAACAAAAATGAAAAAAGGCCAAAGAGACTTCTTCTCATAGTGTATCCAGGGGCCATCTCTTCCCCAAGTAAGTGACAAACCCACACTCGGCCATCCACATGATGGAAAAGAAAAAATTTGATTCATCAGACCAGGCCACCTTCTTTCATTGCTCCGTAGTTCTCTTCTGATGCTAATGTGTCCATTGTAGGCACTTTTGGCTGAGGACATGGGTCAGCATAGGCACTTGATAGGTAGCCAACTGAAGGAGCGCACATTGGCTTGGCATTGCAAGAACTGCTGTTACTGGCAGGATCTCCAGGTAATAAACTTTGCAACAGAATCACAAAAGAAGATTTACTTATTAAAACAATATAGTGAGGTATGATGCCAAACAAACTAAAAAATGATTTTTGGTTTGGATATGCTTTAAAGTGGTTGTAAACCCTTACAACACACTTTGACCTACAGGTAAGCCTAGATTAAGGCTTACCTGTAGGTCCAAGAAATATATCCTAAACCTACAAGGTTTAGGAGATATTTGCCGAAAGACAGGCACCGCTGTCTACGGCGCATGCGCCGTAGACAGCGGCGCGCTGGCGCACTGAGCACGGCACCATCAATGGCGAATATGTCGCGCGTGGCGGCTCCCGTTCGCATGCGTAGGAGTGACAGCGGCGGAGCGGCGAGACCCACCGAGAAAATTGATGCGCCGGACTACAGGGGACAGCGGTGACATCGCTGGCTCCTCTGTCAGGTAAGTGACACATAATGGACTATTATGCGATTCATAGTAGTCCATTATGCTTTACCTTTGCAGGGAATGAAAGAGGAAGTAAACTCATCAGGGTTTACTTCCTCTTTAAGGGCCCTGAGGAATTGCAGTATAATAAGCTATAGAATGTTATTGGTGATCACAGACTACTTTTATATGGGCTCACAAAAAAATCATCCCTGTGGCCCCCCATTGAGATGTCAGCCTCACAATGTGATGGATGCAGATTCTGTGGATAACTTGTAAATAGCACTATTTTTAACATAATCCCAGATGAACTATGGGGGATGAAATTTAATTTATGTTTTGTTTTTTTGAGATGTAACATAGAATTACCATATCTTATATGAGGTGTATTAAAAAAAGGAGATGAAGCAGTGCTAACAGTTTGCATTGTAAAATTGAAAATTAATTAGTTTTTTTGTATTATATCAGTAGACTTAAATCAAAATAAAGAATTGAAACTGTTATGCCCCGTACACACGACAACAAAATCCATGTTTTTTTTCCGACGGATGTTGGCTCAAACTTGTCTTGCATATACACGGTCACAAGAAGTTGGTCAAGAACGTGGTGATGTTCAACGCGTACGACGAGCTGAGAAAAATGAAGTTCAATAGCCAGTGCTGCTCTTCTGCTTGATTCCGAGCATGCGTGTGCATCGGAATTTTGTACACACTCTCGGAATTTCCAACAACGGATTCTGTTGTGGGAAAATTTGAGAACCGGATCTCAAATTTTGTGTAACGGAAATTCCAATGAAAAATGTCCAAAGGAGCCTACACACGGTCGGAATTTCCGACAACAAGCTCCTATCAAACATTTTCCGTTGGAAAATCCTATTGTGTGTACAGGGCATTATAGTGTTGATGAAGTACAATATGGATGATCAAATGGTGACCCTAATTGAGTGAATGTTTCTTGGGATTCCATGCTACCATACCAAACATCCAAACTGGCTCCTGAGACATCAAATGCTTAGTTGAGGCGGCCAGTCACAGAGCAGAGACAATAATTAAGACAAAGATAAACATAGAAATGAAAGTATAAAATAAAAAGTATAACTAAATGCATCATGAAATAGCTTAACCAAAATGAAAGTCCATGAATAGTTTTATTTACCAGTAGGGATGAGGCAAAAGCACATGGGTTCAGTTCAGGGCAGGTTGGCAAACATGATTAAAGTTTGGGTGCCAAATCCAAACCCTATCAAAGTCAGTGGGAGCCAAATATAAAAAAACTGCATTTTCTATGATTTCTTGACTGGGTCGATGATGTCACCTGAGAGACCCCGTCCCTTTGGTAACAGCTGTCATCCAGTGGAAGTGAAGTGATGGAAACGTGTGTCGGGGATCAGTAGACTTTTTTCTTCTGGCAGTTGACGGGCATCAAGGCATCATGTATAACATGGATATACATCGCTGGCTGACATGATTGATGATGGATGTTCATCATAGGACTTTTTTGGGTGTCTTTTTTTTTTTTTTATCAAAAGACTTTACACTATTCCAAATCAAATCTGCATTCATGAGAACCAGAGACAAAACTAGGCCTTGTGTTGATGGGCTTGTGGCAATAGCATCAGTTTGACATCAGTCTGAGATGCTTCTTAACCACATGCCAGCCAGCGCATGACGATATACGTCGGAACAATGGCACGGCTGGGCAAATGGGCGTACAGGTATGTCCCCTTTAAATCGCAGAATTGCGGGCGCATGCCTGATGCGTACTTTGTGACCGTGCCCGCAGGTCCCAGGTACTTGATTTCCACCGGGGGCCCGCAATCATCATGTACGCGGTAATCAGTGCATTTTTATAGCACTGATCTCTGTATAAATGACAATGGTCCCAAAATAGTGTCAAAATTGTCCGATGTGTCCGCCATAATGTCGCAGTCACAATAAAAATTGCAGATCACCGCCATTACTAATAAAAATAAATTAATAATAAGAATGCCATAAATCTATCCCCTCTTTTGTAGACACTATAACTTATGTGCAAAACAATCAATATGCACTTATTGCGATTTTTGTTTACCAAAAATATGTGGAAGAATACATATCGGCCTAAACTGAGAAAGAAATGTGTTTTTTATATATTTTTGGGGGATATTTATTAGAGCAAAAAGTTAAAAATATTGCTTTTTTTTTCAAAATTGTCGCTATTTTTTTGTTTATAGCGCAGAAAATAAAAACTGCAGAGTTGATCAAATACCACCAAAAGAAAGCTCTATTTGTGGGAGAAAAAAAAAAGGACGTCAATTTTGTTTGGGTGCAACATCACACGACCGCACAATTGTCAGTTAAATCGACGCAGTGCCATATCGCAAAAAGTGTTCTGGTCGGGAAGGGGGTAAATCCTTCCGGGGCTGAAGTGGTTAAATCATTCAGAATTCACTGACAGGTGCTGTTTACATACTTTTTGACTGCAAAACTGGAAATGCAAAACTGTCTGAAGAGAAAAAAAGCCTATCAACCCAAGCCCTTAGGGTGGTTGGCTTTTTCGTAAGGTAGTTATTTTCCTTGTGTCCTCTGTAGTCCCCAAGAGGACAGTGTGATTCATTTAAATTATGGGAGGAGTTGGTAGCCAAGGTCTCACAAATACAGACTGAATATCCTCTGGCTAAATTACCGGAGGTAGCAGACTCTGTTATGCTTCCTTGGAATGAAATTAAATATAACCTTAAAGTCATACAAGTCAACATATTATTAGAAGGCTAAAAGAAATGACAAATGCAAAGGTAAAAATGTATTAGGTGCTTTTTAACCACTTTGACCTTTAGAAGATTTACCCTACTTCTTGGCCAAGCCATTTTTTGCGATACGGCACTACCTTACTTTAACTGACAATTGCACGGTTGTGCCCAAATAAAATGTATGTCATAAAGCTTTCTTTTACTGGTATTTGATCACCTCTATATTTTTTATATTTTGCGCTATAAACAAAAAAAATACATTTTTGAAAAAAAAAAAAAATATTTTTAACTTTCTGCTATAAAACATATCCAATAATAATAAAAAACAAAAAAACAATTTATTCATATATTTAGGTCAAAATGTATTCAGCTACATATTTTTTGCAAAAAAAAATACCCGATACCTGTATATTGATTGGTTTGTGCAGTGGTTTTCGCAAAAGTTATAGCATCTACAAACTAGGGCTATTTTTATTTTTTTATTTTACAAGTAATGACGGCAATCAGCGACTTATTGCAGGAATGTGATATTGAGGTAGACAATCAGACACAAACTGACACTTTTGACACTTTTTTGGGAAACAGTGACACTAATACAGTGATCACTGTATTAATGACTAGGGATGAGCCAAACACCCCCTGGTTCCGTTCGCAGCAGAACATTCGAACAGTCAAAAAATTAGTTTTGAACACACGAACACCGTTAAAAAGTCTATGGGACACGAACGTGAAAAATCAAACTGGCTAATTTTAAGGGTATGCAAGTTATTGTCATAAAAAGTGTTTGGGGACCCGGGTCCTGCCAGGTTTTTCGGGAGAAGGGATTTTAATAATGCTTAAAGTGAAACAATAAAAGTGAAATATTCCTTTAAATTTCATACCTGCTGGGTGCCTATAGTATGCCTGTAAAATGGTGCATTTTTCTCGTGTTTAGAACAGTCCCTGCACAAAATAACATTTCTAAAGGAAAAAAGGTAATTTAAAACTACTAGTGGCTATAATGAATTGTCAGGTCTCGGCAATACAGATAAAGGTCATTGAAAAAAATGACACAGGGTCCCGCCCCCCCCCAAAAAAATCACAAGGCCATTTGGGTCCAGTATGAATATTAAGGGGAACCCTGAACCAAATTTTTTTTTTAAATTGTGTGGGGGGTCCCCCCAAATTCCATACCAGGCCCTTCAGGTCTGGTATGGATATTAAGGGGAACCCTGTGGCAATTTAAAAAAAAAATGGTGTAGGGGTCCCCCTCAAAATCCATACCAAACCCTTCAGGTCTGGTATTGATTTTAAGGGCAACCTCACACCAAAATAAAAAAAATGGCGCAGGGGTCCTCCCAAAAATCCATACCAGACCCAGACAGGCACACAACCTGGCAGGCTACAGGAAAAGAGGGGGGAATGAGAGAGCGCCCCCCCTCCTGAACCGTACCAGGCCACATACCCTCAACATGGGGAGGGTGCTTTGGGGTAGCCCCCCAAAGCACCTTGTCCCCATGTTGATGTTGTTAATATCCGTAAAGCAATCTGTAGGGAAGGTTCAGCATCATTTAGGAGCAATAGGAGGTCATCCGCATATATGACTACTCTCTCCTCCAGCACACCAACTGGCAACCCCTTGATATTTGGAGAAATGCGAAGAGCCTCCACC
The DNA here is from genome assembly GCF_037356315.1 of Lithobates pipiens. Taxonomy (NCBI): domain Eukaryota; kingdom Metazoa; phylum Chordata; class Amphibia; order Anura; family Ranidae; genus Lithobates; species Lithobates pipiens. Next base: position 52,951,360 of record NW_027507764.1, on the reverse strand, counting down.
ACTGGATCCATCGCAATGGCAAAAAGGGCCGGAGATAGAGGGCAGCCCTGGTGAGTGCCCCTATATAAAGAAAAAGGGGATGACAACCCTCCCCCAGTCTTACTGAAGCTGTAGGACATCTATATAAAACCTTTATCCATTTAATGAATGTCAATGGAAAACCCATCCTACGAAGTACCTCCCACAAAAAAACACATAACAGTGTCAAAGGCCTTCTCTATATCCAGGGAGGCCACAACCATAATACCCATGTTAAGATGTGAGGCATGGATGTTAGTATATAGATTACGTAAATTCACATCTGTGGGACTCCCTTCCATGAACCCAGTCTGATCCAAGTCAATAATTGTAGACAGAATGGTTTGTAATCGTTGGGCAATGAGTTTTGTCAATATTTTGAAATCTGTATTCAGAAGAGCAATACAGTGGGGATCGAAAGTTTGGGCACCCCAGGTAAAAATGTGTATTAATGTGCATAACGAAGCCAAGGAAAGATGGAAAAATCTCCAAATGGCATCAAAATACAGATTAGACATTCTTATAATATGTCAAAAAAAGTTAGATTTTATTTCCATCATTTACACTTTCAAAATGACAGAAAACAAAAAAATGGCATCTGCAAAAGTTTGGGCACCCTGCAGAGTTAATATCTTGTACTGCCCCCTTTGGCAAGTATCACAGCTTGTAAACGCTTTTAGTAGCCAGCCAAGAGTCTTTCAATTCTTGTTTGAGGTATCTTTGCCCATTCTTCCTTACAAAAGTGTTCCAGTTCTTTGAGATTTCTGGGCTGTCTGTCACTCACTGCTCTTTTAAGGTCTATCCATAGATTTTCAATAATGTTGAGGTCAGGAGATTGTGAAGGCCATGGCAAAACCTTCAGTTTACGCCTCTTGATGTAATCCCCCGTGGATTTTGAGGTGTGTTTAGGGTCATTATCCATTTGTAGAAGCCACCCTCTCTTTAACTTCAGCTTTTTCACAGATGGCATAAAGTTACCATCCAGAATTTGCTGAAATTTTATTGAATCCATTTTTCCTTCTACTCGTGAAATGTTCCCTGTGTCACTGGCTGCAATACAACCCCAACGCATGATTGATCCACCCCCATGCTTAACAGTTGGACAGAGGTTCTTTTCATTAAATTCTATGCCCTTTCTTCTCCAAACGTACCTTTGCTCATTCCGGCCAAAAAGTTCTATTTTAACCTCATCGGTCCACAGAACTTGTTTACAAAATGCCTCAGGCTTGTCTATATGTTCATTTGCAAAGTTCAAACGCTGATTTTTGTGGTTAGGACGTTAAAGAGGTTTTCTTCTGATGACTCTTCCATGAAGACCATATTTGTACAAGTATCTCTTTATAGTGGAATAGTGTACCACAACGCCAGTGTCTGCCAGATCTTTCTGGAGGGATCGTGCAGTCAAACGTGGGTTTTGAATGGCTTTTCTCACAATCCTGCGAGCTGTTCTGTCTGATATTTTCTTGGTCTTCCAGATCTTGCTTTAACTTCCACTGTTCCGGATGACTTCCATTTCTTAATTACATTCCGAACAGAGGATATTGACATCTGAAAACACTTTTCTATCTTCTTATAGCCTTCTCCAGCTTTGTGAGCGTCGACTATTTTCAGTTTCAGTTTTCTAGACAACTGCTTAGAAGAATCCATGGTGCTGATTGTTGGGACAAGGTCAGATGAGTCTGGCCATTTAAAACCTTTGAGATTGACATCACCTGGTCTTCCCAGACGATGATTGAGAACAATCCATGACACTGGCAGGTCTCAGCTTTGCAAAGGGGCATTTCATGATATAAATTCTGCAGGGTGCCCAAACTTTTGCAGACGCCATTTTTTTGTTTTCTGTCATTTTGAAAGTGTAAATGATGGAAATAAAATCTAACTTTTTTTGACATATTATAAGAATGTCTAATCTGTAATTTGATGACATTTGGAGATTTTTCCATCTTTCCTTGGCTTCGTTATGCCCATTAATATACATTTTTACCTGGGGTGCCCAAACTTTCGATCCCCACTTTAGGTCTATAAGATGCACAAGAGGATGGATCTTTTTGTGGTTTGTGAATCAGAACTTTATGAGCATGGCTCATTGAATCCGGCAACGCCTCATCCTTCTGACAGTGGGAATAGAGAGAAGTAAGAAGAGGAGCAAGAAGGTCTCCATGAGCCTTATAACATTTTTGTAGGGAAACCACCTGGTCTTCTCCATAGGGAAAGAACCAATAATTTGGAGAACAATTATGCTGCCATATCATTAGGCAAAAAATCTGGGGTCAACTGGGATATATATACAATGTCTGGTAGTAATATATACAATGTCTGGTAGTAATGTTGAAAGGCCTCTGAAATATTAGATTGTGAATAAACCGTATCCCCCGATGAGGTACGCATTTCAGAAATCATGGTTGTAGTATGCTCATGTTGAGCCATCCTTGCCAAAAAATGACCATTCTGGTCCCCATGCTCAAAGGACCTCTGTTTATTTTTGTAAAGATCCATCCTTGTGGCATCTGTCATATGAAGATGTAAAGCTTGTTTTGCATGTAATAAACCAATAAAATTGATCTCTGATGGATATTGAGCTATTCGCTCTTCCACCGAAGCCTGCAAGGTATCCGTCTCCACCCGCTGGGCCTTATTGACAGCCTTAATAATAGATATATATTGTCCTCGAGTATATGCCTTAAAGGCATCCCATACATTTGCAGGAAAAGAAAATCCCTCATTAAAATTCCAGTATTCTCTAAGAAGGGGCAGAATTTTATCTATCATATCAGGATGTGACAGCCAGTGGGTTCCCAATCTCCATTGTGCCGCATCTCTAGAATGGGGACGTAATAGTGGAGCATGATCAGATAACCCACTTGGCAAGTACTTAGTATTTATTATATCGGCTAGAATAGCAGGATTAGCAAAAGCCAGATCAATACGAGAAGCAGTCTTATATGAGGTTGAAAAAGGATCTGATTAAAGGATTCTTCCACCGCCAAACCTCTAACAGACCTGCCACCTGAGCCCAAGCAGAGAGGTCCACTGAAAAATGTTTAGGGGGTGTCTAAAGTAGAATCAGGTATTGGCATTAAAATCTCCCATAAATAACAATTTAGCTGGGCAATAGGGGGTAATCCTCTCCAACAAGCTATATAATAAGGCCACAGAGAGGAGGAATATACACATTAATAACTATAAATCTCTGACCCCATAGCAAAAACACGACTAAAACGTATCTTCCCTGAGGGTCAGAGTAAACACATTCTATTGTACAAGGCAAGGACTTACTAATTAATATTGAGACCCCTCTAGAGAACGTAGAATGAGAGACATGAAAGGTCTTCTGAACCCAAGGTTTCTTAAAGAGGAAGTAAACCCTGATGGGTTTACTTCCTCTTTGTCTCCCTGCAAAGGTAAAGCATAATGGACTACTATGCATCGCATAGTAGCCAATTTTGTGTCACTTACCTGTCACTTACCTGTCACCGCTGTCCCCTGTAGTCCGGAGCATCCATCTTCTTCCAGGTATCGCTGCTCCAGCCACTCACATGCCAGAGCAGCGATGACGTCACTCCCGCGCATGCGCATGGGAGCTGCCACTAACGGCATATCGCCGTTAGCAGCGGCATGCTGCTAACGGCGATAGTGCACCTGCGTGCCGCTGTCTACGGTGCATGCGCCGTAGACAGCTGTACCTGTCTTTTAGTAAATATCTCCTAAACCCTGTAGGTTCAGGAGATCTTTCTTGGACCTACAGGTAAGCCTTAATCTAGGCTTACCTGTAGGTCAAAGTGGTTTGTAAGGGTTTACAACCACTTTAAGTGTCAACAGCTTACTGCCCATTTCTTACAGTAACACCATATGTGGAGAGTGGATTTCTAAATAACGGAAAAACAGCACTCTCTTAAATTTAGAGTTAAGGCCATGGACGTTCCATGACAGGATGTAAAAATGTCCTTTATCACGTGACCCCATTGAAACAGTGAAAACAGTGGAAGATATGATACCGAGACATAGAACCACAGTGTGATATAATGCAGAGTGATATAATGCATTTTAAACAAAGAAAACATTTAGGAAAACATATCCAAAAAACACTAAATAAGCTCAATGTGTATGAACATATACCACATACAACATATAACACAAACCCAATGGCCACCCTGCCATTATCTAACACTATCCAAAAAAGGCGGAGAGCATAGATAAGGCCTAAACCCCCAAAAAAGTAGAAAAAAATTAGGCAATTATATAGTATTGGTCCTATATTAGAAAAAATGAATAAAAATGACAAAAGGTTTTTTGAGATTTTAATAATTCAGCAATACAAACTTTTATATATGGAATGTTTGTTTAACCAGTTGCCGACCGCCGCACGCCGATGTACGTCGGTACAATGGCACGGGCAGGCATAAGGACATACATGTACGTCCCTTGCCTCCCGCGGGTCGGGGGCCCGATCGGGCCCCCGCCCGGTGCCTGCGGCAGTCGGTATTCGTACGGGAGCGATCCCGGACGAGGGGACGGCCATTCATTCATGGCCACCCCCTCGCGATCGCTCCCGACGAATAGAAATCCCCGGTGACATCACTTCCTCTCCTGTAATGTAAACACAGGAGAGGAAGTGATGTATTCTCTCCTCCGTGTCGGTATTTTTCGTTCCGACACGGAGGAGAGCGGATCAGTAAGTTGCACCAACACTCTACACACACAGTAGAACATGCCAGGCACACTCACACCCCCCCTTTACCCCCCGATCACCCCCCCAATTACCCCTGCCCCCCAGTCACAGTGACACCAATGTCATTTTTTTTTTTTTTTTTTTTTTTTGCATTGGTGTCATTTGTGACTGTAATAACTGTTAGGGCAGTTAGAGTTAGCCCCCTTTAGTTCTAATGTACCCCCCTAACCCCCCCAATAAAGGTTTAACCCCGTGATCACCCCCCGTCGCCAGTGTCACTAAGGCTGGGTTCACATTGCAGCGGTTTATGAGAACGAATGTGATTCGCACCGCACTGCAGTGCAAATCACATCCGATCTCTGTGCGATTCGAGTTCAGCCATTCGCCGCACCCGCCGCACCCGCCACACCCGCCGCACCCGCCGCAAATTCGCACGGGACCCTTTTTTTGGCCCGCAGCAGAATCGGATCGCATGGGTGTTCACACCATGCGATCCGAGTTTGCAGATCGCACTGCGATATGCGAACTGATCTGGGGGTGTCAGTAACATTTCACTGACACTCCCAGCAGTTCGCATAGGGCAGTGTGAACTGCCGCCGGGAGGCATGCGATGCGGGAACCCGCCGCGCATTCGTGGCGTTCCCGCATCGCTCCAGTGTGAACCCAGCCTAATAAGCGATCGTTTTTCTGATCGCTGTATTAGTGTCACAGGTGACGCTAGTTAGGCAGGTAGGTATTTAGGTTCGCTGCAGCTTTTTATAGCGCCAGGGACCCCCATATACTACCGCATAAAGCCCCCTAATTGCCCCCTAGTTAACCCTTTCACCAGTGATCACCATATAACTGTTACAGGTGACGCTGGTTGGTTAGTTATTTTTTTATAGTTTCAGGGCACCCGCCATTTATTACCTAGTCTGACTAGTGTACCCCTAAATTTAGGGGTGTCTACTTTCCAAAATGGGGTCATTTGGGGGGGGTTTGTGCCATCTTGGCATTTTATGGCCTTCAAAACTGTAACGCCCTTAGAAAGCCTGAAGGCGGTGCTTGGTTTTCGGGGCCCCGTACGCGGCTAGGCTCCCAAAAAGTCCCACATATGTGGTATCCTCGTACTCAGGAGAAGCAGCAGAATTTATTTTGGGGTGTCATTTCACATATGCCCATGGCATGCATGAGCAATATATCATTTAGTGACAACTTTGTTAAAAAAAAAAAAAAAAAAAAAAAGTTTGTAATTTTCCCGCAACTTGTGGCAAAATATAAAATATTCCATGAACTCAACATGCCTCTCAGCAAATAGCTTGGGGTGTCTACTTTCTAAAATGGGGTCATTTGTGGGGGTTTTGTGCCATCTTGGCATTTTATGGCCTTCAAAACTGTAATAGGTAGTGAGAAGTGAACTCAAAAATTTACGCCCTTAGAAAGCCTGAAGGCGGTGCTTGGTTTTCGGGGCCCCGTACGCGGCTAGGCTCCCAAAAAGTCCCACATATGTGGTATCCCCATACTCAGGAGAAGCAGCAGAATTTATTTTGGGGTGTCATTTCACATACGCCCATAGCATGTGTGAGCAATATATCATTTAGTGACAACTTTGTGTAAAAAAAAAAAAAAATTTTTTTTTTTGTCATTATTCAATCGCTTGAGGCAAAAAAATAAAATATTCAATGGGCTCAACATGCCTCTTATCAATTTCCTTAGGGGGTCTACTTTCCAAAATGGGGTCATTTGGGGGGGTTTTGTACTGCCCTGCCATTTTAGCACCTCAAGAAATGAGATAGGCAGTCGTAAACTAAAAGCTGCGTAAATTCCAGAAAACGTACCTTAGTTTGTAGATGTGACAACTTTTGCGCAAACCAATAAATATACAATTATTGACTTTTTTTTTACCAAAGACATGTGGCTGAATACATTTTGGCCTAAATGTATGACTAAAATTGAGTTTATTGGATTTTTCTAATAACAAAAAGTAGAAAATATCATTTTTTTTCAAAATTTGCGGTCTTTTTACGTTTATATCGCAAAAAATAAAAATCGCAGAGGCAATCAAATACCATCAAAAGAAAGCTCTATTTGTGGGAAGAAAAGGACGCAAATTTTGTTTGGGTACAACATTGCATGACCGCGCAATTACCAGTTAAAGCAGCGCAGTGCCAAAGTGTAAAAAGACCTCTGGTCATTTACCAGCGAAATGGTCCGGTCTGAAAGTGGATAAACATAACAGTATACGCCATTAGAGTCTCCTCTGGGGTAATCCTGCAATCTCACCCTATTACAGCAGTATATATTTAGAATGAAAATAATATAATCTAACAAACTTAATGTTGCATAAAAATGTTTTCCCTGTAGCAGAAATTTTATGGAGAAATTTTATGTCAAAAATTTATTTTATGATAAATGACAGGGATGTATCTATCTCCTGACTCTGGCTTTTGTCTGTCCTCTTCTTTCCAAAACATCCATAAATGCTGATTTCAGTTTAGTTAATTTTTTGGACTTCTTAAGTCTACGAGAGTTAAAAAAAGTTCTGTAAACTAATGTCGCGTACACACGAGCGGACTTTTCAACATCCAAAGTCCGACGGACTGAGTCCGTCAGACTATTCGATCGTGTGTGGGCTGCAACGGACTTTTGACTCGCCAAAGTCCGAAGGACTTTAGAATATGGAACATGCTTCAAATTTTCCCGACGGAACTCCGCCGGACCCGGTCCCTTCGAAAACTCCGCTCGTGTGTATGCTATTCCGACGGACTAAAACCGACGCTAGGGCAGCTATTGGCTACTGGCTATGAACTTCCGTATTCGAATCCAGTCGTACGTCATCACGTTCGAATCCGTCGGAGTTTAGTGTGATTGTGTGTGGCCAAGTCCGCTCCGCCGAAAAGTCCGTCAGAACTCCGTCGGAACTCCGGCAGAACTCCGACGGAACTCCTTCGGAAGTCTGTCGGACATAAGTCCTCTCGTGTGTACGGGGCTTTAGAGTTTTTTTTTTTTGCCCCGTTTAGATAAAAACAGAGAGAATTTTACAAAAGCTGAAGCTTTGTTTTCACCATACTAAAGTCCAACTCTGGGTCTAAACCTTCTAAATGTCTCCCCTGGACACTTATGCCAAATATAGCCAAGGATGGATCAGATCCGCAGAGTTCCCTAGCCATATAAAACCATGCCAGCTGTGAAAAAGCTAACAGGGCCTACATTGGAGTTTAAATGCCACTGCTGCAACCTCCAAAACCAGGGGGGTCTCCATTTATTTCTTTAAGCACATCGCTCAGGACCTCAGGTGATGGAACAACTGGTTGACCCAGAAGGGTGCTACCTCTTCCTGAGGGGTGCCTTTCAGGGTACTCCTGTGATTTTAGCTGACCGATACTGCCCTATCTAAACATGCTGCTTTTTTTTTTTAAACCATCAAGCTTAAATTACAAGGTTTGGCATCCAGATTGACCATTTTGTGGGGGGACCTCAACATCCCAATCATGCCACTGTTGGATTCCTCTAATGCCAAATCTTCCCTCCCTTACAAAGCCCTCCAAAGGGTTTAATTGGAGTTTGAGTATTAAGGAGGGTGGACAGCATTACTATTTCCTCTGATCTGCCCAAGGGACCTCTAAAACCCGGATCATGGAAGAGTGGTTGACACCTCTTTGCACCCCCAGAGGGAAGCAAGCAGTTGGGATACCAAAAAGCCCAGTGGCACAGCATCAGGGCTCTGGTGCTTTGGGAGCTCCCCTTGATGGCACTCACTCTTGAACATTGGGATACCAAAAAGCCCAGTGGCACAGCATCAGGGCCCTGGTGCTTTGGGAGAGGGGCTGCTGTTTTTTTGGGGAAATCTATTTCAAAGCACCCCCAATTCTGAAGAACATGTGAGATAGTATCAGTGTGCTCACCGCTCCCTTGCTATAGGGATACCAGCCTGCTTGTTGGTTAGCTCTGGGGGGCACACTTTTATTTTCAGTAATTACTACTGTACTATTAAGACTCACTGTGGCAAAATCTGATCAACAAGATTTTCACAACTAACAATACAATACATAGCTTGAATTTGGCAGAATCCCTTTAAATCTGAATGTTTTCACTGGGTGAATGCTCCCAGCAAATCTTTGGTAAATATACTCCAGTGAGGCTAATAAAGGGTTGTTTTTTTTACACAAGAGCAGGTCCAGAATATCTGAAGAAATTTCTGTATCCCTCAGGATTTATTAAAGCCTATGTCAGGGCAGGGTTCCTTCTACTTAACAAGTAGCTTTTTTCTTTCGGTGCTCAGAAGTTGCTCAGCTATCAGTTAATTACCTGTCACTCATTGTTACATAGTTACATAGTAGGTGAGGTTGAAAAAAGACACAAATCCATCAATTCCAACCCATGTGTGCGATTATATCAGTATTACAACGTATATATCTCTGTATGTTGTGGTCGTTCAGGTGCTTATCTAATAGTTTCTTGAAACTATCGATGCCCGCCGCTGAGACCACCGCCTGTGAAAGGGAATTCCACATCCTTGGCGCTCTTAGGCCGCGTACACACGCGGGGACTGTTCGCTCAACTTTGTCCGTCAAACAGTTTCAGCGAACAGTCCGCTCAAAATTAGCATGGACGGACTTGCCCACACACGACGAACGAACAGTTTGCTGAAACCGTGCCCGATGATGTGAACGGCACGTACGACGGGACGGAAAATACGACGTCCTATACACTGCATTACAACTTTCGGCGTGTAAATCCTTTCTGAGCATGCGCGGAACTTAGTTTGACGAACAAGCCTACACACGAGGGGACTGTTCGCTGAAACCAAGTTTCAGCGGACAGTTTTTCGGAATTTCCGAAAAACTTTGTTCAGCAGACTGTTCGCTGAAACTGTCCGCTGAAAGCCCACACACGGGCGGACTGTCCGCCGAAACACTGTTCAGCGGACAAAGTTGGGCGAACAGTCCCCGCGTGTGTACGCGGCCTTACAGTAAAGAACCCTCTAAACCCTCAGTTTAAGTTCAAACCCCTTTTCTCCTAATTTTAATGAGTGGCCACGTGTCTTTTTGAACTCTCTTTCGCGAAAAAGTTTTATCCTTATTGTGGAATCATCATTACGGTATTTGTAAATTGATATCATATCCTCTCTCAAGCGTCTCTTCTCCAGAGAGAATAAGTTGAGTGCTCGCAAGACATGATCAGCGTGAGTTTATGTTTCATTAATGCTATACTTATAACAGGGCTTTTCCACGCAGATGTGATAGCGATCTAGGAACATAAAGTATAATAAAGTCTGGGTATGATGCGGAAAATTTTCGACTGGCTTGTTTAGTAGGGCGATCCTTGTGTCTTTGGTGATATTTACCATTGTGACCGAGAATATATCTCATCCTTATTTTTAAGGATAATTACATAAACATTTTTCTCTTTCCTCACTGTTGACATTTTATAGTGCTATTTGGTTTCGGTATCTATGATATTATAGCTTACTATGTCCTATTTCCTATCAGTTTGATATATGCTGTACTGATTGTTATACTGATTGTAGTACTATTGCTTTTATGTATATTTATTTTGTTGACTTCTAGTAATAAAAGGATGCACACACACTTTCTGATTTTTACTACTAACAAAACTTCTTTCATGACCTTCTCCACTTTAGTGAGTGCCTCCAATTTGTTGTTTAGATTCATACTTTTACAAGTGTAGCCTTTTCTCTGAGGGTTTGCGTACTTATTATTCTTCACGTGATCTACAATGGCATTAAAAACTTGACAGAAATTCTACGCCTTTCCTACTAGAGGGATTTTTTAGTTAATTCTCCTTTAAGGGGCCATGGCAGGGGGCGTGTCTTATGCCTAGATACTTTTGCTAGTAGGTGCCCCTCATTCCAATCTCAAAATGTTGGGAGGTATGAATAAGAACAATTTGGCTGGAGGTGGGCTTTAAAGCCATTATCACCTTTTGAAAAGTTTAACCCTTTGGAGCCGATGCCTCCACACTAGACATGTGTGATTAGTTTCGTACAAATCGAAAAATTCATACGAATTTACGAAAATTCGCACAAATTCGAAATTCTAATGTAGCACTAACCCCCAAAGGAGCTGCTGGTTATTTTTGGGATTACCGTTACCTTCTTTTCTCCCTGTGGCACGTCTGAGGGATGTCCCGTGGTAAATAGCCCAGTAACTAGAGACTGACGACAGATCCACTTGAATGGATTTAATTTGCAAAACTCAGTCAATTAAACAGTCTTTCAACTTGGGATCAGAGGGTTGGAAGGAAGGTTCAGGTACTCTTATGTCAAAGTCCAAAAACGTTAAAGAACTTGCTTACTTTGACTGCATCCAGAGAATAGCCATTCGCAGCTGGATGAACACTCAGGTTGGACAGTCCCTCTCTCACAAGGCCTAGCAGCCAACAAGGTGCTTAACTCAGGAACAAAGTCTTTATCAAAGACATTGTTGCAGAACATGTAGGGAAACTAAGCTGTAGAACACTTGTAGGATACCTGGATCTTTCAGCCTGCTTGGCGATATCCACAAGACCGGATTCTCTCGGTAACTTCAGCCCTTCCAGGCTCTTGTTAAGAAAACCAACCCGTACGTGGTGTTCTTCTAAAGAGTCCTCCCCTGGAATGCTCGAAGTACTCTGGGTCTCTCCCGAACCGGAGATGGCACCCAACCACCTTGGAATCCTCCTTTAGTTTCCTTGCCTCGGGCTAGCCAGCCCCGAGACATCAAATTCGGGTGGATCCGCACCCCAGGCCATAGCCTTCCTGGGGGCTAGTCAGGAGAACCAGGACCATGTAATCAGCACCTCATACTGGACCAGAACCACGTGACGTCCACATCTTAAATACCCTCTCCCAGAGGGCACAGCGAGAGGGCCACTCCCACTGACCTGTTACCAAAAGAGAGTAACTTAAGCGCCTGACCAGACCCTAGTTCCACGCCTGCCACAAGAGACAGTGCCCCCTGTGGCCAGGCTGAACATCTCACAATCCAGTCAGACTGATGCAGAGGTCCAAGTTAGACAAATAAAACCCAAACGAAACTGCAGTTTAGGTAAAGTTTAACTTTGAAAACGCATAGCGCGTGCTCTTCAGGAGCCGCCACTACACACATTTTTATGCATACGAATTCTGTACGAAATACGAAATTTCGTTTACGAATTTCGGATCCAAATTCATGACGAAAAATCGTAATTGTTACCAAAAGTTAACGAACCAAAAAGTTAAAATCCCAGAAAGTGAGCATGGGGATGGTGGAAACCCCTCATAATGGGCACAGCAAGTGTACACTCAGACCCGGGAACTCAGCACAAAAATGGTGGGAACCCCTTATAATGGGCACAGTGGGTGTACATTCAGACCCGGGAACTCAGCACAGGGCTGGTGGGAACCCCTCAGGTGTACAGACCTGGGAACTCAGCACAGGGATGGTGGGGATCCCTATATGAAATACAAAATTTCGTTAATTTGGATCCGAAATTCCGAAATTCGTTAATGAAATTTCATATTTCATATAGGGATCCCCACCATCCCTGTGCTGTGCTGACTTCTTCTGATTAGTGAACAAAACACCAGTCATGTTTCTGTTCATTTGGATCCGAAATTCCGAAATTTCGTTAACAGAAACATGACTGGTGTTTTGTTCACTAATCAGAAGAAGTCAGCACAGCACAGGGATGGTGGGAACCCCTCATAATGGGCACAGCGGGTGTACACTCAGACCCGGGAACTCAGCACAGGGATGGTGGGAACCCTTCATAATGATAAATTCATCATAACGAACATTCGTAATTGTTACAAAAAGTTAACAAACCTAAAAGTTAAAAACCCAGGAAGTCAGCACAGCACAGGGATGGTGGGAGCCCCTCATAATGGTAAACTAATCATAACGAAATTTCGTTATTTTAATGAAAAGTTTACGAATCTAACGAAAATTCGTATTTCGTACGAATCCGAATTGAATTTCGGACACGAATTACAAAATACTATTTTTTTTTAATACGAAACGCAAGGAAATAAAACAAATTTTTGGACGGCGCCCATGTCTACTCCATGCCATTTAAGGGGAAGCCAGGTTCATAAACATGTGATTGCCGTAATTAGATGTCACTGCGGTCACATGATTGAAATGCTCCCGATCGCAAGCAGTAATCGGGAGCTTTCTGTTATCGAGGAGCGCGCTTTCGGCAAAGCTGCTTTTGACTAATGAATGCAAATATGCAGCCACTCGGCACCAAGGCCCAATAAGACGTTAAAAAAATTATTGACCAGATCATATTGCATAAAAGGCAGCTGTGGCTGCAATACTCACCCCATCTCCAGTGCTGTCCATGTAGACCCACTGCTCTGTGGCCCAGTATTGCTTCTTTTTCTGGTTGAATGACACCCACCCTCATTAAAACCTCTTCCTGAGTGCTCAGGGTGTCAATGAATTGCCCTTTAAGGGTGAGGTTATCAAGTCAAATATGTCATTACATGAATGTTGTTCCCTTGAGCACTCAGGACTGCTCACTCCTGGAGGAAAACAAATAGCAAGTGGAGGCAAAATTCTGCCCCAAGGGGGGAGCACCCAGTCTGGAGTTAGAATTTGCAGAGGGTATACCATATGGCTAGAAAAATTCACTATATAAAGTTACCAACACTTTAAAGTCCCGAGTCGAAGCATTATTAAAGTCATATTAAAGCCTTGTTCTTTTTTTTTTTGTTTAAAAATAACAAACATGTTATACTTACCTGCTCTATGCAGTTGGTTTTGCACAGAGCAGCCCTGATCCTCCACTTCTCGGGTCCCTTTTTGGCACTCTTGGTCCCTCCCTTTTGCGGAGGGGCCACCACAGCAAGCAGCTTTTTATGGAAGCACCCGAGCCAAGCCGCTGCTCTGTGTGTCCATTCAGACACTGAGCTGAATCTCAGCCCCGCCTCCTCTCTCTCCTCATTGGCTCAGTAGTTTTGATTGACAGCAGTGGGAGCCAATGGTGTCCACTGCTGTGTCTCAGCCTATCAGGAGGGAAAGTCCCAAATAGCCGAGTCTCTCGTGCAACATCTCTGGATCGAGATGGGGCTCAGGTAAGTATTAGAGGGGGTTGCTGCTCACAGAAGATTTTTTTTTTATCTTAATGCATACAATGCATTAAAATAATAAAAACTTCTTCCTTTAGAACCATTTTAAGGATCTCCCTCTATATGCCTTTCCCAGTTTTGTTACCTGAATAAGTGGAGCTAGCCATGCACGTTTCGAATCTGATTGTACAATCTTCTATAGATTTACCAGTAACTATTTATTGTCATGTAAAGCCGCGTACACACGTGCGGACTGTATGGCCTACTTAGTCCGTCATACAATCCGACGGACAGTCCGTCATACTTTCGAATGAACGGACTTGACCACACACGGATGCACAAACAGTCCGTCGAAAGCTTGCGCGATGACGTGTACAGCACGTACGACGGGACTAGAAATAGGAAGTCCAATACACAGCAATGCAACCTTCCGCCGTGTAAATCCTTTCTGAGCATGCGCCATTCTTAGTCCGTCGAACTAGCCTACTGACGAGCGGATTGTCCGCTGAAACCAAAGTATGACGGACAGAATTTCGAAAAATCCAAAATACTTAGTACGCCAGACTGCACGCTGAAAAAGTCCGCTGAAGCCCACACACGAGCGGACTGTCCGCTGAAATGTGTTTCGACGGACTAAGTAGGCCATACAGTCCGCCCGTGTGTACGCGGCCTTAATTGAATGGATTACTACATGACCTCTTTTTTCAGAAAATATAAAATTGTTTGGAGGTTCGAAGTATGCAAATTACAAAATGCAAAATTTAGCATATAGAGTATTTCCCAGGAACACCAAAACAAGGGTGTGCAGATTCTTACAGTTTGCTTTCTTAACCACTTTCTGTTCTGTTATCCTGACTGGGCTTCAGATGACATCCAGCAGGATAGCATGCTGGTGCGTGCCTGCAGGGCTGTGTAGGGCGGCGATCATTGGTGCTGTGTGTCACTATGACACACCACATCTCCAATCGTGGTAAGGAGCCTCTGACGGAGGCGTCTTACCTTGTGATCAGCTGTGACCAATCACAGCTCATCATCGCGTGAACCAGGAAGTGCCGGTAAACGGCTTTGCTCGGTTCGTGCTGACAGGGAGAGCCCATCCTGTCGGGGGGGGGGGGGGATCTGCGCTGATAATTCAGCACAATGATTATCAGCACAGCCCCCATAAGAGGTGCCCATCAGTTGCCAATCAGTGGCCACCAGCTGCCAGTCTGTGCCCCATCAGTAACGCCTATCAGTGCTCATAAATGTATCAATCAGTGCCCATAAATGCGCCCCATCAGTAATGCCTGTCAGTGCCCTTTTGCCAATTAGTAATGCCCATCAGTAGCTCCTCATCAGTGCTGCCTATCCAGTGCCATCTACCTGTGCCCATCAGTGCCAATTATTGGTGCCCATCAGTGCCACCTACCAGTGCTGCCGCATCAGTGCCCTGTAGTGCAGCCTCATCAGTGCCCGTCAGTGAAGGAGAAAACAAAATTTTATAACAGAAACTAAGAAACTTTTTTTTTTGATCTTTTTTAGTTTGTTTAGCAAAAAATAAAAACCGCAGAGGTGACCAAATACCACCAAAAGAAAGCTCTATTTGTGGGAAGAAAATGATAAAAAAATGTAGTTTGGGTACAGTGTTGTATGACTGCGCAATTGTCATTCAAAGTGTGGCATCGCTGAAAGCTGATAATTGTCCTGGTCAGGAAGGGGGGAAGTGCCCGCTATGGAAGTGGTTGACAAAGCAACAACAGCCTGAGTAGAAAAGCGTATCCCCTGCCAGCATGCTGCAGCGGTGCTCATTCTGTCCAGCTGGACTATAAAGAGGACTGTACAGACATACCAGATTGTAAAATGTGTGCTTAGAGTTGTAATGAGATATTTTGGAAGCTGTGCATATAATAACAAAAATACACATTTTGATCACAATGTTTTCTTCCAGTGGAAGGATTTTTGGGTAAATGACTTTTTATTAATTTCTTGGCAAATCTCTCTGAAGTTTAGTTTTTTAATGCAGTTATCTGATTAACTGAACAAGCATTTCATCTTCTTCTGTCAAGGACATTTCAGTAATAAAAGTTCTAGAAGTAAATGGTTATTCCATTTTCACATTGGATGAGTCTGATTCATGCCAACAGCAATTATTTAACAGCAGAAAAATCTGTAAAATCTCATTCAGGACTGCAAATGTGAGGCTCAATAAGCAATAGCTGGGTATTTTTCTGAGATTCTCCCTTCATTTAACCTTACACCAACACTAAACTTCCCTATAATCCTAACACCGATCCTTCCTGTAACCCTATCACTGACCCACCATGTAACCCTTACACCAACACTAAGCAGCCCTATAATCCTAACACCAATACTTCCTGTAACCCTAACATTAGTCCTGCATATAACCCGTTACCCTTACACCAACACTAAGCTGCCCTATATACCTAACACTAATCCTTCCTGTAACCCTAATATTAGTAATCCATGTAACCTTTACACCAACAATAAACTGCCCTATAATCCTACCACTAATCGTTCCTATAACCCTAACACTAACCCACCATGTAACCCTTACACCAACAATAAACTGCCCTATAATCCTAGCACTAATCATTCCTATAACCCTAACACTAACCCACCATGTAACCCTTACACCAACAATAAACTGCCCTATAATCCTAGCACTAACCATTCCTATAACCCTAACACTAACCCACCATGTAACCCTTACACCAACACTAAGCTGCCCTATAATCCTAACACTGATCCTGCCTGTATCCCTATCACTAACTCACCATGTAACCCTTACACCAACACTAAGCTGCCCTATAATGCTACCACTAATCCTTCCTATAACCTTAACACTAACCTACCATGTGATGCTTACACCAATACTAAGCTGCCCTATAATCCTAACACAAATCATTCCTGTAACCCTAATATTGGTCCTCCATGTAACCCTTACACCAACACTAAGCTGCCCTATAATCCAAACACTGATCCTTCCTGTAACCCTATCACTGACCCACCATGTAACCCTTACACCAACACTAAGCTGCCCTATAATCCTAACACTGATCCTTTCTGTAACCCTATCACTGACCCACCATGTAACCCTTACACCAACACTAAGCTGCCCTATAATACTAACACTAATTCTTCCTGTAACACTAACACACCATGTAACCCCTTACACCAACACTATGGTGGGGGGGGGGGGCAGAAAGAAGGCGAGTATTGCAGTCTGAGATGCATTTTTTAAGCTCCAGGGAGACCATTAGCCCATACTTGGGTTTTAACTAAAATTAGGAAATGGCATCTGCTTTGGGAAATGAGAAATTTACACCAACTTAAAGTGGTTGGAAACCTCTGACATGAAAAATGAACAAAGCATACCCATCTATAGTGTGTACTTGTCTCCATTCAGAGCACCAAGTGTTATTTCTGTCTGTTTCTTCATTCTACTGCTATCTGCATGTCTCACTTCTGGAAGGTTTTCCTGACACCAAGAGATAAAAAGGTGACAAGGGAGGGAGCTTCAGCACATAGCTTGTGTTTGGGAGCCTCAGCTCTGTTCCTATGTGCTGTGTGATGTATTCAGTGGGTGTAACTTCATCTCCCCACCCCCTGCTTTCTGAAAGCTTAGACAAACTGTGTAATTCTGTACTTTGAATGACCGTAGAGAAGAAAAGACTGCAGATAATCAGGTACAACTTATGATGTAGGTGGATTTGTTTAATCTCTGTGTATCACATGAGGCCAGTCACTTCAGTTAGTATATGTAAAGGCTTACAATCACTTTAACTCAACATACTGTATGTTGTCCTGTAGTAACATAGCTTATTTAAATCCTTTTTGTATCTTTCCTGAAGAGGAGATTCGAGTTTTTCATTACTCACCTGTCCTTTGCACAGTTTCCTGTACATTTCTCTGATTATTTCCCACTGAATTTCAATTAGCAATACAAGGCATAACAGTAAATAATGAGGCTATCTAATGTGCACTAATTGATACTAATTGAGAGCTGTACACCCGGGAATGCAATCCAGTGTGTCTTGTCTATAAAACAATAAATAAACAGAATTAAGAACTCATTACAGAGAAACAGGAAACTCACACAGCGCAAGGATTATCTGAGAATTTTGCGCTTTAATTTGAGTTCAAAACTTTTTGCGTGATGGACATTAATGATCACAAATAAGAAAATTTACGGGTATAGCATTAAATCAGATTTTATTTTGAATCAAGCTTTAACTATTTTGTGAACAGACATCACTAAACGTCCAGGCAAAACACCATCTTCTCAGCAAACTGAAATTCCTGGCAAAAGCTATACTATGCTAATTTATACTATACTATACAATATATAGCTGTAAGAAAAAGACAATGGATGCTTACCTTTACTGATGTCCATGCCGCACCGATAAAAATGATTTTCCAATTGATGTAGCAAGGCCCGTGTTACCACTAAGCAAACTAGACAACAGCGGGGCCGGGAGAGAGGAAACAGCAGGGCCAGAAGAGAGGAAACAGAGGGGCCGGGAGAGAGGAAACAGCGGGCCAGAAGAGAGGAAACAGCGGGGACAGGAACGAGGAAACAGTGGGGCTGGGAGAGAGGAAACAGCGGGTCCAGAAGAGAGGAAACAGCAGGGTCAGGAAAGAGGAAACAGTGAGGCTGGGAAAGAGGAAACAGCAGGGTTGGGAGAGAGGAAACAGCTGGCCCAGTAGAGAGGAAACAGCAGGGTCAGGAAAGAGGAAACAGTGAGGCTGGGAGAGAGGAAACAGGGGGGTCAGGAGAGAGGAAACAGTGGGGCCGGGAGAGAGGAAACAACCAGGCCAGGAGGGAGGAAACTGCGGGGCCGGAAGAGAGGAAACTGAGGGGCCAGGAGAGAGGAAACAGCGGGGCCAGGACAGAGGAAACAATGGGGCCAGGAGAGAGGAAACAATGGGGCCAGGAGGGAGGAAACAATGGGGCCAGGAGGGAGGAAACAATGGGGGCTGGAGGGAGGAAACAATGGGGCCAGGAAAGAGGAAACAGCGGGGCCAGGAAAGAGCACAGTGGGGCCAGGAGAGAGGAAACAGTCGGGCTGGGATAGAGGAAACAGCGGGTCCTGGAGAGAGGAAACAGCGAGGCCTGGAGAGAGGAAAAAGCGGGGCCTGAAGAGAGGAAACAGCTGGGCCAGGAGAGAGGAAACAGTGGGGCCTGGAGATAGGAAAAAGCGGGGCCTGAAGAGAGGAAACAGCTGGGCCAGGAGAGAGGAAACAGCTGGGCCAGGAGAGAGGAAACAGCAGGGCCAGGAGAGAGGAAACAGCAGGGCCAGGAGAGAGGAAACAGCAGGGCCAGGAGAGAGGAAACAGCAGGGCCAGGAGAGAGGAAACAGCAGGGCCAGAAGAGAAGACGTCGGGGCTGGGAGAGAGGACAGCGGGGCCAGGAGAGAGGAAACAGCAGGGCTAAGAGAGAGGATAGTGGGACCGGGAGAGAGGAAACAGTTGGGCCGGGAGAGAGGAAACAGCCAGGCCAGGAGAGAGGAAACAGCGGGGCCAGAAGAGAAGACATCGGGGCCAGGAGAGAGGACAGCGGGCCGTGAATGAGGAAACAGCCGGGCCAGGAGAGAGGAAACAGCGGGGCTGGTAGAGGTCAAAGCAGATAATATTTCAAAGCGGGGTCCATTCATGCCCCCAACAAGAGTAACTGTGAGGTGTTACAGTGTTCTGGTACCACCAACACCTAAGGCCCACTTTGTCTGCAGAGTATATAGGGCAGGCCGTATAGTATATATATATATATATACTGCGTATCAGAGTATATAGCGCCTGGGGGCATAGGGGACCCCCACACCATTTTTAAAAACAATTTGGTGCGTGCTTCCCCTTAATATCCATACCAGACCTGAAGGGCTTTGATTTTTTTGGGGGGGGGGGGGGGGGGCATCCACGCCATTTTGTTTTGGTATTTTTATCTATATTGCCGGGATCCGACAAAACATTACAGACACAAGCAGTTTTAAATTATATACTTTCCTTTAGAAATATGATTTTCCTGTGCTACTGTTATAAACATGAGAAAGATGCGCTACTTTACAGGCATACTATGGACACCCCCAGGCATGATATATAAAGGAATATTTCATATTTATTGTTTCACTTTAAGCACTATTAAAATCACTGCTCCCGAAAAAACAGCCATTTTTAAAACTTTTTTTGCATTGACACATTTCCCCTGGGGCGGGGCCCGGGTCCCCAAACACTTTTGACAATAACTTGCATATAAGCCTTTAAAATTAACACTTTTGATTTTTCACGTTCATGTCCCGTAGACTTTAACAGTGTTTGCGTGTTCGAACAATTTTTTATGCCTGTTAGCATGTTCTGCTGCGAACCGAACCGGCGGGGGTGTTTGGCTCATCCCTATTAGATAATAGTTCAGCTCCAAGCCTGGCGCTTATTAATTTATGTGCAGGATAGTGAGGAGCTTTAGGTAGATTTGGATCCTGTTATTGTGCTCTCCAAAAGAAAGTTACTTGTTCATATAAAGCAGACCTAAACCTAAAGAAAAATGTCAACCCAGCATTTTATATTCCTGATATGTGCCTGTTGTACCATATACAGTGCATCCGGAAAGTATTCACAGTGCTTCATTTTTTCCAATTTTTTTTATGTTACAGCCTTATTTCAAAATGGATTAAATTCATTATTTTCCTAAAAATTCTACAAACAATACCCCATAATGACAAAGTGAAAAAAGTTTGTTTGAAATCTTTGAAAATGTATTTAAAAAAAAAAATGAAAAAAAGAAATCCCATATACATATGTATTCACAGCCTTTGTTCAATACTTTGTTGAAGCCCCTTTGGCACCAATTGCAGCTTCAAGATTTTTTGAGTATGATGCTACAAGCTTGGCACACCTATTTTTGGGCAGTTTCTCCCATTCTTCTTTGCATGACCTCTCGAGCTCCATCAGTTTGGATGGGGAGCGTCGGTGCACAGCCATTTTCAGACCTCTCCAGAAATGTTCAATCGTGTTCAAGTCTGAGCTCTGGTTGGGCTACTCAAGGACAGAGTTGTCCCATAGCCACTCCTTTGTTATCTTGGCTGTGTGTTTAGGGTCATTGTCCTGTTGGAATATGAACCTTTGCCCTTTTCTGAGGTCCAGAGCGCTCTCTGGAGCAGGTTTTCATTAAGGATGTCTCTGTACATTGCTTCATTCATGTTTCCCTCGATCCTGACTTGTCTCCCAGTTCCTGCCACTGAAAAACATCCCGGCAGCATCATGCAGTGCCTGGTTTCACCCAGACATGACGCTTGCCATTCAGGCCAAAGAGTTTAATCTTTGTTTCATCAGACCAGAGAATTTTGTTTCTCATGATCTGAGAGTCCTTCAGGTGCCTTTTGGCAAACTCCAGGTGGTCTGGCATGTGCCTTTTACTGAGGAGTGGCTTCCGTCTGGCCATTCTACCATACAGGCCTGGGTGCTGCTGAGATGGTTGTTCTTTTGAAAGGTTCCCTTCTCTCCACAGAGAAATGCTGGAACTCTGTTAGAGTGACCATTGGGCTCTTGCTCACCTCCATGACTAATCCCTTCTCCCCCGATCGGTCAGTTTCCTGGGCCAAAAAGTATTCTGTTCTCTTTGTATTGCTTCCTTTGTTCCTGGTGTTCTTGCCAGTCCCTCTGCTTTCCTATTAAAAACTGAATGCACTAGGCATAAAAGCATAGCCAGGTCAGTTTTCTAGCTGTCCTGAGATCTCAGCCAGCTCTCCTCCAATGATTAGACTTGTCCTGACACCCCCCCCCCCCCCGCATATTCTGGGCAGATTAGTGTACTGCTGTTTCTCCTCCCCTAGCTTTCTAAACTCCTTATGCAGCTGAGAACAGAGGGTATATGATCACTCAGTAAAAAAAAAAAAAAAGTATTTATATACCTTACCTCCCAACATTTTGAGATGGGAATAAGGGACACTGATTGGCATAGCACTTTCTGTAGACAACGGATGGTGCCAATCCACTATCCAGTGTTTCAATGGAAGTAGAGGATTGGCACCTTCCGTTTTCTACAGGAAGTGGGCCTGTGTACACAACAGCTCCTGGCTGCCGTGGTGATGGTTAGTGATAACAACACAAACTGATTTAAGGGCTTGGGTTAGGCGGCTCCCCTACCTACTGAGAAAGCCCAATGAGAGGGCAACACGCATCTAGGAGGGAGGAGCCGAGCCTGTGATGTTACGCTGCCAATGCGATCAGAGGGGACTGGTGAGACAGCTGACAAGAGATATATATGAGCACTTTTTTGTAAGTGTATTTTGTTGGAGGGGCTTTAAATAAATGATGGAAATGGAGAGCACTATGTACTTTCTGTTACATCTAAGAGTGATTTAAAGGAGTGCCTTATCCCAGGAGAAAAGACAGGTGACCAGCCCAGGAGCATTTGCTGGAGTTGTAAAGAGAAGCCTTTAATATGCATCTGTGAGGTGAGCAGGTTTTTCACCTGGTGTCGTTGTGCACTCTAATTTAGCAAGAGGACTATTGACTGAAGAGCGCAGTGGTGGATTTACACACATATATATATATATATACATATATATATATATATACATATATATATATATATATATATATATATATATATATATATATATATACATATATATATATATATATATATATATATATATATATATATATACACACACAGTATCTCACAAAAGTGAGTACATCCCTCACATTTTTGTAAATATTTTATTATATCTTTTCATATGACAACACTGAAGAAATGACACTTTGCTACAATGTAAAGTAGTGAGTGTACAGCTTGTAAAACAGTGTAAATTTGCTGTCCCCTTATAATAACTCAACACACAGCCTTTAATGTCTAAACCGCTGTCAACAAAAGTGAGTACACCCCTAAGTGAAAATGTCCAAACTGGGCCAAAAGTTTCAATAACTTGCGTGGCCACTATTATTTTCCTGCACTGCCTTAACCCTCGTGGGCATGGAGTTCACCAGAGCTTCACAGGATGTCACTGGAGTCCTCTTCCACTCCTCCATGATGACATCACAGAGCTGGTGGATATTAGCCCTTGTACACACAGTCGGACATTCTGACAACCAAATCAGTTGGATTTTGTCCGACCGATTTTGTCCAATGGATTTTGTCCGAAACTGTTGCATGCACACGGTCGGACAAAGTTGTCGGAAAATCCAATTGTACATAACGTGATGATGTTATTTCATTACGACGGGACTTAGTTCAGGCTAGTAGCCAATAGCTTTGGTCTAGGAATTTGATCTGAGCATGCGTGTCACTTTGTCTGTCGGAGTAGGCTACACATGATCGGAGTATGTCCGATCGGAGCATTTTGTCAGAAAATTTTACCGGCAAGTTGGAAAAGTTGGTCCGTCGGATATTCCGACGGAAACAGTCCGATGGAGACCACACACAGTCGGAATATCCGACAAAACGGTCCGATAGGACACATTCCGTCGGAATCTCCGACCGTGTGTACAAGGGCTTAGAGAGAATAAACAGCATCGTAAAGGCCAAGGAACACACCAGACAGGTCAGGAATAAAGTTGTGGAGAAGTTTAACCACTTGGGTACCGCGCTATTGCCGAATGACGGCATTAGCGCGGACCTAGATTTCCAGGACTACGTCTATTGACGTCGTCCTGGTTACGAGCGGCCTGCGCGCCCCCTGAGGGGCGCGCGCGGCGCGCTCTGTGATCGGCGAGTCCGTGAGACTCGCCTGATCACCGATCCGTGTAAGGGGTCGATCCCGACCCCTTATCACGTGATCAGCTGTCAGCCAATGACAGCTGATCATGTGATAGAACGGAGCCGGTAATCGGCTATTATTCCTCCTCGCGCTGACAGCGCGAGGAGAAAAAAAAAAAGCCGATCACCGGCGGCCGTGATCGGGACATCAGTCCCGATCACGGCCAGCAATGAAAGGCACCACATGCCACCTGCCAGTGCCCACCTGCCTCCCGCAGTGCCATCCTGAAATATAACAAAGTAAAAGTAAGTGCCCCCCGTCTGTGCCCATAATGCCCACAGTGCCACCCCACAGTGCCACCCACAGTGCCACCCCACAGTGCCACCCCACAGTGCCACCCACAGTGCCACCCACAGTGCCACCCACAGTGCCACCCAATCTGCCTCAAAGGTGCTGCACCCCAGTGCCGTCCATCAGTGCCCAGCAGTGCCGCCCATCAGTGCCCAGCAGTGCCGCCCATCAGTGCCCAGCAGTGCCACCTATCAGAGCCACCTATCAGTGCCACCTATCAGTGCCCATCAGTCCCATCTATCTGTGGTACCTATCAGTGCCCATCCGTGCCACCCATCCGTGCCACTTATCCGTGCCACCCATCCGTGCCATCTTATCTGTGCCCATCTTTGCCCATCAGTGCCGCCTTATCTGTGCCCATCGGTGCCGCCTTAACTATGCCTATCAGTGCCCACAAGTGCAGCCTATCAGTGCCCACCAATGCAGCCTATCAGTGCCCACCAATGCAGCCCATCAGTGCCCACCAATGCAGCCTATCAGTGCCGCCTTATCAGCGCACTTCAATGAAGGAGAAAAATGACCCGTTTGCAAAATTTTATAACAAACTATTAAAACATGATTATTATTTATTTTTTTTTTGCATCTTTTTTTGTTTGTTTAGCAAAAAATAAAACTCCGAGCTGTAACTAAATACCACCAAAAGAAAGCTCTATTTGTGGGAAAAAAATGATAGAAATTTCATTTGGGTACAGTGTTGTATGCCCGCGCAATTGTCATTCAAAGTGCATCAGCGCTGAAAGCTGAAAATTGGTCTGGGACTGAGGGGGGTTTAAGTGCCCAGTAAGCAAGTGGTTAAAGCAGGGTTAGGTTAATAAAAAAAATATCCCAAGCTTTGAACATCTCAAAGAGCTCTGTTCAATCCATCATCCAGAAATGGAAAGAGTATGGCACAGCTGCAAACTTACTAAGACATGGCCGTCCACCTAAACTGACAGGCCGGGCAAGGAGAGCATTCATCAGTGAAGCAGCCAAGAGGTCCATGGGAACTCTGGAGGAGCTGCAGAGATCCACAGCTCAGGTGGGAGAATCTGTCCACAGGACAACTATTAGTCGTGCTCTCCACAAATCTGGCCTTATCTGAAGCATGGCAAGAAAACAGACATTGTTGAAAAGCCATAATAAGTCCGGTTTGCAGTTTGCGAGAAGCCATGTGGGGGACACAGCAAACATGTGAAAAAGGGCGCTCTGGAACTGAACTTTTTGGTCTAAAATCAAAACACTATGTGTGGTGGAAAACTAACACTGCACATCACCCTGAGCACACCATCCCCACGTGAAACATGGTGGTGGCAACATCATGCTGTGGAGATGCTTTTCTTCAACAGGGACAGGGAAGCTGGTCAGAGTTGATGGGAAGATGGATGGAGCCAAATACAGGACAATCTTAGAAGAAAACCTGTAAGCCACCGTACACACGGTCGGACATTCTGCCAACCAAATCTGTCGGATTTTGTCAGTCGGATTTTGTCCGTCGGATTGTGTCCAAAACTGTTGTATACACACGGTCGGACAAAGTTGTCGAAAAATCCGATCTTTCAGAACGTGATGATGTAATTTCGTTACGATGTGACTACATTCAGGCTAGTAGCCAATAGCTTTGATGTAGGAATTTGATCTGAGCATGCGTGGCACTTTGTCTGATCGGAATTCTCTACACATGATTGGAGTATGTCCTATCGGACCAGTTTGTCGGAAAATATTTCCAACAAGTTGGAAAATTTGGTCTGACGGATATTCCGACGGAAACAGTCCGATGCATACCACACACAGTCGGATTATCCGACAACACGGTCCGATAGGACACATTCCGACGGATTCTCTACCGTGTGTATGGGGGCTTAGATATCACTCTCTAGATGTGCAAAGCTGGTAGAGACATCCCCAAAAATGTGCCACTTTATGTTGGTCTATCACATGTGTGAATACTTTTTCAAGGCTCTGTATACTGTTCAGTAGTGCTGCACTATATTGGTTATTTCAAACCCATTATAGATTTAATGTAAGGAGATAAATATATAGCTTTTTTTTTTTTTTATTGTCTTGATTGTCATTTTTCAATGCTCACTTTTTTTATTATTTAATGCCCTCACAATATATCTGGATAGTCTACACTTTGCTGTTGTTTTTGAGTAGATTCAAGGCTGAGCAATGCGGAATGATAACCTCAGCCCACATAATGTCACAGCCATTAGTTAGAAGAAAACAATAAAGCGTTCAAATACAAGTACTCAGCCATTCAAACAATGCTATTCAATTGACAGAGGAAAATTCTACTTTGTTAAAAAGTTGGGATACATGATTTGTAAACAAGATGTTTTTTTAATTTAAAGCCCAATTTAAGTTAAAATACAAAGTATGCCAAACCATAATGTTGAATGTGTGAAAACATATAAAAGTTCCTCAGTGATGCTGAAAAGTCTGCAGAGAAGAGAGCAACCATTGCTGATTGTACAGCTGTAGTGGTGATAAGGCAGGAGATATGTTGGACCATACGGAGATAGAGTTGCCACCTCATCCCTTTAAACCCAAACACATACAGTATGAATTACACAGGTTCTGAGGCAAATTTAATGCAGATAAGTCACCAAGTGAGTTTAAGTACCACCTTAAAGTGGTTGTAAACCCTAAAAAAACAAACCCCCCCCCCCCAAAAAAAACCTGCAAGACAAAGGCATAATGAGCTAGTATGCATAGCATACTATCTCATTATGAATTACCTACCTGAGGTCAAAGGCCCTGCAGCGGTCCTCATTCACTGCTTCGGCGGCCGGCAGCGCTCCCGGGGGCTATTTCTGGGTATTTGTGGCTCCGGCGCTGTGATTGGCCAGAGCCGATGACGTCACTCCCTCGTACACTTCGTTGTTTCAGCTTGCTTAAGTGCGTTGTAGTCCCAGATACCAGCGGGCCCAGGACGATTCCCTGGGAGTGGACTGCAGCCCCCAGCACGCTGAGCAGGAGGAGGTAGAAGAGGGGAGAGTGGACCAAGAGAGGAGAGGAGGAACCACAAGGCTGTCCAGCTGTTCACAAGGTATGAATACTTTTTCAAGGCGCTGTGTGTGTGTGTATATATATATTATACATTCAATAAAGGTGAGATTGCAACAACAAAGAAGGTCTACTTAGGCTTCAGTCAGAATGGCACTAGCTGCATCCCCTCCCCCTGGTACCTCACACTCAGTGAAATCCTTTTAGAGCTCTAAGGTATCTATGGCAACACAGGGGGAATATGACTTTCATTTATCTATACAAACTTCACAAACGATAACTTTTAAAGACCCTGGTCATTCTTCTGTTCTGAGACAATTTGAAAAAATGCTTCACAAAACCCCTAAACAGACCTAAGATCATATTACAAACAGTCTGACTAGGGAAATCAGAGAACTGGGCTAAAGCACTGCGGGTCGATGTACATGCAAATAACACTGAGGCTTCAACAGTTGAATTTGAAAACCTCAAAGAGGAAAATGTAGTCCTTCAGCCTAGGTTCACATTTGTGCGAACACAGAAATCGCATGTGATTTGCACCAGCACTGTGGGGCCGATCGCATGCGATGTCTGTGCAATGCAAGTTCAGCCATACAGTTGTATGGCTGAACTCGCACTGAATTCGAACAATGGACTTTTTTTCCCTTTGCACTGCAATCAGATTGAATGGGTGTTCTCACCTATGCGATCCAATTCCTGTGCGAGTTCACAGTTCACACTGCAATCTGTGAACCAATCAGGGGTGTCATTGACAATGTATTGACACCTGCAGCGGTTTGCAGAGGGCAATGTGAACTGCCTGCGGTAGAGATGTGATGCAGGAATCGGCACTGTAATCGGGTTGGTTCCCGCATAGTGATGGCCGAACGGTTCGCCCGGCGGTCGTTTCGCGGCGAATTTCCGACTTTCGCCGTCCGCGGGTTCGAACGCCTTTTTCCGTCGTTCGCCCCGGCGGACTTACGTGTTTAATGTATACAAGAACTTTAACCTTTCGTGACACGTTTATCATGTGTTACAGGACAACCAATTGAGACATGACAGCTCATGGACACTTGGACATTCCCCCTAACCTATAAATACACCCGATCCGGTGGCCATTTTACATTCTTTCTTCTGTCACTGTAGGGAAAGGATCCTGTGTGGAGTAGGGACAGAGAAAACGCTAGCTATTTGGTACACAAAAGTTCTTTTCAGGACTGGTATAGGTGTTAGGTCAGCAGCCTGAGTTTCTTTTGTCAGTTTAGATAAAGGGACAGAGCGCTGTATGCTGCTATTTTAGGGACAGCTCAGCCAGATTAGTCTTTCTTCATCATCATCATCATCATCATCATTAGCTGTTACTATCAGGTCCACAAAAGAGCTGTTCCAGCTAATCGTTCCAGCCTACTCTTTTTTGCCAATTTGTATAGGGACAGGCAGGAAGCAGTGTTGTCAGGCAGTGAGGATAATTTTAAAGACTTGCTGTTACTATTAGTTCCACAAAGGTTCTTTTCAGGACTGGTATCAGTGGTACGGTAATAGGCTTGTACACGTATAATATTCTTTCTTCCAAATATAGAAAGAATATTATACTTGACTGCTGCCCTTCTGCTGCAGTCTGCTAATCATTCACAACTCACTTGTTCCACAAAGCTCTTTATCAGGACTGGTAACTTGGTCTGTCTAGGGTGCTACGGTACATAGGCTTGGGTGCGGTACAGTCTGCTGTTCTGTAAGGACCGCTATCGGTCCACAATACATAGGGTTGCCGTGCACTACTGCTGACCGCTGCCCTATACTGCAGCAGTCCTTCATTGGTATAGGGACTGACGTACAGTCTGCTAATCACTAACACACAACCTGCTTGGTCCACAAAAGTTCTTATAAGGACTGGTAACTTGGTATAGGGTGCTACGGTACATAGGCCTGAGTGCAGTACAGTCTGCTGTTCTGTAAGGACCGCTATCGGTCCACAATACATAGGGTTGACGTGCACTACTGCTGACCGCTGCCCTATACTGCAGCAGTCCTTCAGCGGTATAGGGACTGACGCACAGTCTGCTAAACACTAACACACAACCTGCTTGGTCCACAAAAGTTCTTATAAGGACTGGTAACTTGGTATAGGGTGCTACGGTACATAGGCCTGAGTGCAGTACAGTCTGCTGTTCTGTAAGGACCGCTATCGGTCCACAATACATAGGGTTGCCGTGCACTACTGCTGACCGCTGCCCTATACTGCAGCAGTCCTTCAGCGGTATAGGGACTGACGCACAGTCTGCTAAACACTAACACACAACCTGCTTGGTCCACAAAAGTTCTTATAAGGACTGGTAACTTGGTATAGGGTGCTACGGTACATAGGCCTGAGTGCAGTACAGTCTGCTGTTCTGTAAGGACCGCTATCGGTCCACAATACATAGGGTTGACGTGCACTACTGCTGACCGCTGCCCTATACTGCAGCAGTCCTTCAGCGGTATAGGGACTGACGCACAGTCTGCTAAACACTAACACACAACCTGCTTGGTCCACAAAAGTTCTTATAAGGACTGGTAACTTGGTATAGGGTGCTACGGTACATAGGCCTGAGTGCAGTACAGTCTGCTGTTCTGTAAGGACCGCTATCGGTCCACAATACATAGGGTTGCCGTGCACTACTGCTGACCGCTGCCCTATACTGCAGCAGTCCTTCATTGGTATAGGGACTGACGTACAGTCTGCTAATCACTAACACACAACCTGCTTGGTCCACAAAAGTTCTTATAAGGACTGGTAACTTGGTATAGGGTGCTACGGTACATAGGCCTGAGTGCGTTACAGTCTGCTGTTCTGTAAGGACCGCTATCGGTCCACAATACATAGGGTTGCCGTGCACTACTGCTGACCGCTGCCCTATACTGCAGCAGTCCTTCATTGGTATAGGGACTGACGTACAGTCTGCTAATCACTAACACACAACCTGCTTGGTCCACAAAAGTTCTTATAAGGACTGGTAACTTGGTATAGGGTGCTACGGTACATAGGCCTGAGTGCAGTACAGTCTGCTGTTCTGTAAGGACCGCTATCGGTCCACAATACATAGGGTTGCCGTGCACTACTGCTGACCGCTGCCCTATACTGCAGCAGTCCTTCAGCGGTATAGGGACTGACGCACAGTCTGCTAAACACTAACACACAACCTGCTTGGTCCACAAAAGTTCTTATAAGGACTGGTAACTTGGTATAGGGTGCTACGGTACATAGGCCTGAGTGCAGTACAGTCTGCTGTTCTGTAAGGACCGCTATCGGTCCACAATACATAGGGTTGCCGTGCACTACTGCTGACCGCTGCCCTATACTGCAGCAGTCCTTCATTGGTATAGGGACTGACGTACAGTCTGCTAATCACTAACACACAACCTGCTTGGTCCACAAAAGTTCTTATAAGGACTGGTAACTTGGTATAGGGTGCTACGGTACATAGGCCTGAGTGCGTTACAGTCTGCTGTTCTGTAAGGACCGCTATCGGTCCACAATACATAGGGTTGCCGTGCACTACTGCTGACCGCTGCCCTATACTGCAGCAGTCCTTCATTGGTATAGGGACTGACGTACAGTCTGCTAATCACTAACACACAACCTGCTTGGTCCACAAAAGTTCTTATAAGGACTGGTAACTTGGTATAGGGTGCTACGGTACATAGGCCTGAGTGCGTTACAGTCTGCTGTTCTGTAAGGACCGCTATCGGTCCACAATACATAGGGTTGCCGTGCACTACTGCTGACCGCTGCCCTATACTGCAGCAGTCCTTCATTGGTATAGGGACTGACGTACAGTCTGCTAATCACTAACACACAACCTGCTTGGTCCACAAAAGTTCTTATAAGGACTGGTAACTTGGTATAGGGTGCTACGGTACATAGGCCTGAGTGCAGTACAGTCTGCTGTTCTGTAAGGACCGCTATCGGTCCACAATACATAGGGTTGCCGTGCACTACTGCTGACCGCTGCCCTATACTGCAGCAGTCCTTCAGCGGTATAGGGACTGACGCACAGTCTGCTAAACACTAACACACAACCTGCTTGGTCCACAAAAGTTCTTATAAGGACTGGTAACTTGGTATAGGGTGCTACGGTACATAGGCCTGAGTGCAGTACAGTCTGCTGTTCTGTAAGGACCGCTATCGGTCCACAATACATAGGGTTGCCGTGCACTACTGCTGACCGCTGCCCTATACTGCAGCAGTCCTTCAGCGGTATAGGGACTGACGTACAGTCTGCTAATCACTAACACACAACCTGCTTGGTCCACAAAAGTTCTTATAAGGACTGGTAACTTGGTATAGGGTGCTACGGTACATAGGCCTGAGTGCAGTACAGTCTGCTGTTCTGTAAGGACCGCTATCGGTCCACAATACATAGGGTTGCCGTGCACTACTGCTGACCGCTGCCCTATACTGCAGCAGTCCTTCAGCGGTATAGGGACTGACGCACAGTCTGCTAAACACTAACACACAACCTGCTTGGTCCACAAAAGTTCTTATAAGGACTGGTAACTTGGTATAGGGTGCTACGGTACATAGGCCTGAGTGCAGTACAGTCTGCTGTTCTGTAAGGACCGCTATCGGTCCACAATACATAGGGTTGCCGTGCACTACTGCTGACCGCTGCCCTATACTGCAGCAGTCCTTCATTGGTATAGGGACTGACGTACAGTCTGCTAATCACTAACACACAACCTGCTTGGTCCACAAAAGTTCTTATAAGGACTGGTAACTTGGTATAGGGTGCTACGGTACATAGGCCTGAGTGCGTTACAGTCTGCTGTTCTGTAAGGACCGCTATCGGTCCACAATACATAGGGTTGCCGTGCACTACTGCTGACCGCTGCCCTATACTGCAGCAGTCCTTCATTGGTATAGGGACTGACGTACAGTCTGCTAATCACTAACACACAACCTGCTTGGTCCACAAAAGTTCTTATAAGGACTGGTAACTTGGTATAGGGTGCTACGGTACATAGGCCTGAGTGCAGTACAGTCTGCTGTTCTGTAAGGACCGCTATCGGTCCACAATACATAGGGTTGACGTGCACTACTGCTGACCGCTGCCCTATACTGCAGCAGTCCTTCAGCGGTATAGGGACTGACGCACAGTCTGCTAAACACTAACACACAACCTGCTTGGTCCACAAAAGTTCTTATAAGGACTGGTAACTTGGTATAGGGTGCTACGGTACATAGGCCTGAGTGCAGTACAGTCTGCTGTTCTGTAAGGACCGCTATCGGTCCACAATACATAGGGTTGCCGTGCACTACTGCTGACCGCTGCCCTATACTGCAGCAGTCCTTCAGCGGTATAGGGACTGACGCACAGTCTGCTAAACACTAACACACAACCTGCTTGGTCCACAAAAGTTCTTATAAGGACTGGTAACTTGGTATAGGGTGCTACGGTACATAGGCCTGAGTGCAGTACAGTCTGCTGTTCTGTAAGGACCGCTATCGGTCCACAATACATAGGGTTGCCGTGCACTACTGCTGACCGCTGCCCTATACTGCAGCAGTCCTTCAGCGGTATAGGGACTGACGCACAGTCTGCTAAACACTAACACACAACCTGCTTGGTCCACAAAAGTTCTTATAAGGACTGGTAACTTGGTATAGGGTGCTACGGTACATAGGCCTGAGTGCAGTACAGTCTGCTGTTCTGTAAGGACCGCTATCGGTCCACAATACATAGGGTTGCCGTGCACTACTGCTGACCGCTGCCCTATACTGCAGCAGTCCTTCATTGGTATAGGGACTGACGTACAGTCTGCTAATCACTAACACACAACCTGCTTGGTCCACAAAAGTTCTTATAAGGACTGGTAACTTGGTATAGGGTGCTACGGTACATAGGCCTGAGTGCGTTACAGTCTGCTGTTCTGTAAGGACCGCTATCGGTCCACAATACATAGGGTTGCCGTGCACTACTGCTGACCGCTGCCCTATACTGCAGCAGTCCTTCATTGGTATAGGGACTGACGTACAGTCTGCTAATCACTAACACACAACCTGCTTGGTCCACAAAAGTTTTTATAAGGACTGGTAACTTGGTATAGGGTGCTACGGTACATAGGCCTGAGTGCAGTACAGTCTGCTGTTCTGTAAGGACCGCTATCGGTCCACAATACATAGGGTTGCCGTGCACTACTGCTGACCGCTGCCCTATACTGCAGCAGTCCTTCATTGGTATAGGGACTGACGTACAGTCTGCTAATCACTAACACACAACCTGCTTGGTCCACAAAAGTTTTTATAAGGACTGGTAACTTGGTATAGGGTGCTACGGTACATAGGCCTGAGTGCAGTACAGTCTGCTGTTCTGTAAGGACCGCTATCGGTCCACAATACATAGGGTTGCCGTGCACTACTGCTGACCGCTGCCCTATACTGCAGCAGTCCTTCAGCGGTATAGGGACTGACGCACAGTCTGCTAAACACTAACACACAACCTGCTTGGTCCACAAAAGTTCTTATAAGGACTGGTAACTTGGTATAGGGTGCTACGGTACATAGGCCTGAGTGCAGTACAGTCTGCTGTTCTGTAAGGACCGCTATCGGTCCACAATACATAGGGTTGCCGTGCACTACTGCTGACCGCTGCCCTATACTGCAGCAGTCCTTCATTGGTATAGGGACTGACGTACAGTCTGCTAATCACTAACACACAACCTGCTTGGTCCACAAAAGTTCTTATAAGGACTGGTAACTTGGTATAGGGTGCTACGGTACATAGGCCTGAGTGCGTTACAGTCTGCTGTTCTGTAAGGACCGCTATCGGTCCACAATACATAGGGTTGCCGTGCACTACTGCTGACCGCTGCCCTATACTGCAGCAGTCCTTCATTGGTATAGGGACTGACGTACAGTCTGCTAATCACTAACACACAACCTGCTTGGTCCACAAAAGTTTTTATAAGGACTGGTAACTTGGTATAGGGTGCTACGGTACATAGGCCTGAGTGCAGTACAGTCTGCTGTTCTGTAAGGACCGCTATCGGTCCACAATACATAGGGTTGCCGTGCACTACTGCTGACCGCTGCCCTATACTGCAGCAGTCCTTCATTGGTATAGGGACTGACGTACAGTCTGCTAATCACTAACACACAACCTGCTTGGTCCACAAAAGTTTTTATAAGGACTGGTAACTTGGTATAGGGTGCTACGGTACATAGGCCTGAGTGCAGTACAGTCTGCTGTTCTGTAAGGACCGCTATCGGTCCACAATACATAGGGTTGCCGTGCACTACTGCTGACCGCTGCCCTATACTGCAGCAGTCCTTCATTGGTATAGGGACTGACGTACAGTCTGCTAATCACTAACACACAACCTGCTTGGTCCACAAAAGTTTTTATAAGGACTGGTAACTTGGTATAGGGTGCTACGGTACATAGGCCTGAGTGCAGTACAGTCTGCTGTTCTGTAAGGACCGCTATCGGTCCACAATACATAGGGTTGCCGTGCACTACTGCTGACCGCTGCCCTATACTGCAGCAGTCCTTCATTGGTATAGGGACTGACGTACAGTCTGCTAATCACTAACACACAACCTGCTTGGTCCACAAAAGTTTTTATAAGGACTGGTAACTTGGTATAGGGTGCTACGGTACATAGGCCTGAGTGCAGTACAGTCTGCTGTTCTGTAAGGACCGCTATCGGTCCACAATACATAGGGTTGACGTGCACTACTGCTGACCGCTGCCCTATACTGCAGCAGTCCTTCAGCGGTATAGGGACTAAGAGTTTTGTCACAGGGTGATTTAAAAAATGACAGGCAGAGGAAGAGGCAGGCCCTTCCGCAGGGGTGGTAGGGGTAGGGCAGGAGCAACAGCCTTGAGCCAAAGTGGGAAGTTGCAGAAGGTGCGTTCAATTACTTTAAAGGACGCACCAGACTTGGTTGAGTGGCTCACTCAGCCTTATTCTTCTGCACCCTCCTCATCCTCTCGATCTGCACCCTCTTCTTCACTCTCTGCTATGTGCACCCCCAAAGACACTACCACCAACAACACGACCACCACCACCACCACCACATACCTTCCGCTTGAGTCACTGGAATTATTTTCCGATCCATATCAAGAGGACATTTCTGATGCGCAGCCACTCTTGGTATTGGATCAGGAAGAGGAGGTAGCAACAAGCGCTACTCAGCAGTCTGACGCCAGTACCCAGATCAGCCCAAGGAGGAGGTTGGTCCCCGGTGTTGCTGCCTACTCTACTTATAGCGGTGGGGAAGGTGACGTTGATGATGACGTGTCTAGTGATGTCACGTGGGTGCCCACAAGAGAGGAAGAGGAGGGGAGTTCAGAGGGAGATATGGACCAGCAGATAGGGAGGAGAAGCAGCAATGACTTACATTGCACAGCAGGGACAAAGCAGACTGCAAATGTATCAGGAGCGAGTCATCGACCATGTACGGTCACATCTGGCGCTCCCAGGACACCGGCACATGGCTCCGCAGTGTGGGCTTTTTTTAACGTGTCCGCTGCTGACAATAGCGTTGCCATCTGCAATCTTTGCAGTCAACGCGTTAGTCGCGGTAAGCCCAATACTCACCTAGGGACGACCGCCTTAAGAAGGCACATGAGCAGCCATCACCGAGCCCAGTGGGAGCAACGGAACACACAAAGCCACACTGCAGGCTCTCACCGTCCAGCCTCGTCTTCTACTTCTCCTTCTCCTCTCTCCTCACAATTGTCCTCCACTCCACCTTCCATCACGCCAAGCTCACATTTTTCTGCAAAAAGGCAGGCTTCCGTGGGCCTAATGTTTGAGCGTAAAAAAATGATGACGCCGGATAACCCTCTTGCCCAACGGTTGGCGGCTGGCTTGTCAGAACTCATAGCCCGCCAACTACTGCCATATAAACTGGTGGACTCGGAGGCCTTTCGCAAATTTGTGGCCATTGGAACACCACAATGGAAGGTCCCAGGAAGGAAGTATTTCTCAGAGAAGGGCATCCCAGAGCTATATGGCCATGTTCAGCGGCAAGTGAATGTATCTCTGGCACACAGTGTCGGTGCCAAGATACATCTGACCACAGACACGTGGTCTAGCAAACACGGGCAGGGAAGGTATATCAGTTTTACTGCCCACTGGGTGAACCTTCTGACGGCCGTCAAGCATGTAACCCGTGGCACCCGTGTAGATTTGGTTTTACCGCCACGGATTGCATGCAGGCCTGACTCTTCTTCTCCTCCTCCTACTCCATCCTCCTCCCTCTCCTCCTCAGCTGCCTCCTCCTTTTCCGCTGCTAGCGTCTCTTCCACTGCACCGCCCAAGCTCCCCAGAACCTATTCCACATGCCAGGTGAGACGTTGCCATGCCGTGCTGCGTCTGTTGTGCCTGGAAGCAAAGAGCCACACTGGCCCGGCACTCCTTTCAGCTTTGCGTTCACAGGCAGATGAGTGGCTAACACCGCTCAATTTGACAGTTGGTAAAGTGGTGTGTGACAACGGTGCCAATCTGCTTAGCGCATTGAAACAGGGCAAAATCACGCACGTGCCGTGCATGGCACACGTCTTAAACTTGGTCGTGCAGCGATTCCTTGTCAAATACCCTGGGGTCCAGGACATCTTGCGGCAGGCAAGGAAAATCTCGGCCCATTTCAGAAGATCTTACACGGCCATGGCTCGCCTTGCTGACATTCAGCGGCGACACCATCTGCCGGTCAGACGTCTTATTTGCGATTGCCCGACGCGATGGAACTCAACCTTCTATATGCTTGATAGGCTGCTCCAGCAGAAACGTGCAGTTAACGTCTACCTGTATGAACTCTGCGAAAGAAACGGTTCTGGGGAGCTGGGTTTTTTTTCACCGCGCCAGTGGCTGCTCATGCGCGACACATGCAGACTTCTGCGGCCATTTGAGGAGATCACCAAACTGGTCAGTCGCAGCCATGGCGCCATCAGTGACATGGTACCTTATGCCTTCTTTCTGGAGCGTGCATTGCGTCGTGTCATTGATCAGGCTGTGGAGGAGCAGGAGCGGGAAGATGAGGAAGTCGCAATGCTGGATGAATTCCCAGGGGGGGCTACTCTATCTGAGACAAGTCAACAACAGGAGTCTGATGAGGAGTCAGAGGAGGATGGTGCCGGGGCGGATGAGCAGGAGCAAGAAGAGCATGCTTTAAACCTTTCTGGGATCCCTGTTGTGCGAGGATGGGGAGAGGAGAATGAAGAGGACGACATTATCCTGGATGATGAGCAGGAGCCAGGCCACCACACCGCTTCCACTTTAGTGCAAATGGGGGCCTTCATGCTCCAGTGTTTTAATAGGGACCCCCGTATAAAAAGCATGAGGGTCAAGGACCAGTACTGGGTGGCAACGTACTTAGACCCCCGGTACAAACACAAAATGGCGGAAATGTTACCGCCGTCGCAGAGGGCTGTCAGAATGCAGCACTTCCAGGCCTTGCTTCGAGAAATGCTGCATTCTGCTTTTGCGTGCGCTGGCAGAGGAGCAATTCCCACTCCCAGAGAAGGATTTGCGGGTACCAATCCAACAGCGCCTGCAAGAAGAGGCCGGTTTGAAGATGTGTTGGTGACTTCGGATATGAGGTCATTCTTTCAGCCGACCCATCGACAGGTGTCATCCGGATCCAGCATCAGGGAACGCCTAGACCGTCAGGTGTCCGACTACATTGGGTTAACGGCCGATGTGGACGCTCTGAGGAGTGATGAACCCCTAGACTACTGGGTGGGCAGGCTTGACCTCTGGCCAGAGCTTGCCCAATTTGCAATCGAACTGTTGGCTTGCCCCTCATCCAGTGTCCTGTCCGAAAGGACGTTCAGCGCAGCAGGGGGGATTGTGACCGATAAGCGTACTCGCCTAGCTCACCACAGTGTTAACTACCTCACATTTCTAAAAATGAATGAGGCATGGATCTCGGAGGAATTCAACACATGTGATCAGTAGACCATGTATATGTCTATAAACAATTTTTGGAATCAAGCACACAGACCTTCTTAATTCATTTGGCTCACTTCCCTGACCCAAAAAAGCACACCGTACTATATGCCCCTACCCTCCTCTTTGAAGAGGTTGAGCGGTGTCATATTTCTACTGGGGCTGCTTATTATGAGGGGTTCCCACCATCCCTGTGCTGTGCTGACTTCCTCCTGGGTGTTCTTATTATGAGGGGCTCCCACCATCCCTGTGCTGTGCTGACTTCCTCCTGGGGGTTCTTATTATGAGGGGATCACACCATCCCTGTGCTGTGCTGACTTCCTCCTGGGGGTTCTTATTATGAGGGGATCACACCATCCCTGTGCTGTGCTGACTTCCTCCTGGGGGTTCTTATTATGAGGGGATCACACCATCCCTGTGCTGTGCTGACTTCCTCCTGGGGCTGCTTACGGTGCTGCTGTCAGCGCTGTATGTCACGGAGCTGCTGTCAGCGCTGTATGTCACGGAGCTGCTGTCAGCGCTGTATGTCACGGAGCTGCTGTCAGCGCTGTATGTCACGGAGCTGCTGTCAGCGCTGTATGTCACGGAGCTGCTGTCAGCGCTGTATGTCACGGAGCTGCTGTCAGCGCTGTATGTCACGGAGCTGCTGTCAGCGCTGTATGTCACGGTGCTGCTGTCAGCGCTGTATGTCACGGAGCTGCTGTCAGCGCTGTATGTCACGGAGCTGCTGTCAGCGCTGTATGTCACGGAGCTGCTGTCAGCGCTGTATGTCACGGAGCTGCTGTCAGCGCTGTATGTCACGGAGCTGCTGTCAGCGCTGTATGTCACGGTGCTGCTGTCAGCGCTGTATGTCACGGAGCTGCTGTCAGCGCTGTATGTCACGGAGCTGCTGTCAGCGCTGTATGTCACGGTGCTGCTGTCAGCGCTGTATGTCACGGAGCTGCTGTCAGCGCTGTATGTCACGGTGCTGCTGTCAGCGCTGTATGTCACGGAGCTGCTGTCAGCGCTGTATGTCACGGAGCTGCTGTCAGTGCTGTATGTCACGGAGCTGCTGTCAGCGCTGTATGTCACGGAGCTGCTGTCAGCGCTGTATGTCACGGAGCTGCTGTCAGCGCTGTATGTCACGGTGCTGCTGTCAGCGCTGTATGTCACGGAGCTGCTGTCAGCGCTGTATGTCACGGAGCTGCTGTCAGTGCTGTATGTCACGGAGCTGCTGTCAGCGCTGTATGTCACGGAGCTGCTGTCAGCGCTGTATGTCACGGAGCTGCTGTCAGCGCTGTATGTCACGGTGCTGCTGTCAGCGCTGTATGTCACGGAGCTGCTGTCAGCGCTGTATGTCACGGAGCTGCTGTCAGCGCTGTATGTCACGGAGCTGCTGTCAGCGCTGTATGTCACGGAGCTGCTGTCAGCGCTGTATGTCACGGAGCTGCTGTCAGCGCTGTATGTCACGGTGCTGATGTCAGTGCTCTGTATTACGGTGCTGCTGTCAGTGCTCTGTATCTCCTGCACCCTCTTGTTTGCCTACCCTGGTCCCTGACCTTCCCTCTCCTCCATTGCCTTCATTAGCTCCATAGTCCTGAATTGTCAGAACAATTTCCCAAATAAAAAAAAAATGCTTGTAGTTATCGATCCCAAATTCACCTCATACATGTATTATGCTATTGTCCAGGTGGTGGGACTACGTGCTACCCCCTAATAATTACCCCGTGGCCGCAAATTCGACCTAAAGGTTTGCGAAATTCGCCTCCCATTGAAGTCAATGGAGCCCGCGGCGAACGGTCGTTTTCGCGAACGTTTGTGCCCGTTCGCGTTTCGCGTTCGCGAAACGTCCCGTCGGAAGTTCGTCCATCACTATTCCCGCATCGCACAAGTGTGAACCTAGGCTCTATCTCATTTAGAAGGTTATGAAAATAGGGCCCGCCGTTCCAATATCTGTATACGTGGAATAACTGCATCTGTCACTGATTTCCAAGCCACAATGCTATCCCTATTTCAAGAACTACAGCCTTCCATACCAGGTGAATGAATGGAGGTGGACAGGGCCCATAGAGCCCTCACACCTCTTAAAGCTGATGGACCACTATGCAATATTATCACCAAATTTCACTCTTTCCATACCAAGGAACAACTTCTAGCTGCAGCTAGAGCAAAAGATTCACCGATTTTCCAGGGACATAGCTATCAACTTTTTGTTGATCTATCTCAGCTCACAATCTCTAAGCATTGGACTTTGAAGCCACTTCTTCACATTTTACAGCAACATTAAAACACCTAAATGGGGCTTTACATTTTCAATTTGCTTTACTTACCAAGGATCTAAATATGTCTGCCGTTCTGCTGAAGAACTCCAACATGAAGTTGAATGGTTACTCGTTCCCTGAAAAATCAGCTGATACTGAAGGAAATAAAAGTCGCCAGGGGCAATCAAAACGTTGTAGCTTTTCTTCTCCTATGCCAACTCCTGAGGACTCTATGGACTGAATTTTTTCTTTTTGTTTGACTCAATGTCAGGTATTCTTATATCTTTAACTTCCAACTAACTGGATGTTTGGTAAACTTCTTCCTTTTTTTTTTTTTTTTGGTGTCTTACCAGTTTAGAATTCGCTAGATGCAAACTTTTTTTCTATTGTTTAACTCCTTACTTTTCTGCTGGCCTATATACTTTTTTATTTTTTTTTACTGACAGCAGCGAGTTGTTCGCTATATTTCTTTACATAGCCTTGAGTTATTATTCCTTTTTTTTTAGTTTTCTGTGATGTTTTTTGTTACTTGTATACATCTTACCCCATCCCTTCCATCCCTCTTCATATGCTTTCGCATTACACATTGATGGGTATGGAACTTTTTGGGACAATGGTATCATTTCTATTTATGTATTAATTTTTATTGTTTGCATTGTTCCTTTTGGTGGTGTTTTTTGCGCCTCCAATTTGCTGCCCTCGGATCCCCATTATTATGTGTGCCTCTGACAGTAGCTCTTTGGCCTTTGGTGAACCGCTTGTCTCTCCCCCAGTATGCCGTTCTGTTGATCTATTAGCTCTCTTTATTATTTTACAAATCTTAGTAAAATATGCTCGACGAGAGCCAATTCCCTTTACTTTTCTTACAGCTTTTCCTTTTTCCTACCCTCCCTATACGGAATTGTATGCGATCCTACTGTCAGAACTTAACGTTTTTATTATGCAACTCCTTATATTACCAATATGGGCTCTTAAACATTTTGACCCTAAATGTACAAGGTCTTAATATACCACAAAAACACACTAAAGCATTCTGTTCATTTGCCACAGCTAAAATCCACATTATTTGCCTACAGGAGACCCATTTTACTGAACAATCTACTCCTATGTTTTTCAGCTCCTCTTATCTATAGGTATATACAGACTCAGCAGCTACTAAACAAAGAGGTGTACTTATAAGCTATTCACCATACAACCCCATTTGTACTTTCATCTGAATTTAAAGATCCTGAAGGCCGCTACCGCATTCTCATTGGGTACATTTCTGATGTTGCTGTAACCATTGTATCATATTATGCTCCTAATAAACATCCATTAATTAATTCCCATTTTTTTCATGTTCATGATTGATTCACACACATTAGGTAAAGTGATATTATGTGGAGACTCGAACCAAGTTCTTTTTCCCTTCTTAGATAAATCTCCCCCTTCTCCCCCCTCCTGTTCCCCTAAGCTTTCATTTCAACAACTTATCTCTAAGCATAACATGTTAGACTCTTGGTGTGAGCTCAACCGAGCCCGTAAAACGCTTTACATATTACTCCCATCCACACAAATCATTTTCTAGAATTAATCATATCTTCCTAAGTGTTGGCATGGCCCCAGAAATCCTATCATCGGTTATTATGCCCTTTACTTGGTCTGATCATAGTGCAGTTTGTACTACCATTTCCTCCCCTATCCCGAGAGCCCAGGATTCATCTTGGTGCATTAATGATACCATTCTAACTCACCGTCCCACTGTCTAGATATTTAACATGCTCTCAATGATTATATCATTAATAACACTTCAGCCGATATTTCCCCTCCCACTCTTTGGGAAGCCCATAAACCTGTAATTCGAGGTATGCGTATCCGGCAAGCATCATATCTCAAACGTGAGCATAATCTCCTTCACCAAAAATTTGAAAATTACTTCAATCTGTGTCACAATGCATTCCAAACTTCTCCCTCCCTTCTACTAAAGCTAAGCTTGATAGAGCTCGCTTAGAATTTGACCTGTTTCTCACTGACTCTGCAGATAAATTAATATGTAAATCACAACACCTTTATTACCTCAAAGCAAACAAACCAGATACCCTATTAGCTCGA
This sequence comes from Lithobates pipiens, assembly GCF_037356315.1. NCBI lineage: Eukaryota > Metazoa > Chordata > Amphibia > Anura > Ranidae > Lithobates > Lithobates pipiens. The sequence continues at coordinate 52,909,366 of NW_027507764.1, read as the reverse complement.
ACCTTATGCTCACTGCAAAAACCTATGACATCTGTGCGGCTCAAACTAAACCGTGATTCATACATAAGTAACCCTGTCAAAATTTTACACACATTCCACTCAAATCTTGCTAAATTATATACGCCCAACCATAATTTTCACCATGCTGCTGCTGATTCCCTTTGTTCACAAATTACCCTTCCAAGGCTCTCACAAACCCACCGTGAACGACTTGAGAGTCCCATCTCTGCAACAGATTTAATAAAGAAAAGGGGTCTATCTAGCATATAGCACTCAAGACCTCCCACCTCATCCCAACAAAAGTCAAGAACAAAAAAGACAAAGTTTCCCAGGGACTATACAGATGGGGGTCTAAATGTGTGCAACAAGTACAACAGTAGTACAAAAGTAATACATTTTATTAGAATAGTATACAAATAAACACATTAAAAACAATATATTGCACAATTCATACAGATAAATCTAAGTATCAATTAGTCAAAATCACAAGTGTAAGGCAAATGCATAGTATGAGGGCAGCATATATGGTGAATATTAAAGAACAACAGCAAGAAAACACTTATGCCGAGTACACTCGATCAGACTATCCGGCGGACTTAGTCTGGCGGACAATCCGCCGGAAAGTCCGGCGGACATTCCGAACGAGTGGACCTGCCCACACACAACTGGACTTTCCCGGCGGATTAGGTCCACCGGACTATGGCGGGAGTCCGCTGGACTTTTGAAATGAATGGACTTGCCCACACACGGAGGAATGTCTGTTCATTTTGAACGCGGCTCCAGGTAGCCGGGACTAGCGAAATAAGTCAATGTCGCCGCCTTCGGCGGCAAGATTGACATGTCGCTGGCCCCGTCACCTGGTATGGACTTAAAGGGGAAGCCCTACACTGAAAAAACTGCGTGGGGTCCCCCCAAGGGCCATATAAGACCCTTATCCGAGCACGCAACCCGGCCAGTCAGGAAAGGGGGTGGGGATGAGCAAGCGCCCCCCCCTCCTAAGCCGTACCAGGCCACGTGCCCTCAACATGAGGGGGTGCTTTGGGGAAGGGGGGCCATGCGGCCCCCACCCCAAAGCACCTTGTCCCCATGTTGATGAGGACAAGGGCCTCTTCCCGACAACCCTGGCCGTTGGTCTGCGGTGGGGGGCTTATCGGAATCCGGGATCCCCCTTTAATAAGGGGGCCCCCAGATACCGGCTCCCCACCCTATGTGAATGAGTATTGGGGTACAATGTACCCCTACCCATTCACCTGGTGAAAAAAATGTAAATAAAACACAACACAAGGTTTTAAAATAATTTATTGCACAGCTCCAGGGGTCTTCTTCCGTATTGGGGGGTCTTCCCGCTGGACTCCTCTGCCGGCGACTTATATAGGGACAATGGGCGGGGTCACCGGGTGATATCTCTGCCCCCTGTGATGTCACAGTCCCAGAGGTCCGGCAGACTACCGCACAGACGGCCGGATTGTCCGCCGAACTCGTAGTCTGGCAGAGAATTTTTGAGTCAAAACTACTTTCTAAGTCCGCCGGACTTTTGGGAAATAAAAAGTCCGCCGGAGCCCACAAACGGGCGGATTGTCCGTCGGACTCTGGTCCACCAGACCAAGTCCGCTGCATAGTCTGATCGTGTGTCCCTCTGCATTACAGTATGGGCAAATTGCCCATCACGGACCGATGGAGTGATACCTATTGTACTTTGGTTATCTAAAGATTTGTCTGCTATGCAGGGTTTATACAGAAATTTGCCCACATATTTATACTATATACATGTATATGCCCACCCAAGCGTATGACTTTCTTTACTTCGCTGCAATGGGCTCTAGCCCTGGATCTTTTGTAGACCCAGCAACGTTTCTGCCCTGGCTCATTTAATTAGATCTGATCCAAACATAAAAGGTATTGAACTAACTGAATGTCATCAGCAAGTATGTCTTTTTGCAGATGACATCTTACTCTTCAAGTCATCTCCCCATATCACAGCACCTAATCTCCTCTCTGTCTTAAACCAGTTTGCACATATTTCGGGCTAAACAGTTAACTATCAAAAATCTACTGTACCTATCATTTCCTTGCTTCCTTCTGACCTTCAACTTGCTAAAGCTTCACTTCCCTTCTCTTGGACACCTCACCTTCCTTACCTAGGTATACAAATCACTCCTAAGATAACTGACTTATACTCGGCTAACTTCTATACAATTATTAAAACAGGTTATCCCTCTATCCTGGATAGGCAACATTAATGTTATTAAGATGGCTACATTGCCCAAGTTTTTATATCCTTTTAGAGTCTTGCCCATCCCAGTTCCATCTATTTTTTTCAGCTCATACAGCATGGAATTATCTCCTTTATCTGGGGTAAAACAAAACCTCGAACCTCTAAATCCACTCTCTGTCTCCCACAATGCTATGAAGGTTTAGGTATCCCAAATATTTCTGCTTACTATCATGCTGCACACCTTGCACTTTTACCAAAATACCATGCAATCACACAAATTCTTTATGGGTAACAATTGAGTCTATTGACTGTGACCCTATTTCAGTTTCTAACATGTTATGGTTAACCAACCAACCATGTTAGATCAACTGATCGTATTTATCTGGGACAGAGTCAAAACTTCTCTTGACCTTCAATCTTCATATTTACCGCTCCTTTCTTTTGTTAAAAATCCAGCTTTTTACCCTGCCTGGATTGCTCCTAATTCTTTAAAAGCATGGAATACAGCTAATTTATCCCGTTTATATAATTTGGAATCTGCCTCCTCCATACATTCTTTTCATACTTTGTGTGATACATTTGGACTTTCTCAATCGGAACTGTTAAGATATTTGAAAATCCAAATTTTTTACCTTAACTCAAATTCAACTTCCAACTATTTCAGATGTTGGGTTTTGAATGCATATGTATTTCTGACCCTCATGCTAGAGGACTTGTTTCGTTTCTCTATAAGCACATTTTAGCTTGTACTTACACTGGTCTCCACTAACATATGTCTCTAAATGGGAACCAGACCTTAATCGCTCATTTAATACTACTGAATTGTCTAGCATATGGTCTGCCACTAAGTCTGCTTCTTCTAATGTTGTTGCTCTGGAAACTAACTTTAAGGTGCTAACCTTATTTGGTCCCCGCTAGAATATCAAAATATGCTTCTGATTAGACTGGAGCTTGTTTTTGTGGTTGTTTAGAGTCCGGCACTCAACTTCATATTTGGTGGGATTTCCCAATTGCTCAAAAATTTCTGGAAGGCATTTTTTTACTTTGTCTCCAAAATATTTGATACACCTATACAGCCCAATCCTGCTACAGCCCTAGTAAACCTGAAACCTGATGGGATCACACAGAATAAATTTCACCTTCCTTTACTAACAGCCACAAAACAAACCATTGTTAAGGCATGGAAAACTGAATATTTTATTCTAGCTGAAACCATACACAGAACTAATAAAACTCTTAAGAATAAAACTCTTAAAAACTCTAAAAATTCATGATAAAATTTAAGCAATCGAAAGAGATTGAATTGGTCAATTTGAGAAACTCTGGCTTTCTTGGGTTAAGCATTGTTTACCTCAAAGCTATGATGACACACTATTATTGCCTTGGTAATTTTACTCTGTTTGCCTTGGCTATACTTTCTATTCATTTGGGATTGCATCCCCCCTCCCCCCATTCCCCCCCCCTTTTCTCTACCCTATTCTCTCTATCTACTTTTTTTGTTTTCTAACTTTCTTTTAAAATTGCGTGGTACTTATATATACATTATCTCTTCTGTTTTTAATATATACTTATTAGATTTATCTCCCTATTACTGCTCTTGCAAAATTAACCAATAGTCACTAGCTTGCTTTTTCCTTCTAATGGAATTTTCTAATGCTTTTGATGTAATACTTTATTGGTTTATTTTTTGCGCTACTCATTACATTTTTACATTGTTATGTACTCATCCTGTTCATAACTCGATATGTTTAGCTTTATTGCTATTTGAATATTGTATCACCATCCTTGTATGTACTCAATTTGTCAATCTTTGTTAAATTTAAAAAATAATAAACAAATTTGATGAGAAGAACAAATCTAAGCATAATCTTTCAGGGTGTGATCAGTTTAAATCAGTCCGAAACCGTGGAACACTATGCAGTGGTATTAATAGGCTGCATATATCTTAAAGTAAAACTATAAGCAAAACTTTTTTTCATTTTGGGTGGAGGGAGGTTTTTAACCCATCAGTTTTTTTTTTCTCCATCTGTATCCCATTTCAGATATTTTCTTTTACTTCCTGTTCTGTAGCCAAATAGGAAGTGAGAGAAAATCTCAGAAAATTAAATGAATCTCTTGGGGCTCCCCAGGTCACCAGAACTAGTGTCCCCATTGGAAGATTTACCCTCTATTACTTTTCTCGGGACAACCCAAAATGTGTGATATCCTTTTATTTTCCATTATAATGGTAAACAGGACAAATAAAGAGGAGTACTCTCCCTAACGGGGGCACAGACAGGAATAAAAACTGTCAAATCCCGCTCCACTCTATCCAAAAAAAAAAAAGGTTTTGCCTTTAGATATACTTTAAAAACCAATCAGTGTATGTTTATTACACAGTTCCCACCCCTGAACATGGTTAGATCAGGAGGAATTACAGAAGTAATGTGTACTAGAGTATCTCTATGAAGTTAACCGGCAATAGTTATTCAGTTGTCAATTTTGCCATTGTGTTTTAAAATCAGGAGCAACAAAGACAAAAGGGAATATAAAACTTTAGTCTGCATAAAGGGTAGACTAGTTTTAGATATTTTTTAAGTTTAAACCATAGTTAGGCTAACCATAAAAGAGCCAATTCCTGCCAAATCCGATGACCAGTATGACTGGACAAGGACCAGGCTGTCTAGATTTACCCCTTAGGTCATAAGAGCTACCTCAGCTCTACTGAGATATTTTTACTACTCTATTAAATATTTTTTTTGCATGGTTTTTACTACTTGAGTCAGTCTACAGTCATAATCTATAGCAGTCAATTTCACCCAGGGCTCTGTGGAATTCTAGGGATTCTCAAGAGTTTGCTAAGGGGTTCCTTGTGCTTTGGCTGATTGACTTTGAGAGTGCCTGCATAGTTATGGGCCAATGCACTTGAATGAATCAACGGCACAACACCAATGATCTATTTCTAAGAGTGGTATTCTGACGATAATTGTAAGGGAGCCATTCTTCCTACTGGCCACCAATGCATTTTAATTTATAAAAGTGGTTACCCTAGATTTGAAAATTATTTCAATGGTTCCTCTAAGGTAAAAAGGTTGAGTAAGGTTGGCCTATAACAATGGTCTCCAAAATGTGGCCTGGTGGCTGGATACAGCCCTTTGCTTGCCTTTACCTTGACCTTAGGGCACATTTCCTCCCACTGATGCATGACCCTATTCCTATGGTGCACTTTTCCCCCTAATGCTAAAGATGCACTGTTTACTCCCACTGACTCCAGGATGATTTTTACTTCCCATGGCAACAGTCCGCCCCCCCCCCCCCCCCTAATGTCTGTAGAAAAGTTAACTAGCTCATTGTTTAGAAATTTTGTAAACCCCTGGTCTATAAGAATAATCACCCTAGAAAACAAAAAAAATAGACAAACTAGAGATAGGACGAACAAGGTCCATCATTTGTTGATAACTCATTAGGCAGATTTCTTATGCCATATGGGCTCAAAGGTGTGTGGGGAAAGGTTTAACTATTAGAACATTTTTAAAGAGGAACTTCATCCCTCATTGGAATATTATATAGGACACTGTTGTTTTAATGGGTAATAATGGGTGAGGAGCCCCCTTGACAGATCAGAGCGTGGGTAGAATCCCAAAGGCAGACTTTGGGACTCTACCCACGCTCTGATCTGTCAAGGGGGCTCATCACCCATTATTACCCATTGAAACAACAGTGGGCTGTCCTATATAATATTCCAACAAGTATCAATGACTTATAGTTACATAATTACATAGTAGGTGAGGCTGAAAAAAGACACAAGTCCATCAAGTCCAACCTATGTGTGTGATTATATGTCAGTATTACATTGTATATCCCTGTATGTTGCGGTCGTTCAGGTGCTTATCTAATAGTTTCTTGAAACTATCAATGCCCCTCGCTGAGACCACCACCTGTGGAAGGGAATTCCACATCCTTGCCGCTCTTACAGTAAAGAGCCCTCTACGTAGTTTAAAGTTAAACCTCTTTTCTTCTCATTTTAATGAGTGGCCACGAATCTTGTTAAACTCCCTTTTGCAAAAAAGTTTTATTCTTATTGTGGGGTCACCAGTACCGTATTTGTATATTGAAATCATATCCCCTCTCAAGCGTCTCTTCTCCAGAGAGAATAAGTTCAGTTCTCGCAACCTTTCCTCATAACTAATATTCTCCTGACCCTTTATCAGCTTTGTTGAACTTCCTCGTACTAGCTCCATTTCCAGTACATCCTTCCTGAGGACTGGTGCCCAGAACTGGACAGCAAATTCCAGGTGCGGCTGGACCAGAGTTGATCCCCTTTTTAATGCATGCCAATATTCTGTTTGCTTTGTTAGCAGCAGCTTGGCATTGCATGCCATTGCTGAGCTTATAATCTACTAGGACCCCCAGGTAATTTTTTATCCTAGATTCCCCCAGAGGTTCTTCCCCCAGTGTATAGATTGCATTCCCATTTTTGCCACCCAAATGCATTATTTTACATTTTTCTATATTGAACCTCTTTTGCCATGCAGTTGCCCACCCCATTACTTTGTTCAGATCTTTTTGCAAGGTTTCCACATCCTGCGGAGAAGTTATTGCCCTGCTTAGCTTAGTATCGTCCGAAAATACAGAGATTGAACTGTTTACCCCATCCTCCAGGTCGTTTATGAACAAATTAAATAGGATTGGTCCCAGCACAGAACCCTGGGGGACCCCACTACCCACCCCTGACCATTCTGAGTACTCCCCATTTATCACCACCCTCTGAACTCGTCCTTGTAGCCAGTTTTCAATCCATGTACACACCCTATGATTCATGCCAACGGACCTTATTTTGTATAGTAAACGTTTATGGGGAACTGTGTCAAATGCTTTTGCAAAATCCAGATACACCACGTCTACGGGCCTTCCTTTATCTAGCTGGCAACTCATAGAAGGTTAGTAGATTGGTTTGGCTAGAACGATTGTTCATGAATCCATGCTGATTACTGCTAATGATACCGTTCTCATTACTAAAATCTTGTATACAGTCCCTTATCATCCCCTCCAAGAGCTTGCATACTATTGATGCTAGGCTAACTGGTCTGTAATTCCCAGGGATGTATTTTGGACCCTTTTTAAATATTGGTGCTACATTGGCTTTTCTGTAGCCAACCTTTCAGGTGTCCAATCATAGGAGAGGACGGGAGAAGACATCAAGGACATGGAGGAGCATGTGGCAGCATTCGATGGGCACACTGGAAGCATTTGATGGGGCACGGTGGAAGCATTTGATGGGGCACAGTGAGAGCATTTGATGGCACAGTGGCAGCGTTTGATGGGCACAGTGGCTGCGCTTGATGGACACAGTGGTGGCAATTGATGGGCACAATGGTTGCGCTTGGTGGGCACAGTGGCAGCAATTGATGGGCACAGTGGCTGCGCTTGATGGACACAGTGGTGGCAATTGATGGGCACAATGGTTGCGCTTGGTGGGTACAGTGGCAGCAATTGATGGGCACAGTGGCTGCGTTTGATGGGCACAATGGCAACAACTGATGGGCACAGTGGCTGCGTTTGATGAGCACAGTGAGGCTGCAATTGATGTTTTTTTTTCAGAATTTTTCAGCTGGTTTGCGCCCCGCCCCCAAAAATTGTGAGCACCAGCCGCGACTGGTACTGTATGTATGTCAACTGTCAATTTAGTTGATTGCCTGGGCTTTAACCTTTCTTTAGATTCAAGTCTCTTCACCTCAGCTTGTATGGAATGGTTACAGTTAGTGTCTAATGTGTTTAAAAGTATCTCACTTCAGCTTACATTTTCAATCATAACCTGATTATCCATTGAATTTCCTTGCAGTACCCATTAACACCTTTATCGATTCAGGCCACAGAAAACTATGACAGTGCGTTGGACCTTTGTCTATACGTATTTTCTTCCCTCACCAAGAGAGCCTTTAAGTGCTCATTATTCTGCATACTCTTCATCAACTGTCGTTTACTTGGTTTTTCCAGTTTTGATTTATTTTCTAGAATCAAGTAGCTCAAGGCTGTGGTGAACAGGTCAGCCAAGTGCCACCGTGGGTATGCAAAGCCATTTTTAGTGACACCCAAAAAGATCAATAGTCAAAAAAAATATATATATTTTTTATATTGTTGATTTTTTCTTGGGAAAAGTAGTAAAAAAAATTTGAAAAAAATGCACTTTCTTTTAAATTTTTTTCTAATGTAACATTTACATAATGTGCGCACCTCCATATAATTTCTCCTAAATATAATCAACATGGTCTGCCGACTAAAAGGCTATTACATTAGCCACAAATCGTAATGGTGAAGCTTAAAGTGAACATATGCATTTTTAATTTGAGAGAACTTAATTCCCTTTTCATTACATTTGTGACGTATGTAGGAGAAAAAATAAAGGTTTGTGTTAATTGTAAGTGCAACATTAAGATAAGATTAAGATGAAGTGGTTCTAAAGGCTAAACATTTTTTACCTTAACCACTTGACCTCCGGAAGGTTTACCTCCTGCATGACCAGGCCATTTTTTTTGTGATGATACGGCACTGCGTTACTTTAACCACTTGCTTACTGGGCACTTTAACCCCCCTCCTATCCAGACCAATTTTCAGCTTTCAGCGCTGATGCACTTTGAATGACAATTGCGCAGTCATACAACACTGTACCCAAATGAAATTGTTATAATTGTTTTCCCACAAATAGAGCTTTCTTTTGGTGATATTTGATCACCTCTGTGGTTTTTATTTTTTGCACTATAAACAAAAAAAGACCATAATAAAAAAAAAAAAAATCCCAATAAGTGTATATTGATTGGTTTGTGCAAAAGTTATAGTGTCTACAAACAATGGGATATTTGTATTTAGGCAGACATTCTGACACTGTTGCCGCATACATACGATCGGACCGCCGAAAAATCCACCCGTGTGTCGGCTCCGGCGGACTTTTTCTTCCCAAAAGTCCGGGGGGCTTAGAAAGAAGTTTTGACTCAAAATCCGCCTTTCTGTGTGCTAGTCCACCAGACTTTTGAAATGAATGGACTTGCCCACACATGGTGAAAAGTCTGTTCAATTTGAACGTGGCTCCAGGTAGACGGAACTAGCGAAGGAAGTCAATGTCACCGCCTCCATCAGCGAGATTGACACCTCGCTGTCCCTGTCGCCTGGTATGGATTTAAAGGGGAACACCTACGCTGAAAAAATGGCATGGGGGTCCCCCCAAAGTCCATAGCAGACCCTTATCTGAGCACGCAACCCGGCCGGTCAGGAAAGGGGGTGGGGACAAGCGAGCGCCCCTGAGCCGTACCAGGCCGAGTGCCCTCAACATGGGGGGGTGCTTTGGGGAAGGGGGCCCTGCGGCCCGAAGCACCTTGTCCCCATGTTGATGAGGACAAGGGCCTCTTCCGGACAACCCTGGCCATTGATTGTCTGGGTCTGCGGTCAGGGGGCTTATCGGAATCCAGGAGCCCCCTTTAATAAGGGGGCCCCCAGATCCTGACCCTCCACCCTATGTGAATGAGTATGGGGTATGATGTACCCCTACCCATTCACCTGGTGGAAAAAGTGTAAATAAAAAACACAACACAGGTTTCTTGTCCCGCTCTTCGGTTCTTCTTGCTGGGCCTCCGCTATCTTCTTATAGCTCTTTTACTAGCGTTGGGCCGGTCTTCTCCCGCTGCCTTCTTCTCTTCTTCTCTTCTTCTTCCTTCCGATGTTGACACGACGCTCTCTCTGGCCGCAATAGCAGGGACGCGTTGTGTGGTGACTTATATAGGGACAAGGGGCTGGGTCCCCGGGTGATGTCACATGGTGACCCCGCCTCTTATGATGTCACAGTCCCGGATTATGCTGGGACTGTGACATCATAAGGGGCGGAGTCACCATGTGACATCACCCGGTGGACATTTAGCCCAATCTGTTATTGGCTGTGTCCAGGGAAGTCCTCCCGACAATTGGAGTCCTCGCTGTAGCCGTCTTTCGGCTATAGCGCGGACGCCTAGTGGTTAAATTACCTTTGAATTAAAGTGATTGTAAAGCATTGATTATTTAAAAAAACGAAAAAACAAACTTACCTCCACTGTGCAGCTCATTTTGCACAGAGTGGCCCTGAACCTTGTCTTCTGGAGTCTCTTGGCAGCTCTTGCGGCTCTTCCCCGCATTGGATAACCCCCTAGGATGAGCGCTCTCCCGGGGAGGGGGTTACCTTGCGGGAGTGCTCCCGAGTCCATTATCCGAATGTATAACACAGCCCCGCCCTGGCACCCGCATCATTGGATTTGAATGACTGCAGCGGGAGCCAATGGCTGCGCTGCTATCAATCTATCCAATAAAGAGCCTAGAAACCCAGGCAGAGGAAGAGCCCGTCCCGCCAGGGCTCAGGTAAGTAAAATGGGGGGGGGGGGGGGGCACTGCCAGGTGGATGCATTAAGATGAAAAAAACACACGGGTTTACAACCCCTTTAAAAGGGGTTGTAAAGTCTTGTTTGTTTTTAAAAAATAATAATAAACATGTTATACTTTCCTCCTTAGTGCAGTTGTCTTTGCACAGAGTGGCCCCGATTCTCCTCTTCTGGGGTCCCCCAGCGGTGCTCCTCCTCTCCTCGAGTCCCCCAATGGAGAATCGCTTTCCCTGGGGGCACTCGTGCGGGCTCGCTCCCGTGTCCTGCTGCTGCATCCATTGACACAGACAGCAGGACTCGGGCCCACCCCCTGGCTCCGGCGTCATTGGATTTGATTGACAGCCGCTCCAATGGCTCTTGCTTCTGTTAATCTATCCAATGAGGAGCCGAGACAGTGGCTGGAGCTGGTATGCTTGTCCCCCATTGCTGGAAATCCTGGGTTCAGGTAAGTATAAGGGGGCTCTGGGGGGCAGCTGCAGCACAGGAGGTTTTTCACCTTAATGCATAGAATGAATGAAGGGGGAAAACCCTGAGGGTCTACAAACCCTTTAACTAAAACAGCATTATTTTGAAATGGCACTTTAATAACACACACAGTCTTTGATTTCCGCAATATGTGTATAGTTAGAATTTGACTGGATTTCGATGTAAAATTCAGACGAATTTCGTTTGGTATTCAGAGCATTCGCCAAAATTCCTTTATATTGTAATGCGGGTATTCGGATATATCCAGATCTCCGAATAACTGAACGTGTCTGCTATTCAGGGTTTATCAGTGTTTTTGAGCCATAAGCATTTATGGGATTATAGTTTTGCTAAAAGACGCTAATACTAAAAAACGCTAATGCAAAAACACTGAAAAACACACTCTGCAGCTACAGCTTTCGACAGCTAATGTTACTGGCTTTTTTATAATGTCCAGTGTGCATGTGGCCTAATATGGTGATCAGTGCTAAAAATTTGCACAGTCACTGTACTAATGACACTGGCTGGGAAAGAGTTAACATCAGGGGTGTCAAAGGGTTAACTGTGTGCCTAGCCTCTGTTTATGTGTACTGTGTGGGAGGTGCTTTTAACAGGGGGGAAGGACATGGATCCATGTCCCTGCTTTGCAGGAACACAGGATTCATGTCTTCCCTCCTGACAGAACTTATTTGCATAGGCAGATGCGGGGGGGGGGGGGGGGTTGATTTGTACTGGGAGGAGGGGGGATTTATGCTTAGGGGGTAATCATGAAGATTAGTGCTCAGTGTTTTTGAGGGGGGATTTTCTCTGACACATAATGCTCATACATCCTTGGGGGGAAGGAGGGGGGGTGCAGTTCGATATGTTTGCCCAAGACTCTAGATGGCCTTGTCCTGTCCTGGATCAGAAATGAACCGGGCCTGGGACCACCTGTTCCAAGTGGTTGTGGGTATGATTTGATTACAGGTCCTGGGTGTCATGTACCTGGATTGTGAGCCTGACGTGTAGAGGAGAGCCTCTCTTGCCGCACCGTCTTATGGGCCCCTGAGGTTGAGACAGTAGCCACAGAAGCACGGTGATGCAGGAGTGCCTGGGTTCAGTCCAGTATTGGTATGGATGGGTGCTCGTGGCTGTAGATGCAGTAGGCATACCGGTAGAGCTGGGTAGACCAAGACTGTGGTGGAATGTAATGCAGCGGATATAGGAACTGGTGCGACACGCAGGGCAGGGCTGCAGCAGGCTGGAGAAGTAGATGTAGAGTCAGGCAGGCCGGGTTGGTAACGTTCTGGCGGATCAGGCAGAGCAGCAGGCAGAAGAGAAGTCCAGGAAGCAAGCCGAAGTCAGGGTATCAAGCAGACAAGGTTAGTAAGAGCAAGCCGGGTCATAAATCAGAAGTCAGCACAGATAATGGTTTTCAGGACACACAGAAGCTGCAGACTGAACAGCAAGAAGTCTTGGATGCATTCACTTTAAATAGCCCCTTTGGAGCTATTTAAAGGTGTGTGTGCGCGCTGGCGCAGGTGTGTGCGCGCGTGCACGCGTGCGCGCCGACGCGCCCCGCTAATGTGCGCTTCTGCTGAGCATTTCCTGCTGCACGGCCATGCCTTTCCTGACACTGGGCATGGTTCAGAGCACTCACACTATACAAATTAACTGTGCCAAGGGGCTGAACCACTATATAAATGAAAGGAAATGCAGCACTCTCACCAAAGAAGTCTCCTGTGTATAGGGGTAAAGTCCACGATAGGGTGCTCAGGCTGTTGTATCCTCCAGACAACAATTAAGCAACAGTCAAAATAGGAATATCCAGCAACTCCATGTCCATATCCAAATGTAAATGTTTTATTGGTACATGTAAAGAGATACAAGGACTGACGCGTTTTGGCACACCACCTTGGTCACAGCACAGCCCTTTTATCTTTTTACATGTACCAATACAACGTTTACATTTGGGTATGGACATGGAGTTTCTGGCTTTTCTTATTTTGGCGGCACAGTGGTGTAGTGGGTAGCACTCTCGCCTAGCAGTAAAAAAGGTCACTGGTTCGAATCCCAACCACGACACTACCTGCCTGGAGTTTGCATGTTCTCCCAGTGCCTGCGTGTGCCTGCGTGGGTTTCCTCCGACACTCCAAAGGCATGCTGGTAGGTTAATTGGCTTCTGTCCACAATTGGCCCTAGTATGTGAATGGGGACCTTGGATTGTGAGCTCCTTGAGGGTAGGGACTGATGTGAGTGTACAATGCAATGTACAGGGATAGGGACAATTGTAGATACTCACTGGATGGACTGGTGTGTTTATTCAACCTTACTAACTATGAAGAGGCTGAATCGCACCAAGACGAGTTCAGCGTCCTAGTGTGAGTGCACTATAAGTCCACTTTACTGTTTAGTACATGTGAACCATGAATATGAACATGTTTTGTGTAGGTATCTGTTAATATTAAATAATAATGAATTTCACTTGCTATTAGTAGTACAGCTACACATGCAAAGATTGAAAATACCCTATACAGCTACATCACGCTATTGTTCACTGGCATGCCTATCCCTAATGTTTGTAAAGCCTACTGTAGAAAAATTTGCCGACCCCCGCTGTAGAAGAAACCTTCAAAATAAAAAGCAGGGTGGCACATAAAAAAATAAGTGAAACACATTAAAGAACACAAGACCTTACATGGAAATCTGTTGATGTTGAGTGCATTCCATTTTATTGCTTCCAGTCAAATTTAGTATAATTCACCTTGGAGCAAGGTTTCCATGATAAACACAACTTCTTTTGGATGCTAACAATATAACGGCCTCACTTTTTTTTTTTGTACATTAATTACAATAAATTTTTGTAACCCATCAAGCATACTTTAAAGGGTAACTCCACTTTTGCGGGGAACAAAAATAGCATTGCAATAAAGAAAAAATAACATAGCACATGTAATTGCGACACAAATCATATTGTAATTGAATATTAAAAATGACCTTTCCTTTTCAATCTGCAGCCAATGTAACTTTCTGAGAATGCAATGCAATATGGCTACATGGAGTTGTTCTGTACACAGAGTGTGTGACCACTCCCCAGAAACATCATTTCCTGCTTGTGTGATTGGCTCACCAATTTCCCCAGAAGTCTGCCTAAGATACAAGTCAGATTTCAGGCATCCCTTGCAACAAAAATTTCATTTTTGGAGAGATACTTTCAATAGGAGCACGTCTAAAGGGATGCAGGCCCAGCAGAATTCCTCATTAGTGCTCTGCAGCTGCACACCTGACAGTTAATTATTAAACCACTCCCATTAGACCCACTCAGTACAGAGGCACAGACAAACACACAGGGAGTTCTTCAGACTAACAAAAGGTAGGAATCTGCAACAAAGTTTGTTATAATCATTGCAATGTACATAGATCACCCAGAGGGGAATGTTTTTTTCTCAACAAAAGTGGAGTTACGCTACAACCACTTCAACTCCGGAAGGTGTGCCCCCTTCATGAACAGGCAATTTTTTGCAATACAGCCCTGCGTTACTTTAACTGACAATTGCGTGGTTGTGCGACGTTGTACCCAAATAAAGTTTATCTTTTTCTTCCCACAAGCCCTTTTGTTTAACTGACAATTGCACGGCCATGCGACGCTGTACCCAAAAAAATTGACGTCCTTTTTTTCCCACAAATAGAGCTTACTTTTGGTGGTATTTAATCACATCTGCGGTTTTATTTTTTGAGCTATAAACAAAAAAAGGCAGACAATTAAAAAAAAAAAAAAACATTTTTACATTCCGCTATAAAACATATCCAATAAAAACATTTTAAAAATCCAATTTCTTTATCAATTTAGGCCAATATGTATTCTGCTACATATTTTTGGTAAAAAAAAATCCCAAAGTGTATACTGATTGGTTTGTGCAAAAGATATAGCGTCTACAAACTATGGTATATATTTCTTTCTTTCTAGTAGACATAGAAGAGGCGAGTATGTGTGGCTGGTGGGATTTCCATTAAAGTATATCTAATGGCCCAAATGTTTTTTATTAGATATGAATAGAGTAGGGAAGGATAAAAAGGTCAGGATGACCTATTTGGGAGATTTCCCTTCACTTCTCTTTATGCACAAATACAGGCCTCATGCACACTGGATGTTTTTGGACGTTTTTACAGCTGCTGTTTTTGGCTTCAGATGTTTTTTTCTACAGTTAATAAATTCTCCAGCATGTTGTCCTATGTGTCCATGCACACACAGGCTGTTATCAATTGTTTTTGGCTGGGGCGTTTTTTGGCTGTAAAAGAAACCCAAAACTAGTGGCTTCTGAGAGGAATTTTTCAGCTGTAAAAACACTGTAACGTCCAAAAAAAACTAAAAATTCCCCAAAACACAGCTCACCTCAGCTGATTTTTTATGTTTTTGATCCCATTAAAAAAAAAAAAAAAAAAGCGCTTAAAATCGCTAATGCTAAGAAATGCTAAGAACGTGGAAAAATGTTGAAAATCGAATTGCAAAGCTACTGCCTTTTCTATAACATTATTATAAAGTCCAGTGCGCATGAGGCCTTTTATATTGTTATCCACAAACATTGTAAAACCCTGATATCTCTTCACATTTCCAGGTCTACATTGAACATTCTACTTTTTTGATCCTAAAAAGAGAGTGGGGGCACAAACGAATATGCTTTGGCCCTAAGTGTAGGTAATCAGTGGTTGTCCGATTGTATCCCAACAGTCAATGACAGATGCAGCTTCACTAGTCATTGTATTATATAAGTTGAGCGACCGCAAACCATTCTGATCACAATGTAGCTCTAACTGCAAGTATATGTATCAGACTTGCAGGTTGCCTCCTGATGATATTGATCAGGCTCTTCCTAGTAAGGGCGTTGTAGACCCGCACCACCACAGGACAGTCAGACTCTTCCCTGCCAACCTCCCCTTGGCTCTCTTTAGTGAGCCTCCTCCTGACCCAACTTGATCCCTGGACAATGGATCTGCAAATAGACCCCCCAAGCCTAGCTGGAAGCTCAGTGTTTTCCTCAAAGCTCTTCCAAGGATTCTGCCCCAGTCTTCTCCTGCAGGACTAGACCCAGGAACACTGCACTCTGTTGCCTAGACCTCAGACCAGGGACTTTTTTCTCAAAGAATAGGTGCTGGAACTCAGCCACGACCCCCCAAAACCCCTCCCCCACACACACACCCTCCAAATCACATCAAATAGTGGGTGTGGTCATATTTCACAAATAGTAGAAGGGTCTTAAAGGGGCATTAAATATCAGGATTGCATTACATACAGAGTGCAGAGTTCATGGGTGTTACACACAGAGTGTAGAGGGGGTGGAACTGAGTTCCACCAAGTTCTCCCTGAAACAAAAACCTGCCTCAGACTATTTATAGACTCTCCCTCCACTTTCTGGGCTCACCTTCCCAAGGATTGGCTGGAGTCCCAAAAATATTCAGGTTGCCTGTTCTGCTCTCTCTCCCATTATACTTCTGGAAGCCTTCAGAAAACAGGGGAAGTAGCAGAACAGCAGCCTGTTGCTCCACTGATTACACAGGCGCTAAACTAAATCTACCTTGCAGCCTACTCTAACTAGAATGGTGCTACATAGTTATGGGTATTAATGCTGCTTTGCATTTGTGGCTTGCTGGTCCTTTAAGTGATTCATCTTCTTCATTCTTCTCTTATCTCTAGAATCGTACACAGCACGTGTCTTCTTCACCCTTTAATCCAGATGGAAACATTCCCTGGACAGTCATCTAATGTGCCGTCAGAAGCAGTTATCTTCATTATGAAAAACTGTGAAGGGGGAACAAATTTCTTGATCTAGTTTAGAAAATGATTTGATACACTATATGATTGGAAAATCAATATGTGGATTCCGATAGAAAGAGAATGTCTGTAAAGGAAATGCTTCATCTATAAACCGTACACTGTCTGAATTCCAATCTTCCAAATGTACATCATCCTCTGGTGTTCTATAATTACAAATCCAATCTCTTGGCTTTCCATGGTTAGCCCTTCGACTGGGCTGTTCTCAACCAATATCTCAACCCATATTTCTTTGTCACTTGTATGCTCACAACTCTGTCATTGGTTGCATGGAATTTGTTCCCCAAGACAAGTGACAATATGTGAATTCTGTCAGTTTTAAGAAGGCAATTTTGTTTTTCTGTTTTTCTGTTGGAATACTTATCTATGCTTATCTCACCATAACTTTACTGTGGCCCTACCATCGGCAATTCAATGTTACTGTGTGAGCACTGGAGGAAGAGTAGAAAGAGGAAATGTTTTTTTTCTGTCTGCAGCAGATTGTGTCCCCTGCAAGGTACTAACATAATGTGCTAGTATGCATTAAGATTGACTTACCTTGAACGAAGAGCTGAGAGCTTCCATCTTTACCCGGTCTCCCTTCGAGGTACTTGGCCTCCAGCTACATGAGTGGCCGAGGGCACAATGACGTCACTCCCACATCGGTGACGTCACTGGCTGCATGCACTCTGACTATCTCCTAAACAGTGCAAGTTTAGGAGGTATTCACAGTACCTACAGGTAAGCCTTGTTATACCTGTAGGTATAAGTGGTAAAACAGAGTTTACTACCACTTTAAAGGACATTTAGGTCTTTTCCTGGAATTGCCCCGCAGCCAGGCACACAGTCACAGTCACTCCTTAGGCTCAATGAACAGTCTGGAAGTATACTTTTCTGATGCTGTATTGTAGAACTTGAACTTGGGTAGGAGTAGGGTAACTGTGGGATACTCCAGTGATCTTCAGTGGCAATTTGAGGACACTAAACTTTCTTCTTCAGAACTAGCTAGGCACACAATTTCGATCATTCTTCAAACTCAATAACCAGTTTGAGGGTATGCTTTTTCTGGATGCGAACTTGAATGGTTAGTGGGTAATTGAAGGATATTCCAGCAACCCTTAGTAACAGCTTGAAGACACTTATGCCGTGTACACACGGTCTGACTTTCTGGCTGAAAAAGTCAGACGGAATCATTTCATCGGATATTCCAATCATGTGTGGGCTTCAATGGACTTTTTTTTTTCGAAAATTCTGACGGACCTAGAAATAGAACATGTTTTAAATCTTTCTGACGGAATAAATTTCTATTGGGAAAACCGTTCGTTTGTATGCAAGGAGGAAGTATTCATCCTTATGGCGGGCAGAGACAGGCTTTTGGTGGAGCTGTGCCCTTGGATAATTGAACCTTGGCATATTTTTCCATCACTAATAATCAGCTTCAATATTACATATGTAGCGGGGTCTCTTTAAGGACTATAAAACTACTGTTCCCAGAACCCCGCTGGTTCCCAGGATGTTTGGAGTTATGCCCCAGAGATTCATGGGGGAGGGCATATAAGGAGGGGGAGAGGCCTAGTTCGCTCTCTTTGGACACCCCCCCCTCTCCTAGCAAGAGGAGGTCTGTGCTGAACTGCTGGAGGCACAAGGCCTGAAGCCTGGGCCTTGTGCTCTTTTCCAAAGAGCCCTCTGCCAGCCTGGCTGCACCTGAGAGACATTTTCTCATCCTTGCTGCAGTACACCAGAAGGATTGAAGATTCGGAGGTCGGTGGATTCCTGTTCCTAGACGAATTGGCGGAGGAAACGGACTTGGACTTGTCCGGGTGGTGAGAGCTGTTTAAAGACAGATACTTTATCTTTATTATTCGTTTGGATTACAAAGTTGTTCTTCAAGTGCACCACCGAAAGATTGCTAGCGAATATTGTTTCACTGGACTTCCATCTAGATCAGTCAGGCCTGACTGCATAGGTAGATAGTGCTGGGTGTTAGTTTACCCATGCGGGGAAGTAGCTGAAAAAGGGCAGCGCTAGAGTTGCATAGCAATACTTTATTATGCTGATTACTCTGTTTATCTTTATTACTGGTTACTGCAGGGACCTGCTTATGTGTTGCAAACCAAATGTTCGATTCATGTTATTCCTTTTATAAAACAACAAGTAAAGTCAGTTATATACTTTCAAAGATTGTCTATGAGTTTGAGTTATCCACCCACGCACACACATATTTAGAGTATAAGCGATTCAATGTGTATTGCTAGATACTAACTGTGCCAGAGTTGGTAGAGCAGATTGCCGGTGGGGGTTGGCGGAGCTGTGCTCAGGGCCCAAACCAAACTTGCGGCCCTCTTAAGTGAGGGTATCGCTATACGTGGGGGCTCGTAAATCTGGGATTTCGGAGACAGCGGTGAACACGCCAGAGGTACCGGCATGGACCCACAGGGAGTCAGAGCGTGGTGTGAAGTGGCTAAGGCCGACCCAAGTCAGTCAGTGGTCATTAGCCTCCCAGGGGAGAAATTGTGGACTGAGACCGTAGAGGAGTTAATGAAGTCAGTGTCCCCAGACCATGAACCATGGGTGATGGAGATAAAATCAGACCCAGACATCTCATATCAGTACGCGCTAGTGGAATACTGGGATGGGATGCCGGAGGCTTGCAAGCGCAACTGTGTACGGACACAAGACAACAGATCCTATAGGTTGGCGCACGCAACAAAGGAGGAGCCATCGCCAACGGGATCACCGCAGGCTGCGGCCCGTACCTCACCCGAGAGTCTCAGACCAGCACCGGCCACCCTTAGCGCAGAACTGTGTGCTGTCCTGGGGGAGATTGTGGCCCAGTGCAAGAAGGATCCCACAGATTACCCGATGTCGGGGTACAGAAAACTCCGGATGTTTTCAGGGAGGAAACCTGTACCTTCGGAAGAAGAGGGATTTGAAGAGTGGTTAGATAGCGCAACTCAGGCACTAGAGGAATGGGAAGTTCCAGAGCGCAGAAAGAAGCAGAGGATTGTGGAAAGTCTAAAGGGGCCTGCTCTAGAGGCCATACGCAACCTGAAGATGAGCAGGACAGACTGTAATGCGCAGGAGTACCTAGATGTATTACAGAATGTGTTTGGTGGGACACAGAAAATCTCTATGCTTGCTTATCAGTTAGAGCATTGCTATCAGAAGAAAGGTGAAAAACTATCAGACTACATGGGACGTTTAGATAAAATCCTGCATAGGATGATCCTAAGGAAGGGGATCAGCCCAGGGAAAGTAGATGAGGCCCGTGCTCAACAGGTACTGAGGGGAGCTCAACCCATGGATCCTATTGCATGGACACTGCGTGCCCGACAGGATGGGAAGAATCTGGAGTACACTGACCTCATCCGAATGATCAGAGAGGAAGAGGCCCTACTGGAAGAGAAAAGGGAAGAACATCTCATCGAGCCCGTCGAACAACCGGTAGCAATAGTTACACCGGCCATGACTCCCGCTAGAGATAAGGAGGTGGACACTTTGAAGTTACAGATGTCCCAGGTGATGGAGATGTTGACTGCTATGATGGCGAAAGGTCAAGGGGGAGCCGAGAAACCAAGTCCTAGGAAGGAGTTGTTTCCAGATACACCAACACCAAGCCCCACTCGAGACCGAGAAGAGATGCTATGCTACAACTGCGGGGGCAGTGGCCACTTCGCCAGTAGATGTTCCAGTCCCAAGAAGAAGAAGATAGATAACCGCCAGCTGGCGGGAAACTCCAGAGGGCCCCGGTGAGGAAGTCAACCGGGTGCCCATGCCTTTCAGTGAACTCCAAACTGAATAGAAGGAAGAGAAAGAGAGAAAACCAGACCCCTCAGAAGGAATGTCTACAAATAAGAAACAATAACATCCCTCAGCGGGTTTGTACTCCCATTACTGTGGGGAGGGTCAATGCATACCAGGCCCGAAAAAGAATAAAGTCAAAAACCAACTGGATGAAGACGGGTCCCCAGAAGAGGGTGGCCTCAACCCGGCCCTACCCAGAAGAATTGGTCGGCCCGTCCCCCACTGTCTCCATCCAGGTGGAAGGAGTCTACACGAAGGCCCTCCTGGACACTGGAGCTCAAGTGACTTTGTTGTACAGAGACTTCTATGATAGGCACTTGAGCCATTTGCCTATACAGAAGATAGAAGAGCTGGAGATATGGGGCCTGGGAGCTCAGAGTTTCCCCTACGATGGTTACCTACCCATAAAGCTGACCTTCGATCCATCTGTGGCGGGGAAAACAGAGGTGTTTGACACCCTGGCAGTTGTGTGTCCTAGACCGCCCGGGGCCAGCAAGATGTCCCTCATCATAGGGACCAATACGGATCTGGTGCGAAGACTTCTGACCCCTCTAGTGAAGACGAGAAACCATCAAGATCCCAATATCCATCCCATGCTGAAGACAGCCTACCAACGATTGGTCCTAGAGCAGAAGACCCCAGGAGAGGGGATAGGGAAGGTGTGGAGACTTGGGAGAGAAGGAGTGGTGCTGCAGCCTGGAGAGGTAGCCTGCCTCAGGGCCACGGTGAAGCTTACCTGGGAGCAGCCTGGCCCCTTTGTCATGCTGGAATCCGATCCAAGGGAGGACCACTCAGGCCTGGAAGTGATACCGGAAGTGATTCCAATCAAGGCCCTGAAGAAGGCTCGAGGAAGAGTCCCAGTGAGTGTGAGAAACCCTACGGAGAGACCCATAGAGATCCCTGCCAGGATGCTGTTGGGGCAGGTGAGTCCTGCGGCCCCAGTCAGCTGGTCAGAAGTAAAAGGAACGGGTGAAGGAGGAGATGTTTGGGAAAAACTTTCCATGGAGAACCCGGACCTACCTGGAGCCTGGAAGGAGAGAGCCAAGGCCCAGCTGACTAGATGGGAGAGGATTTTCTCAAAGGATGAGTTTGATGTGGGATGTGCCAGGAGTGCCACCCACCGAATCTGCCTCCAAGAAGACAAACCCTTCAGGGAAAGGGTTAGGCGGGTCCCTCTAGCTGATCTGGAGGATCTGAGGGAGCAGCTTGCGGAGTTGAAGAAGACTGGTGTGATTCGGGAGTCTAGAAGTCCCTATGCCTCCTCCATAGTGGTGGTCAGGAAAAAGAATGGGTCGTTGAGGCTTTGTATCGACTACAGGACTCTCAACAGGAGGACCATCCCTGACCAGTATACCACACCGAGAATAGAGGATGCCCTACAGAGTTTGTCTGGTGCCAAGTGGTTCAGTGTAATGGACCTCAAGAGTGGGTACTACCAAATCCCCATGCACCAGGAAGACCGAGAGAAGACAGCTTTCATAACCCCAGTGGGATTCTTTGAATTCAACAGAATGCCTCAGGGCCTGTCTGGAGCCCCTGCTACCTTTCATCGCCTCATGGAGAAGACCGTTGGAGACATGAACCTCATAGAAGTCCTTGTGTACTTGGACGATGTCATTGTCTTCGGGAAGACTTTGGAGGAACATGAGGCCAGGTTGGAGAAGGTGTTGAGAAGACTCAGCGAAGAGGGACTCAAGCTTTCTCCCGAGAAGTGCCGGTTTTACCAATCCTCTGTGAACTATCTGGGACACATAGTGTCTGAAAAGGGAGTGGCTACAGACCCTGAGAAGTTGGAGGCAGTTACCTCTTGGCCAAGACCGACAACAGTCACAGAGCTCAGATCTTTCCTGGGGTTCTGCTCCTATTATAGAAGATTTGTGGATGGGTTTGCCCGGATTGCCAAGCCACTAAACGAATTGCTCAAGACTGAAGGAGAAGAGGATGGCTTGGGACCTAGGAGGGCCGGTGAGTCGGTTCAAGATCAGTGGAACCCAAGGTGTGAAGAGGCTTTTTGAACCTTGAAGAGGAGCCTTACCACGGCCCCAGTCCTGGCCTATGCCGACCCCACCAGACCATATGAGCTACATGTCGATGCCAGTCATGAGGGCCTAGGCGGAGTGCTCTATCAAGAGTATGAAGAGCAGCTGCGACCAGTGGCCTATGTGAGCCGGAGCCTGACTCCCTCGGAGAAGAACTACCCCACTCATAAATTGGAGTTCTTGGCCCTCAAATGGGCAGTAGTAGACAAACTGAAGGACTATCTCTATGGGGCGGAGTTTACCGTAAAGACAGATAACAATCCTCTGACCTACCTCTTCACTACTGCAAAGTTAGATGCAACCGGACACAGATGGTTGGCTGCATTATCCAGATTCAACTTCAGTCTAAAGTACAGACCAGGGGCTGGAAATAGGGATGCAGATGCTCTGTCCCGAAGATCTCATGTCATGGTCAATGACTGGGAAGACTGGACCCAGGTAGCACCGGAAGGAGTGCGAGCACTCTGTCAGGGTGCTGAGTTTCAAGCAAGAGGGGGTTCCAGAGCAGAGGAGATAGGAGTCACCGCAGTGGGAGTCCCTCAACCCTACTGTGGGGTAACTCAACTAGCAGAGGAACTCCTGCCAAAGCTGTCCAGAAAGGAGCTGAGCTATGACCAATTGGAAGACCCCATGGGGAGATTGGTCCTTGAAGCTTTGGAGAACGAGAATCCAGAGGGACTTCGACATCACCCTTCCAAGGAGGCTCGCTTGCTGAAGAAAGAGTTGGATAAGCTACAAGTACATCAGGGAGTGGTCTACCGAAGGGGCCCCTCTGATAACTCAGAAGATAAGTGGCAGTTGTTTCTCCCAGAGAAGCACCGAGAGACGGTACTAATTGCCTTACATGACCAGCATGGCCTTCTAGGGGCGGAGAGAACTTTCCAGCTTGTCAGAAGCCGGTTCTATTGGCCCTGTATGAGGGCAGAAGTGGAGGAATATTGCCATTCTTGTGCACGATGCATCCAGAGGAAGACTCTACCCCATCAAGCTGCCCCAATGGGCCACCTACAGAGTCAGGGTCCAATGGATCTGGTGTGCATTGACTTTCTCTGCCTCAAACCCGATTTGAGTGGATTGGGAAATGTTCTGGTGGTAACCGATCATTTCACCCGTTATGCCCAGGCTTTCCCCACCAAAGACCAAAAGGCCTCCACTGTGGCCAAGGTGCTCATGGAAAAATACTTTGTCCACTATGGATTACCACAGAGAATCCACTCAGACCAAGGAAGGGACTTTGAGAGTCGTCTGATCCGGAACCTACTGGACTCATTGGGAGTAGAGAAGACCAGGACTACACCTTATCATCCACAAGGAGATGCCCAACCTGAGAGGTTTAATTGGACCTTACTAAACATGCTTGGAACTCTAGAGACAGAGAAGAAGCAACACTGGAGCCAACACATATCAGCTTTGGTGCACGCTTACAACTGCACCACAAGTGATGTGACGGGTTACTCCCCCTACCGGCTCATGTTTGGGAGAGAAGCAAGATTGCCGGTGGATCTGGCCTTTGGCATTTCCCTAGACCATGCCTCTGCTACCTCCCACAAGGGATATCTGGACCGACTTAGACACAATTTGAAAGTGGCCCATGAACGAGCTCAGGCGGCCTCGGACCAAAGGGGAGCCCGCAACAAGAGGAACTTCGATCTGAAGGTTTGAGTGCAAGACCTGCAGCCTGGGGACTGTGTACTGCTACGCAACCTGGGGATCCCTGGGAAGCACAAGCTTGCTGATAGATGGAGATCGGAGCCCTATGTCATTTGCAGAAAGCTACCTGGATTGCCTGTGTATAAGTTAAAACCAGAGGGGAAAGTGGGGCCCTTGAAGACTTGGCACAGGAATCATTTGCTCCCGCTTACTGAAGCAGTCAGAATACCTCCAGTGAGAAATCCACCAGAATCTGTTTCCATTCTGGATACCCCGGGACCTAGCACTCAGGCTCAGACCTCCCGGGTTAGAGATGGTCAAGATTCCCAACGAGGTGAAGGTGGAAGAGGAGAGCTTGAGTGGCTGTGGCCTTCATCAACTCCAGGAAATTCTGCCATAGATCTCCCACCTACTGAGGATTAGGGATGAGCTTCGTGTTCGAGTCGAACGTACGTTCGACTCGAACATTGGCTGTTCGTGCGTTCGGCGAATTCCGAACGTTTTGGCCGTTCGCGTCAAAATTCGAGTGACGCGCGCGGACCATAATGCACTGCGTTGGCGCAGTGCATTGCTGCCCGATGATTGGCCAAGCATGCACTGTGACCCCGCATGCTTGGCCAATCGCAGCGCCGGCAGCGAGGAGAGCCATGATTGGCCACAGGCATCCTGCCTGTGGCCAATCATAGCTCAGGCTGTGTAGTGCACGCCCCACACTATATAAGGCCGCCTTTGAGGCTGCCTCGTGTAGTGTGTTACTTAGCATCTGAAGCAGTGGGTGTTCTGTGTACCTTCAACACAGTACACACCAATCGTTTTTGGCTGATTTCCTATCTTGCTGCTGTGTAGTGGTTGTTGTCTGTGCCCTGACTGCAGTATACACCACTATATTCACCTCACCTATATAGCTAGTGATCTAGCTTTAACCACTTAACAACTGCCCATTGCCGATTAACGGCTTCAGGGGGGTTGTTTAACTCTGAGAGGCCGTTACTTAACGGCCTCCCAGAATTCTGCTCTCGCGTGCCCCGAGGTGTGCGCACTCGAGAGCATCCGTGACCGCCGGGTCGCATCACGGATCACGGTAAACGGCCGCTCATAGCGGCCGTTTACCACGTGATTGCTCCGTCAAATGACGGAGTGATCACTTGGAAACAAACCGGCGTCATGTTATGACGCCTGTTCCTCCCTCCCCTCTCTGTACCGATCGGTACAGCGGAGGGGAAAGAGATCGGTGTCAGCAGCGATGTGGGCTGCATCTGCAGTGCCCACATCGCTGCTCACCGAATTTAACCCCTCAATTCCCTGCCAATACTCTGCAATACCAGTGCATACTCTGCAGTACCCTGCCATTACTCTGCAGTACCCCCCATTACTCTGCAGTACCCCCCATTACTCTGCAGTACCCCCCAATACTCTGCAGTACCCGCCATTACTCTGCAGTACCCGCCATTACTCTGCAGTAACCCCCATTACTCTGCAGTACCCCCAATACTCTGCAGTACCCTGCTATTACTCTGTAGTACCCCGCCAATACCCCGCCAATACTCTGTAATACCCTGCCATAAATTGCCATACCCAGCCATACTCAGAGATACCCAGCCATACTCGGTGATACCCTGAAATACCCAGCCATAGACGCCCCCCACCCCTCACCGCCCTCCGGTGCTTCTACCAACTCGCCAGTACGATCAAAGCCAGAATCTTTTTTTTATTTTTTATTTCAGGCTTCCCAGCCTAGAGGTGAGATGTGGGGTCATATTGACCCCCCAGATTTCACTGTAAAGAGGACCTGTCACCCCATATTCCTATTACAAGGGATGTTTACATTTCTTGTAATAGGAATAAAAGTGATCAAAATATATTTATGGGGGAAAAAATGTCAAACTAAAATAAATAAAGTAAAATGAACAATAAAAAAATAAAATAAAAATTAAAGCGCCCATGTCCCCATGTGCTCGCATGTGCCACACATGTGAGGTATCGCCGAGAATGTTAGAGCGAGAGCAATAATTCTAGTCCTAGACCTCCTCTGCAACTCAAAACATGTAACCAGTAAAAAAAAAAATTAAAGTGTCGCCTATGGGGATTTTTTAAGTAGCGACGTTTCGCGCCATTCCACGGGCATGTGCAATTTTGAAGAGTGACATGTTTGATATCTATTTACTCAGCATAACTTCATCTTTCACTTTATGCAAACATTGGGCTAACAAGTGGTTAATAATAGAGCTTGCAGTCAGTAGTGTTAGGAGATAGTGCGTGCTGTCTGCGTGCTCTGTACCCAGTACATACCGCTATAATATAGGGCAGGCCCCTACTTTCAAACATCCAACTTACAAACATCTCCTACTTGCAAACGCAAGGAGACAGCAGCAAGTGAGATGAAAAAAGATGGACGACAAAACAAATTATACAGGGGTGATAACCCTTCCCTATGTTTTCCAAAAAGCTTAAAGATAGTTTTTTTGACTGGAGCTACACTTTAAAAATGTACCGGTTGAAAATGACAAACAGATTCAACTTAACACAACAAACCTACACAGTCCCTGTCTTGTTTGCACCGCCTGTATACTGCTGTTCTGAGTATATAGGGCCTGGGGGCCACACGCATTTCCTTTTTTTAATATGGGTACGGGGTTCCCCTTAATATGCGTACAAGACCCAAATAGGCTGGTAATGGGCAGGGAGGGCTACCCATGCCATGTTTCTCAATGATTTTCAACCATATTGCAGGAACCAGATATAACATTAAAACCGCAAGCAGTTTTAAATGGTGTTATTTCCGTTTAATGTCATTTTGTGCAGGGACTGTTCTAAACACGGGAAACACGTGGCACTTCACAGGCATACTACAGACACCCCCCAGGCACCATATTTAAAGGAATATTTCACTTTTTTTTTTCACTTTAATCGTCATTAAAATCAGTGCTCCCGCCAAAACGGCCGTTTTTAAAACTTTTTTTTGCAGTGACCCATGTCCCCTGAGGCAGGAGGCAGGTCCCCAAACCCTTTTTAGGACACTATCTTGCATATTAGCCGTTAAAATTAGCACTTTCCAATTCGAACGTTCGAGTCCCATAGACTTCAATGGGGTTCTAACGTTCGTACCGAACGCGGGGGTCGTTCGCAAGTTCTGGTGCGAACCGAACCGGGGGGTGTTCGGCTCATCCCTACTGAGGATACACAGGATGGGACACTGAACCCAGAAGCTACAGAGTTCATTCCATCTAGTGGTGTGCCTGAAGGCTGGGAAGATATCCCTAGCATTTACTCAGAAGAGGAAAGGACCGATGTTCCAGAACCAGTGATGCTGTCAGAGTGTGTTCCTGAAGTAGAGCCTGTGGCACCGGAGCCTGAAGTCCCAAGAGAACAGAGAGCTCGCGAGTTGTGAGGCCCCCAAGAAGCTAACCTACTCTCAAATGGGGGAGAGCTCTGAGGACTCTGTTGTGACTGCTAGAAGAAGTGCTGAACGCTCTAATCCCTCCACTGACCATTTGGTGGAGGGCAACCCCAGCTCACTCTCTGGCACAGTTAGGCAGGCCACTCATGCCAGTGTGACCTGTGGGACAGGGAATCCCACCTCAGTTCTGGTGGAAATTCCCTGTACCAACATCATACCCAGCACTTTCAAAATTGGTACAGGATATGTGTTAAAAGTTTATCTTTGGGGACCAAAGAGTTTAAGTGGGGGGAGTGTGTAGCGGGGTCTCTTTAACCACTACAATACAGGGCACTTTCACCCCCTTCCTTCCCAGCCCAATTTTCAGCTTTCAGCGCTCTAGCGCTTTCAGTGATAATTGCGCGGTCATGCTACACTGTACCCAAATGAAATTGTTATCATTTTGTTCGCACAAATAGAGCTTTATTTTGGTGTTATTTATTCACGACTCCGTTTTTTTTTTTTTGCGATATAAGCGCAAAAAAAGCGGAAATTTGGAAAAAAAACAATATTTTCTTTTTTCTATTTGAAAAGAAATCCAATAAAATCAAATTTTGTCATAAATTTAAGCCAAAATGTATTCTGCTACATGTTTTTGGTAAAAAAAATTCCGTTAAGTGTATAATAATTGGTTTGTGTGATCACGGACATATGTACGCAAATGATCATGTACATATGTGTGCAGGTGATCACGTACATATGTGTGCAGATAATCATTGGGACATGTGATTTTAGTGGGACATATGTGGGGGACATGTTTTTATTATTAGGGACATGTGTTTTTATTATTTGGGGACATGTATGTTTTGGGGACATGTGTGTTTTGGGGACATATGTGGGGACTGTGTTTGTACTGTGTGGTGTGTTGTGTGTTTACACTACACTGATGATCAGTGAGTAAAAAGCTGTAAAAAGCAGCCCATACTCACTGATCATCAGCCGGCTGCAGCGTTCTGCTCTCCTCTCCTCAGCGGTGACTTCCGTGTGAGGAGAGGAGAGCCGATTGCCTAGCAACCGGCTGTTTGTTTACATCACATGACGGCCGTGATTGGACACGGCCGTCATGTGATCAGGAGGGCCAATCACAGAGCCCTCCTGCCGATCTGAGATGTGCCGTGTCCGGGTGACACGAGCACATCGGGATCGCGCCGCTGCGCGGGCACGCGCGCGCGCGATCCCGCTACTCCTGAATGACGTTCCTGAACGTCCTATCAGGAGTAGACGGCTCCCACCCGGCCGTATATATGCATTGGCCGGGTGGGAAGTGGTTAAGGACTGTAAAACTACTGTTCCCAGAACCCCGCTGGTTCCCAGGATGTTTGGAGTTATGCCCCAGAGACTCATGGGGGAGGGCATATAAGGAGGGGGAGAGGCCTAGTTCGCTCTCTTTGGACACCCCCCCCCTCTCCTAGCAAGAGGAGGTCTGTGCTGAACTGCTGGAGGCACAAGGCCTGAAGCCTGGGCCTTGTGCTCTTTTCCAAAGAGCCCTCTGCCAGCCTGGCTGCACCTGAGAGACATTTTCTCATCCTTGCTGCAGTACACCAGAAGGATTGAAGACTCAGAGGTCAGTGGATTCCTGTTCCTAGACGAATTGGCGGAGGAAACGGACTTGGACTTGTCCGGGTGGTGAGAGCTGTTTAAAGACAGATACTTTATCTTTATTATTCATTTGGATTACAAAGTTGTTCTTCAAGTGCACCACCGAAAGATTGCTAGCGAATATTGTTTCACTGGACTTCCATCTAGATCAGTCAGGCCTGACTGCATAGGTAGATAGTGCTGGGTGTTAGTTTACCCATGCCGGGAAGTAGCTGAAAAAGGGCAGCGCTAGAGTTGCATAGCAATACTTTATTATGCTGATTACTCTGTTTATCTTTATTACTGGTTACTGCAGGGACCTGCTTATGTGTTGCAAACCAAATGTTCGATTCATGTTATTCCTTTTATAAAACAACAAGTAAAGTCAGTTATATACTTTCAAAGATTGTCTATGAGCTTGAGTTATCCACCCACGCACACACATATTTAGAGTATAAGCGATTTAATGTGTATTGCTAGATACTAACTGTGCCAGAGTGGGTAGAGCAGATTGCCGGTGGGGGTTGGCGGAGCTGTGCTCAGGGCCCAAACCAAACTTGCGGCCCTCTTAAGTGAGGGTATCGTTATACATAGAAGAGGATTAATTACTCAAGTAAGGCATAAATAAATGTATTGTCAGTAGAGCACACAATTTATTTGCCAAACCGTATTAATTATAGTAGCATAGCAGCAAGGCCAAAAGAAAAATTAATACAAAGAAATGAAAAAATAATAAATGTAGTTGTAAGGAGGAGGAAGTATTCATCATCATGGTGGGCAGAGACAGGCTTTTGGTGGAGCTTTGATAATTGTATTGTTTTTAACTTTTGATTGTACAAAAAAATATCAAAGCAGGTCCCACCTCCCCAGGTTTATGTTCATGTTTATCTCGAATGCCGCGTACACACGGTCTGATTTTACAGCAGAAAAAGTCAGAAGGAATCTTTTCATCGGATATTCCGATCGTGTGTATGCCTCATCTGACTTTTTTCTTCAAAAATTCTGACGGACCTAGAAATAGAACATGTTTTAAACCTTTCCGACGCAATCGGGAAAACGGTTCATCTGTATGCTGTTCCGATGGACCAAAAACGACGCATGGGCAGCTATTGGCTACTGGCTATTGAACTTCTTTTTTCTAGTCCTTTGGTGTGATCGTGTGTAGGCAAGTCCGTTTCAGTCGGAAAAACCGTCAGAGTTTATTCTGATGGAAAAAATGGTCGTGTGTACGCGGTATAAGGCCCCTTTCACACGAGCTGTCCGTTTGTCCATTTTTCATCCATCCGTTGATGGATGAAAAACAGACATCAATGCATCTCTATGGAAAAACTGATGTAAATGGATGATCAGCCATTTACTTCCGCATCCGTCATCATCCTTTTTTTTTTTAAACTGATCAAAGCTCTTTTTTTCGTCCTTAAAAAAACAGATCGGAGGAAAAATGTATGTAAACTGACAAATGGTAAATCTTTCATCTGTTTTTGCATTGGTAGTGGATGTTAAAAAAAAATGATGAGCACTGATGAAAAACTGATGAATACTTTTTCAGTTTTGATGTGACTGAACTAATAAAAGGAACGGTCCGCATGTGTGAAAGGGGCCTTATATTATTAGTTTCTCCTTTAGGCCCCTTTCACACATTCGGACATTATGTCCATATTTCTTCCATCCGTTTGCGGATGAAATACGGACATACATGCATTCCTATGGGATAGCGGGTGTCTGCGGATAAACATCCGCAGACACCCGCTATCGTCCGCCTCCGCTATTGTCCGATTCTGCAGACGGAGGAAAATCCTATTTTTCTATCCGTCTGCAGAACGGATCGGATGAACAAGGACAGACGGTCCGTGTTCATCTGATCCCCCATAGAGGAGAGCAGAGAGCTGACAGGGCGGTCCCGGCACAGTGTCTGTTATCCGCCGACTCAGCTGGGACAACAGAGCGATCCCCGCTGAGCAAGCGGATCATCACGGGGTGGATCATTACTGATCCGTCCCGTGTGAAAGGGGCCTTAGAGCTGTGAGCCAAGTCCTTGCACAAGGAAATGATGGACTGGGCCTTGTATTAGCAAAGTCAGGAGAATAATCTTCCTCTTTGGACATCTAAGCAAAACCCTTTCACTAAATATTAAATAGACTGAATGGACACCAGACACAATATCGCCTTTGAACAAAGCTGAATCTATAGCACCAGAGGGATGGCAACAGCACACAGTCTCTAGGATCTCTCACACCAGTCTGTACTCACTAATGTCCTTGGATCAGGGCTGGACCAAGGGGTGGGCAAGAGGGGCCGCTGCCCTTGATGCACCGGTTAAATGCTTATTCTGATACAAGGCATTTTGACAAGTGCAGCACTGCCTTGGACGATTGGTTGCCTCCTTCCAATATCTTCCAGACACTTTCTCCTGGTGATACCAGACTAGATCCTCAGTTGAAAAGCCCCTCAGCCAGCTTCGGCAACTTTCAACAAAATAGGTGTCCCCATCTTACCCAGCTGGGAACTCAGTGAACAGCAGACACAAGGCAGACTTCCCTAGGTGGCAAACAGCTGTGAAAATTATACAATCTGTGTTAGAAAAGGACCTTTCAGCAACTTGGTTTCTCCGAAATGCCTACAACACCTACTTAGTCCAGAGCTCAGAAACATCTTGCCAGTGGCCCACGAGGCTTTCCATACCTACTACATACAAAAAGGTGTATAGAATTGTGTTTAGAACACAAATTTTTGCAGGTTTAAAAAATGGTGCTCTTAGAAAAATGATGCTTCGTGGACAGAGATTCAGTTAAAGAGGTTCTCTAGGAAAAGCCACATGTATACAGTAAAATATTGTCCAGCTGTCAAGCATTCACCACCCACCAACACCATCGGTGAGCACCCAGCCTAAGATCAATAAGCAGGAAATACATGAGCAGTGACTGAGGATTTTCAATGCACACGTGTGACTTGAAAGGTTTCATTTTTTATTACAAAGTAAAAAAAAAATAATATATATATATATATAAGCAGAACAGCCCTGTTTGTTGTTTATATGTGACTCACTTGTTCTCTGCCAAAAATTATGAAAATAATTAAGAGAACGAATTGCATATTAGCTAATCAGAAAATTACATTTGCTTGGAGTGTCCTGGCTAATGGGATAGGTCACTGGCCCACAATAAGTGTAATTTATTCTGACAATTATTAATGGAGATCCCGTAAAAAAACACAAGAGTTACGATATTTGGTCAGCTAATCCGAGTACAAGCTTTTATTTTGCTGTATTGAACTTATTCATAAAAATAACCAGAACAAACAACTTTACAAGAAGATGCATCATTGTTATAATGAGTCAATTACAGAATGCAATAATGAACTGAGTGAAACAGGTTATATTGAAGAAATTAGATTGGATTGTACTTCTAAGGAATAATGCCATACAAATATGTTATATTTAAAGTGCACCTGTGGGCAGACTATGGACAGCAGTAAAGATATTCCTAACGGACCTCTGTAGCTGCAGGCTCTGTGGAAATATCCATCAGTTCAACCAGATGCAGCCCAATTCTGCCGGTGTGAAGGAGAACTAATATGAAAAACAAAAGCAAAAATGTTGCAGCCTTTCTGATCATTTCTTCTTGGTGTAATCTTAAATGGAATAAAAAGAGTTTTACACATTTTTTTTCTGTACTTATCACAGTCAGGACCAAAGACTACAATGTAAATTGTTTAGGTAAAAGTTGAATATCGTTTATTGTAATATTTTGTATTGTTTAATAAGTGGAACTCCCTATTCCTTTTAACATTTCCCTTTTGTTTACAGGTCTCAAAAACTCAAGATAATTTTTACAAATGGCTGAATGAGTCAAAGTGATGCCTCCTCACCATGACTGGATTTGAAGACTTTTACAGTTTTTTTTTACAGATTTGGTTAGGATTCAAAATAAAAAATATAGAACCACTTTAGGACCGCTGCATGTAAAAATACATCGGCACAATGGCACGGACAGGCACAAGCACATACCCGTACGTGCCTGCCTTCCAGTGGGTGGGGGGTCCGATCGGACCCCCTCCCGCTGGCTGCGGCGGTCCATTTCACTTCAGGAGCAATCCGGGATGGGGGGATGGCCGTTGGTTTCTGGCCATCCCCTCTCGATCACTCCTGGCGAATGAGAAGCTTCCCCTGCCTGTGTAGTGTAAACACAGGCAGGGAGGAAGTGATGTCACTCTCCTCGGGGCGGTCTTTTTGACCGGACGGCGAGGAGAGAAGACATCCTAGTAAGTGCACCATCAATACACTGACACGTAGGTACACATAGGCACACATTAAAACCCCAGTCACCCCCTGATCACCCCCCCAATCACCCCCCGTCACAGTGTCACTGATTGCAGTGATCATTTATTTACTGATCACTGCATTTAGTGTCAGTTGTAACTGTAAAAACTGTCAGGGCAGTTAGTGTTAGGTCCAGGGTAGCCCCCTACCCCCAATAAAGGTTTAACCCCTTGATTGCCCCCCAGGTAACCCTTTCACCCCCTTTTGCCAGTATCACTAAGCGATTGTTTTTCTGATCGCTGCATTAGTGTCACTGGTGCCGCTAGGTAGCTAGTTATTTTTTAGGTTCACCGCCAGGTTTTTATAGCGTTAGGTACCCCCATATACTACCTAATAAAGGTTTTAACCCCCTGATTGCCCCTAGAGTTAACCCTTTCACCAGCGATCACCGTATAAGTGTCACTGGTGACGCTGGTTAGCGAGTTAGTTATTTCGTTATTTAGGTTCCCCGTCAGGTTTTTATATAGCGTCAGGGACCCCATATACTACCTAATAAAGGTTTTAACCCCCTGATTGCCCCCAGGTAACCCTTTCACCCCCTTTTGTCAGTGTAACTAAGCGATCGTTTTTCTGATCGCTGCATTAGTGTCAATGGTGCCGCTAGGTAGCTAGTTATTTTTTAGGTTCACCGCCAGGTTTTTATAGTGTTAGGTAACCCCATATACTACCTAAAAAAGGTTTTATCCCCCTGATTGCCCCTAGAGTTAACCCTTTCACCAGCGATCACCGTATAAGTGTCACTGGTGACGCTGGTTAGCCAGTTAGTTATTTAGGTTCCCCGTCAGGTTTTTATATAGCGTCAAGGACCCCCATATACTACCTAATAAAGGTTTTAACCCCTGATTGCCCCTAGTTAACCCTTTCACCAGTGATCACTGTTACGAGTGACACTGGTTAGTTAGTTTGCTTTTTATAGCACCGTGGCACCCACCATTTATTACCCAATAAAGGTTTAACCCCCTGATCACCCGGCGGGTGATATCAATTAGGTTTTTAGGGTCAGATAGGGTCTGCGTCGCCCCAGGCAGTGCTAGGTTAATGCCAGTACCGCTAACACCCACGCGCAAAGCATACACCTCCCGTAGTGGTATAGTATCTGAACAGATCAATATCTGATCTGATCAGATCTATACTAGCATCCCAAGCAGTTTAGGGTTCCAAAAAAACGCATTGTTAGCGGGATCAGCCCAGATACCTGCTGGCACCTGGGTTTTGCCCCTCCACCCAGCCCACCCAAGTGCAGTATCGATCGATAACTGTCACTTACAAAACACTAAACACATAACTGCAGCGTTTGCAGAGTCAGGCCTGATCCCTGCGATCGCTAACAGTTTTTTTTGGTAGCGTTTTATATTTAAATCCTGGTGGTGCTTGGTTTTCGGGGTCCCGTACGTGGCTAGGCTCCCAAAAAGTACCCCACATGTGGTATCCCCGTACTCAGGAGAAGCAGCAGAATGTATTTTGGGGTATAATTTCACATATGCCCATAGCATGTGGGAGCAATATATCATTTAGTGACAACTTTGTGCAAAAAAAAAAGTTTGTAATATCCCCGCAACTTGTGGCAAAATATAAAATATTCCATGGACTCAACATGCCTCTCAGCAAATAGCTTGGAGTGCCTACTTTCCAAAATGGGGTCATTTGGAGGGGTTTTGTGCTATTTTGGCATTTTATGGCCTTCGAAACTGTGATAGGTAGTGAGGAGTGAAATCAAAAATTTGCACCCTTAGAAATCCTGAAGGCAGTGATTGGTTTTGGGGTGCCGTACGCGGCTAGACTCCCAAAAAGTCACACATATGTGGTATCCCCGTACTCAGGAGAAGCAGAAGAATATATTTTGGGATGTAATTCCACATATAACTATGGCATGTGTGAGCAATATATCATTTAGTGACAACTTTTTGTAAACTTTTTTTTTTTTTTTGTCATTATTCAATCACTTGGGATCAAAAAGAAAAATATTCAATGGGCTCAACATGCCTCTCAGCAATTTCCTTGGGGTATCTACTTTCCAAAATGGGGTCATTTGGGGGGATTTGTACTGCCCTGCCATTTTAGCACCTCAAGAAATGAGATAGGCAGTCATAAATTAAAAGCTGTGTAAATTCCAGAAAATGTACGCTATAACTTTTGCGCAAACCAATAAATATACGCTTATTGACATATTTTTTACTAAAGACATGTGGCTGAATACATTTTGGCCTAAATGTATGACTAAAATTGAGTTTATTCGATTTTTTTATAACAAAAAGTAGAAAATATCTTTAAAAAAAAAAAATGTCAGTCTTTTTCCATTTATATCGTAAAAAATAAAAATCGCAGAGGCAATAAAATACCATCAAAAGAAAGCTCTATTTATGGGAAGAAAAGGATGCAAATTTCATTTGGGTAAAACATTGCATGACCGCGCAATTACCAGTTAAAGCAGTGCAGTGCCAAATTCTAAAAAAGACCTATGACAATTGGTCCGGGGCTTAAGTGGATAATATTATAATTATTTTTTTCTTTCTTTGCATGTTTACCAGCCGCAAAACTGAGTCACTCATTCTTGCATTCTCTGCTCAGACAGCTTTGTATGGAGCTTTCAATGCTTGCCATCCAAGGCATTTTTGGCATTTTTCATGTACATAGTTAACCAGCATTTTTTTTTGCTAGACAAAAACAGTAAAACACAGTAAAACCTTGGATTTCCAGCATAATTCATTCCAGAAACCTTCCAAAGCACTTGTATATAAAAGCAAATTTCCCCATAAGAAATAATGGAAACTCAAATGATTAATTCCACAACCATTTATTTATAATTCCTTCAGTTTATAGTCCATATAAAAAAGATTATAGAAATGTGATAGGTTGTGTAACCATAAAATGTCCATCCACAAAATGAAGCCTCCACAAGGGGATTAGAAGCAAAATCCAGCAGGAGCTACAGAGTATACAAGAGAAAAGAGGCACCTCTAAGTGTTGCAATATGGTTACATTTAATGACGGTACAACATTTAGCAACTCACATGGTTGATGATTAAAACAGGCACATCTAAGTACGCAGGCATCTGGGGTAAAGCTGTCCACATAGACCATTCCCCGTACCGCCAGCTTTCACCGCTGTCAGTCTGCAATCGTGACTGGGAAGACTACCCTTAAGTAGAGTGATTTGAACACAAGGCTTGAACCACTCGTGGAGCTCAGCGTGGAAGGGAGGACGTCGAAGGTGGTGCGGAGCATGGACTATGTGGACAGCTTTACCCCAGATTCCTGCATACTTAGATGTGACTGTTTTAATTATCAACCATGTGAGTTGCTAAATGTTATACCTTCATTAAATGTAACCATATTGCTAGACTAAGGCCGCGTACACACGCGGGGACTGTTCGCTCAACTTTGTCCGCTGAACAGTGTTTCAGCGGACAGTCCGCTCGTGTGTGGGCTTTCAGCGGACAGTTTCAGCGAACAGTCTGCTGAACAAGGTTTTTCGGAATTTCCGAAAAACTGTCCGCTGAAACCTTGTTTCAGCGAACAGTCCCCTCGTGTGTAGGCTTGTTCGTCAAACAAAGTTCCGCGCATGCTCAGAAAGAATTTATACGCCGAAGGTTGCATTGCAGTGTATAGGACGTCGTTTTCTAGTCCCGTCGTACGTGCCGTTCACGTCATCGCGCACGGTTTCAGCAAACTGTTCGTACGTCGTGTGTGGCCATGTCCGTCCATGCTAATTTTGAGCGGACTGTCCGCTGAAACTGTTTGACGAACAAAGTTGAGCGAACAGTCCCCGCGTGTGTACGCGGCCTTAGAGATGCCTCTCTTCTCTTTTATACTCAGTTGTGACATGACACTACTTGTATATCAAGACATTGCTTGTATAGCAAGTTAAAAAAATTTTTTTTCATTTTGCTTGCCTTGCAAAACGCTCTCAATCCAAGTTACTCTCAAACCAAGGTTTTACTGTACTTAGATCCCCCAAACATTATACATTTTCGGAAAGCAGAGGTTTTGGAGAATAAAAAATAGTGGCTGTTGCAGCTTTTTCTGCTGCAAAATATTTGTGCAGCCATTTATTAAACGCAAATTTTCAGAAAAAAATACACTTAAATGAATTTTAGTGCACAAACACAATATAATACCCATTTTTGTGGGATAAAATATAAAAGATGATGTTGCATCAAGTACATAGATACCAAATATGTCAAAATGTAAAATTGCACATGCTTGTGAAATAGTGACAAACTATGGTACCTAAAATTGTCCTCAGACAATGCTTTCAAGGGTTTACAGGTAATTAGTTATGCCACATACACGACCAGTTTTTCCGTCAGAATAAAGTCTGATGGTTTTTCCAACAAAATTCCACTGAAACTGTCTTGCCTATAGACGATCACACCAAAGTCCGATCGTCTAGAACGTGGTACGTACGACGGGACTAGAAAAAAGAAGTTCAATAGCCAGTAGCCAATAGCTGCCCATGCGTGGTTTTTGGTCCGTCGGAACAGCATACAGATGAACGGTTTTCCCGATAGGAATTGATTCCGTCTGAAAGATTTAAAACATGTACTATTTCTAGGTCCGTCAGAATTTTTGAAGAAAAAAGTCAGATGAGGCATACACACAATCATAATAGCTGATGAAAAGATTCCGTCTGACTTTTTCTGCCGTGTGTACACGGCATTAGAGTTAAACATGAACATGAACCCAGGGAGGTGGGACATGCTTTGATATTTTTTTGTACATACAATCAAAAGTTTGAAACAATACAATTATGAAAGCTCCACCAAAAGCCTGTCTCTGCCCACCATGATGATGAATACTTCCTCCTCCTTACAACTACATTTATTATTTTTTTATTTCTTTGTATTCATTTTTCTTTTGGCCTTGCTACTATGCTACTATAATTAATACTGTTTGGCAAATAAATTGTGTGCTCTACCGACAATACATTTATTTATGCCTTTCTTGAGTAATTTATTCTCTTCTATGTAATATTGAAGCTGATTATTAGTGATGGAAAAATCTGCCATGGTTCAATAATCCAAGGGTACAGCTCTACCAAAAGCCTTTCTCTGCCCGCCATGACGATGAATACTTCCTCCTCCTTACAACTATATTTATTATTTTTTCATTTCTTTGTATTGATTTTTCTTTTAGCCTTGCTGCTATGTTACTAGGCACGTCTGCTGTGTGACAACAGACCCGACGCGCTTGCCCAGCAGTCTCGATGTCCGCCGAGCACCCGCGATCGCTGCTGATGCCGCGTACACATGAGTGGACTTCTCGTCGGACTGAACCCAGAAGTACTTTTTGACGGAGTTCCGCCTAAACGTACTTGCCTACACACGATTACACCAAATTCCAATCGTTTAGAAGGCAGTGACGTAGGGCGGGACTAGAAAAAGGAATTTCAATAGCCAGTAACCAATAGCTGTCCTCGTGTCATTTTTGGTCCATTGGAACAGCATACAGACGAGCGGTTTTCTTGATAGGAACTGTTTCTGGCGAAGTTCCGGTGGAAAGATTTGAAACATGTTCTATTTCTAGGTCCGTCAGAATTTTAGAAAGAAAAAGTCTGATGAAGCCCACACACTCGGTCGGAATGTCTGACAGAATGATTCCGTCTGACCTTTTCTGCTGGAAAATCAGGTCGTGTGTACAGGGCATAAGAGAGACAGAATGGAGGTCTGTCAATGTAAACAGACAGATCTCCTTTCTGTCAGGGGTGAGGAGACTCCTTAGGAACAGCGATCGGTCTCCTCCCCCAGGCAGGCTCATCCCCCCACAGTTAGGGTATTGAACTTCCTTGTTTAGTCCCGTTTACGTCATCACGTTCAAAGCGAACGGACTAAGTCCGTTCGTGTGTGGCCAAGCCTGTTCTTTCAGAAAGTCCGTCAGAACTCCGCTGAAAGTCCGTTGGGAAGACCTTCGGACCTAGTTTGCCGGAAAGTTTGGTCGTGTGTACGCGGCATTAGGAGAACCAAAATACTACAACAGAAACCAGATAAAAGAAAGAGCCAATAAGAGAAAGAAGAACAAAAAAGAAGGAAGAGAAGAAAAGCGACCCAGGACTCTGTGAAGAGATGGAATATTTACCGGAGAGGTAGTAATTGGCACATTGACATAGGTACCCCACAGTTCCCATGTTAGCTCAAACTGCCTTTGTCTATCATTAATAATATTTGTTATTTTCTTGTGAATCAAAATCCAGGAAAGCTTATATTTTAGCCATTGCAGACAAACTGAGGGTGTTTTCCAAGCACATCATTTTCGTGTAAAAAAACA
The DNA here is from genome assembly GCF_037356315.1 of Lithobates pipiens. NCBI lineage: Eukaryota > Metazoa > Chordata > Amphibia > Anura > Ranidae > Lithobates > Lithobates pipiens. The sequence goes on along the minus strand of NW_027507764.1, from coordinate 52,869,431 downwards.
ACAAAAAGGACTAGCCTTCGAGTAGGACTGGGGATTCCCAGAAGTACATCATTCAACAATGATATTTGAGGCTGTTGTAGAATAGAAATACCGGTTTCTCAACGGAGCAAGGAAAACACCCTGTTCCAGAATCCCTTAATTCTTGGTCACTCTCGCACCATACATTAAGCATGGAGCCCCACATCGAGCACCCTAAAACACTCTTGAGGGGAATTCGGATAAGTCCTAGCAAGGGAGAGGGGACCAACTAACATCAAGTAGGAACATTAAAGCTCGGTTCACATCTAAGACAGATCCGTCCCACAGCAGGGGTCCGGTGTGTGCTGGTTCATCATTTCAGGTCTGATTTTAGGTCGAATTTTGGGCTGAATTCGCACCTGTAATGGACCAAAAGACTCAGCCATAGGTGTACGCAGCCTATTGCATTAGAGTGTGCATACCAAAGCTCCAAGCTTTATATATGTGGCCCCGGCACATTGATCACTCTGCCAACAGAATGAAAGAGAAGTGCATAAACACTTCTCTTATGGCAGAGCGGCTAAGAAGGAGATCTTTGCCCTCCCACTGCTGCAATGATAATGCTAGTGGATTAGGGTGTGACCAGACTCACCCGGCACACCCTGTGCGCACGCCTATGCTCACAGCGTTTTTCTGCAAAAGCTGCTGTGGAGTTATGTGAACCGGCGTCATAGGGAGCCAATCAAAATCTCCTGCTATTGCGAATTGGATGCGGGGACTCCGTATCCAATTTGCAATGGTGTGAACCCAGCCTTAGAATCCCTCTGAAGGAGGCTTAAACTTAGCAATACCAAGGTTCTAGCTCAAGCCCGAAGTCAAGTACCCTCATTAGTTGCTTCTGGGGTTCAGATCTGCCTCACATTTTTTTTTAAATAAAGGGAACAGGTTTAATTTAATTATATCTTTAGCATACACTGACCGATAGCTTTAATGGTGAGAGGGTTGGCACATAAAGCCTCCATTACTCCCTTTTCTAACCCTTTTGACTACAGAGGTAAGTTCAGTAAGGGCGTTATTGGTCCTTTAATACAAATTCCAGTGAACTTGACCATACATTTTGCCGAAGCAGTATTGATAAGATAATCTTTGCTCTGGTGTTTCCAATTCCAAATTGCTCTTTGTGTAAAGTGTTTGCGTCCTCCTCTGGGAACAATAAGAGTGGCAGCTGTTCTGCTCATTTCCTGCTAGCAAGAAAATAATTTCCATTTAACCTCTGCTTTTGTAATACAGTGCAAAGACGTGTCACCCGGTATCCAGCCACACAGAACAAGGACATGCTACAGTACTAGGAATGTCACTAAATCATATTGCAGTGTCAGGCTGGGGACAACCATGTCAAAGCTAGTTGTCTAAATGCAGGCAAGCTCAATACATTTCCCAATAAATACCTGCCAGGAAGCTGCAGCACAAGTCTTCTCCAGCACAGAGACACTGATTTACAAAATGATATACTGATAGATTAGAAGCCGACCTTTACCAATCAGTCAAGACTGCAGGTAACATTGTAATCCCAAAGGTGTTATCCCTAATGGCCTTATGCCCCGTACACACGAGCGGAATTTCTGTCAGGAAAATCTTCAATGGTTTTTCCGACGCAATTCCGCTCAAGCTTGGCTTGCATACACACGGTCACACAAAAGTTCTCTGAACTTTGGACCGTAAAGAACGCGGTGACATACAACACTACGACAAGCCGATAAAATGAAGTTCAATGCTTCAGAGCATGCGTCGAATTGTTTCCGAGCATGTGTAGGAATTTTGCACGTCGGAAATGCTACGGACGATTGGAATTTCCGAGCAGAGATTATTCCGACCAAAAAACCAAAAAATTTAGAACCTGCTCTCAATCTTTTGCTGGCGGGAATTAAGCCAGCAAAAGTCCAATGGAGCATGCACACGGTCGCAATTTCCGACCAAAAGCTCATCTGACTTTTTCTGGTGGAATTTCCGATCGTGTGTACAGAGCATTAGAGCTTCATCTTCCAAATGTTAGTGTCATGGTTATGCAGTGATCTTCCTGTGTTTGCTTACCTTCCCCCATGTCTTCAGACTAAGAAGCCAGCCACTTCCACCTGGTGGTTTTTATAACCTCTCCTCTAAGCATGGCTCCACCCCAGGTCCTATCAGGGAGCCCTATATTAACCCGTGCTCTGCAGGCCTCAGTGCTGATCAACCATTGTGTATCCATTGTGTATCAGCTTCCTGTTGCCTGCTGTGTGCTCTGCTACTGGTTTCCGTGATCCTGACCTTTTGGCGTGTACCCGACTATTCTCTTGTCTGCTTGTGGCCCCGACCTTAGCTTTGTCCCTCATCCCTATCCTCCTGTTGCCTACTGTGGGTGTGAGCTGGGGGACCCTGGGGGTCGCGACCTGGAGCCAGTTGCAGCCAAGTCCATCCTCACCACTGGAGGCTCTGGTGAACACCTGCTGGCTCTTAGGCCGCGTACACACGCGCGGACTGTTCGCCCAACTTTGTCCGTCCAACAGTTTCGGCAAACAGTCCGCTCAAAATTAGCATGGACGGACATGCCCACACACGACGAACGAACAGTTTGCTGAAACCGTGCGCGATGACGTGAACGGCACCTACGACGGGACGAAAAATACGACGTCCTATACACTGCATTATAGCTTTCGGCGTGAAAATCCTTTCTGAGCATGCGCGCAACTTTGTTTGACGAACAAGCCTACACACGGGCGGACTGTTCGCTCAAACAAGGTTTCAGCGGACAGTTTTTCGGAATTTCCGAAAAACCTTGTCCGTCCAACTGTCCGCTGAAACTGTCCGCTGAAAGCCCACACACGAGCGGACTGTCCGCCCAAACACTGTTCAGCGGACAAAGTTGGGCGAACAGTCCGCGCGTGTGTACGCGGCCTTAGACTCCGCGCCCCAGGGAATCTCATGCTCTATCCCCAGTGGGATCTGTCCCCCGTCTGCAGCAGTCAGCCGTAGGGTCCACAACCTTGCGGTGCACTCCTGATCCTTCGGTGTGCACCTGTCACCTCGCCTCAAGGTGACCTGACAGTTTGATCAGCCATGGACCTGGCTGACGTGCCGCTTCCTGCAGTTGATCCATTGCAGAGCTTAGTTCGGTGACTTGAGACCCAAGAATCGCATCAGACCCAGGTGATGCAATTCCTTCAGGATTTGGCATCCCGTTTTGAATAGGTTCAGGCCTCATTAGGACCCCCGGTTCAACAACCTCAACCGCTATCTGCCGCTGCACCTATCGCATCAGTCGCAGCCACACATTTATTACAACTACCAGCTCCGGTCCGTTTCTCTGGGGACTCCAAGGCTTGCAGGGGGTTCCTTAGCCAGTGCACAATTCATTTTGAACTTCTGCCCCAAAACTTCCTGTCCGATCGGGCAAAAGTCGCATATATCATATCCCTCCTGTCCGGCGAGGCGTTAGCCTGGGCCGCCCCTCTGTGGGAACTGAATGATCCAGTGGTTTCTAGCCTGTCTGATTTCTTGAAACTTTTTCGGAATATCTTCGAGGAACCAAGTCGTGTCTCCTCAGCGGCTAGCGCTCTTTTACGTCTCCGTCAAGAGTCCGCTTCTGTGGGACAGTATGCTCTTCAGTTCCGTATCCTCCCAGCTGAATTGAGCTGGAATAATGAGGCCCTAGTTGCAACCTTTTTACATGGCCTCTCTGATAGAGTGAAGGATGAATTAGCAGGAAGATCCCTTCCTGCTGATCTGGACAGTGTCATCACCTTGTGTAACCAGATCGATATTCGCTTTCAGGAGAGGGCCCTGGAAAAAAGACGCCAGCACTCCCCGTTCTTTAGGCAGCCTGAGTCCCCTGTCCCGTCTCCTCGATCCGAGGAGCACCCCCTGCCTACCGAGGAGCCTATGCAGTTGGGCTGGACTAAGTTATCTCCCGAAGAACGCGCTAGGCGCAGAACTCTGGGCCTATGCCTCTATTGTGGGGCCAAATGTCATTTCCGTGACACTTGTTCTCTTCGTCCGGAAAAACGCTTAGGGCTAATACATCTGGAAGGTGGAGTATTAGACCCTGAAATTTCACCTTCACCTTCTCGTCTTCTCCTTTCTGTGTTGCTTCATGTCGGTGCTTCCTCTCGTTCGGTCTCAGCACATCTGGATTCCGGAGCTGCTGCCAATTTCATGGATTGGGAAACTGCATCCTCCATGAGACTTACCCTTTTGCCCCTTAGGCGGCGTACACACGCGGGGACTGTCTGCCGAAACTAAGTTCGTCAAACAGTCCGCTCAAACTTTTGAATGAACGAACACGCCCACACACGGCACTTTTTGAGCGGACAAATACGGCAAACTTTGTTCGTCGTACTAAGTCCGCGCAACTTTTGAAATGAGCGGACTCGCCCACACACGAGGCAACAGTCCGCTCATTTCGAGCGCGTGTGCAGGTAGGCTCCGCCGCCTGGAATGGACTTAAAGGGGAACCCCAACGCCGAAAAAAATGGGCGTGGGGGTCCCCCCAAAGTCCACAACAGACCCTTGTCCAAGCACGCTACCCGGCCGGCCAGGAAAGGGGGGCGAGCGAGCGCGCCCCCCCTCCTGAGCCGTACCAGGCCGCGCGGCCCCCCCACCCCAAAGCACCTTGTCCCCATGTTGATGAGGACAAGGGCCTCTTCCCGACAACCCTGGCCGTTGGTTGTCGGGGTCTGCGGGCGGGGGGCTTATTGGAATCCGGGAGCCCCCTTTAATAAGGGGGCCCCCGGATACCGGCCCCCCACCCTATGTGAATGAGTATGGGGTACAATGTACCCCTACCCATTCACCTGTAAAATAAAAGTACCCAAAAAAAAAACACAACACACGAGATAAAATATTTTATTGCACAGCTCCGGGGGTCTTCCGTCTTCGGGGGTCTTCTCGCCGGACTCCTCCGCTATCTTCTTGTAGCTCTTTTGCTAGCGGAGGAGTCCGGCTTTCTTCCTCCCCGCCGCCGGCCTCTTCTCCCGACTTCGGGGGTCTTGTCCCCCTCTTCGGTTCTTCTGCCGGGCCACCGCGCCTTCTTATAGCTCTTTTGCAGGCGGTGGCCCGGTCTTCTGTCGCCGCTGTCGCCGCCGCCTTCCGTTCTTCTTCTTCTTCTTGTTCTTCTTGTTCTTCTCCAGGAGATGTTGACACGTCGCTCTCTCCGGCCGGAATGCCAGAGCCGCGCTGTGCGGCCACTTATATAGTGACAATGGGGCGGTGTCACATGGTATATGTCACATGGGTTGGTCACATGGGTTGATGTCACATGGGGACTATGACATCGTAAGGGGGCGGGGTCACCATGTGACCAACCCATGTGACATATACCATGTGACACCGCCCCATTGTCACTATATAAGTGGCAGCTCAGCGCGGCTCTGGCATTCCGGCCGGAGAGAGGGACGTGTCAACATCTCCTGGAGAAGAACAAGAAGAACAAGAAGAAGAAGAAGAACGGAAGGCGGCGGCGACATCGGCGACAGAAGACCGGGCCACCGCCTGCAAAAGAGCTATAAGAAGGCGCGGTGGCCCGGCAGAAGAACCGAAGAGGGGGACAAGACCCCCGAAGTCGGGAGAAGAGGCCGGCGGCGGGGAGGAAGAAAGCCGGACTCCTCCGCTAGCAAAAGAGCTACAAGAAGATAGCGGAGGAGTCCGGCAAGAAGACCCCCGAAGACGGAAGACCCCCGGAGCTGTGCAATAAAATATTTTATCTCGTGTGTTGTGTTTTTTTTTGGGGTACTTTTATTTTACAGGTGAATGGGTAGGGGTACATTGTACCCCATACTCATTCACATAGGGTGGGGGGCCGGTATCCGGGGGCCCCCTTATTAAAGGGGGCTCCCGGATTCCGATAAGCCCCCCGCCCGCAGACCCCGACAACCAACGGCCAGGGTTGTCGGGAAGAGGCCCTTGTCCTCATCAACATGGGGACAAGGTGCTTTGGGGTGGGGGGGCCGCGCGGCCCCCCCTTCCCCAAGGCACCCCCCATGTTGAGGGCACGCGGCCTGGTACGGCTCAGGAGGGGGGCGCGCTCGCTCGCCCCCCTTTCCTGGCCGGCCGGGTAGCGTGCTCGGACAAGGGTCTGTTGTGGACTTTGGGGGGACCCCCACGCCGATTTTTTTGGGCGTTGGGGTTCCCCTTTAAGTCCATTCCAGGAGGCGGAGCCCGCGACGTCTCCGTCGCGGGCCCCGCCTACCTGCACACGCGCTCGAAATGAGCAGACTTCCCTCCGAGCGGGAACAGTTTGCTCATTTCGAAAGTGGCCTACACACGGGCGGACTGTTCGCTCAAACCAAGTTTCAGCGGACAGTTTTTCGGAATTTCCGAAAAACTTTGTTCGTCAAACTGTCCGCTGAAACTGTCCGCTGAAGCCCCACACACGAGCGGACTGTCCGCTGAAACACTGTTCAGCGGACAAAGTTGAGCCAACAGTCCGCCCGTGTGTACGCGGCCTTACAACACCATTAGTGGTCTTGGCGATTGATGGCACGGTTCTCCCAGGGGGCCCTATCCGCTTCCAGACTATTCCTGTTAAGATGTCAGTAGGGACACTCCACCAGGAGTGGATATCCTTCCTTGTCTTACCTAAGGCTTCATCTCCTATCATATTAGGTCTTCCTTGGTTTCGGCTCCATTCTCCACACGTTGACTGGTCTGCTGGACAGATCCTGGCTTGGGGTTCCTCCTGTTCCTGTTCCTGCCTACTCAAGGGTACCCCAAAGGAGAGACTTCCTGTTACCACCATCCCAGTATCTTCTGCTTTTCCTGCTGTATATGGCGATCTCTAGGACGCGTCCTACAATAGTCGGACTGGTGCACTCTCTGGGTCATGTGGTACTCTGGATGAGGAGCCAACCTATGAACCTGAGTCGATCATTCACTCCAGTTCGCATAACCATTTACCTTTGCCTGTCCCTAATCTCCCTTGGACGCACAGCCAGGCTAACTTGTCTGCAAGTTCCAGAGCCGCTATGCCTTGTGATGCGATTGAGATGGTCGCTACATCTGACAATACTCCGCACCACTTATGCCAGTCCAGCCCATGCCCAATGAGCTTCCTGCTTCTTGTTCAGGACCTTCTGTGACCCAGCCTCACACTACTACTACTATGTCCGTTCAAACCCATTTAAGAGGCTCAATCCATCCTTTGGATAGAATACCTAATTCGGCCAGGAGGGGTTTTCAATCTTTTTCTCAGGGTTCTGTTTGTGTTTCAGCTGTCCAGCTTGACTCTTGCGACATGTCATCCTCTAACCAACCTGACCTCAGGGATCCACTGACTTCTGCCCAGTCTGGTGGTCCTGTTATGGATGCCCAACTCAACTTTAAGGGTGTGGGGGTCCCTGCTCAGACTCCTGATCTTCTCATGCCCTTACCCATTCCTAAAAAGCCTTTAGTCCTCAAGTCCTCTCGTCCTCTCCCTACCTCTGTTTTGGTCTCTGAGGATAATCTACAATACGAGGTTAGTCAAGTTTTGGATTCCCGGCTCCGTAAAGGCATTCTTCAATACCTCGTACTTTGGAAAGGGTTGGGTCCTGAGGAGAGGTCTTGGATCACTGCATCTGAGGTCTTTGCTCCCTGTCTGTTTAGGAGGTTCCATCTGGAGTTTCCCTTTAAGCCTGGACCCAGGCGGGGGAGGGGGAGGCCTCGTAAGAGGGAGGGTACTGTCATGGTTATGCAGTGATCTTCCTGTGTTTGCTTACCTTCCCCATGTCTTCAGACTAAGAAGCCAGCCACTTCCACCTGGTGGTTTTTATAACCTCTCCTCTAAGCATGGCTCCACCCTAGGTCCTATCAGGGAGCCCTATATTAACCCGTGCACTGCAGGCCTCAGTGCTGATCAACCATTGTGTATCCATTGTGTATCAGCTTCCTGTTTCCTGCCGTGTGCTCTGCTACTGGTTTCCGTTACCGACTTTGGCGTGTCTTGACTATCCTTGTTTGCCTGTGATCCTGACCTTTTGGCGTGTACCCGACTATTCTCTTGTCTGCTTGTGGCCCCGACCTTGGCTTTGTCCCTCATCCCTATCCTCCTGTTGCCTACTGTGGGTGTGAGCTGGGGGACCCTGGGGGTCCCGACCTGGAGCCAGTTGCAGCCAAGTCCATCCTCACCACTGGAGGCTCTGGTGAACACCTGCTGGCTCTTAGACTCCGCGCCCCGGGGAATCTTACGCTTTAACCCCAGTGGGATCTGTCCCCCGTCTGCAGCAGTCAGCCGTAGGGTCTACAACCTTGCGGTGCACTCCTGATCCTTCGGTGTGCACCTGTCACCTCGCCTCAAGGTGACCTGACAGTTAGTATTGTTTTAGGCTGTAACTCCCTTCATTTTCCCTAGGAGTGAGCTGAGTGATTTGGGCAAAATTAAGCTTATTGATCAGCGTCAGTGGCCTTTAGGTGATAAAATAAATAATTTTTTCTTTATTTAGAAGAATGTTTTTTTGGGGGGGTGTATTGGGGCAGCTTAGATTATTTTCAGCTTTTAGTGCTGTCACTCTTTGAACGACAGTTGCACGGTCATACAACACTGTACCCAAATTAAATTTTTATAATTTTTTTCCCACAAATAGAGCTTTTTTTTTGGTGGTATTTGATCACCTCTGTTTTTTTCATTTTTTGTTAAAAAAAATGTAAAAAGACATTTAAAAAAAATAAAAAATACAAAACCATATTATATACAATGTAAAGTAGTAAGTGTACAGCTTGTATAACAGTGTATATTTGCTGTTCCCTTAAAATAACTCAACACACAGCCATTAATGTATAAACCGCTGGCAACAAAAGTGAGTACACCCCTAAGTGAAAATGTCAAAATTGGGCCCAAAGTGTCAATATTTTGTGTGGCCACCATTATTTCCCAGCACTACCTTAACACTCTTGGGCATGGAGTTCACCAGAGCTTCACAGGTTGGCACTGGAGTCCTCTACCACTCCTCCATGATGACATCACGGTGCTGGTGGATGTTAGAGACCTTGCACACCTCCACCTTACGTTTGATGCTCAATAGGGTTTAGGTCTGGAGACATGCTTGGCCAGTCCATCATCTTTACCCTCGGCTTCTTTAGCAAGGCAGTGGTCATCTTGGAGGTGTGTTTGGGGTCATTATGTTGGAATACTGTTGGAATACTGCCCTGCGGCCCAGTCTCTGAAGGGAGGGGATCATGCTGTGCTTCAGTATGTCACAGTACATGTTGGCATTCATGGTTTCCTCAATGAACTGTAGCTCCCCAGTGCTGGCAGCACTCATGCAGCCCCAGACCATGACACTCCCACCACCATGCTTGACTGTAGGCAAGACACACTTGTCTTTGTACTCCTCACCTGGTTGGCTCCACACACGCTTTACACCATCTGAACTAAATAAGTTTATATTGGTCTCATCAGACCACAGGACATGGTTCCAGTAATCCATGTCTACTTGTCTTCAGCAAACTGTTTGCGGGTTTTCTTGTGCATTTTCTTTAGAAGAGGCTTCCTTCTGGGATGACAGCCATGCAGACTAATTTCATGCAGTGTGTGGCATATGGTCTTAGCATTGACAGGCTGACCCCCCACCCCGTCAACCTCTGCAGCAATGCTGGCAGCACTTATACGTCTATTTCCCAAAGACAACCTCTGGATATGACGCTGAGCACGTGCACTCAACTTCTTTGGTCGACAATGGCAAAGCCTGTTCTGGGTGTAACCTGTCCTGTTAAATCACTGTATAGTTTTGGCCACCATGCTGCAGCTCTCAGTCTCAGTAATCTTCTTATAGCCTAGACCATCTTTATGTAGAGCAACAATTCTTTTTTTCAGATCTTCAGAGAGTTCTTTGCCATAAAGTGCTATGTTGAACTTTCAGTGACCAGTATGAGAGAGTGAGAGCTATAACACCAAATTTAACACACCTGCTCCCCATTCACACCTGAGACCTTGTAACATTAAAGTGGTTGTAAACCCTTACAACCAACTTTGACCTACAGGTAAGCCTAGATTAAGGCTTACCTGTAGGTCCAAGAAATATCTCCTAAACCTACACGGTTTAAGAGATATTTGCCGAAAGACAGGCACCGCTGTCTACGGCGCATGCGCCGTAGACAGCGGCGTGCAGGCGCACTGAGCTTGCCGCGGTCAGCGGCGATATGCTGCGAGTGGCGGCTCCCGTGCACATGCGTGGGAGTGAGGTCTTTGCAGCTTTGCCGAATGACAGCGGCGGAGCAGCAAGACCCACCGAGAAGATGGATGCGCCGGACTACAGGGAACAGCAGTGACTTCGCTGGCTCCTGTGTCAGGTAAGTGACACATAATGGACTACTATGCGATGCATAGTAGTCCATTATGCTTTACCTTTGCAGGGAATGAAAGAGGAAGTAAACTTATCAGGGTTTACTTCCTCTTTAATGAGTCACATGACACCAGGGAGGAAAAATGGCTAATTGGGCCCAATTTGGACATTTTTACTTAGGGGTGTACTCACTTTTGTTGCCAGCGGTTTAGACATGAATGGCTGTGTGTTGAGTTATTTTGAAGGGACAGCAAATTTACACTGTTATACAAGCTGTACACTCACTATTTTAAATTGTAGCAAAGTGTCATTTCTTCAGTGTTGCCACATGAAAAGATATAATGAAATATTTACAAAAATGTGAGGGATGTACTCACTTTTGTGAGATACTGTATAGTTAAACATATTGTATTTATTTTATTGTGTAGAAAATGTGAGTTAAGTGTCACTTTATGATTGGAGAGAGTAGGGTGGGTGTATGGGGGAGGATGAGGGGGAGGATGAGGGCGAGGATGAGGGTGAGGATGAGTAGGAAGGGGTGGAGGGGGAAGAAACAGTAGCCAGGGAGTGTGGGCACCTCCAGTCGATCGGTTGCAGAATACTAGGATACAGCTATAGTTCTAACAGGTGACAATCAATGTATTCTTTTTTTGTGTACTGTCAATTTGAGTTTTTTTTTTTTCTTTTTTTGCAGTGTTTTCTTGACGCAGCTGTACATGGTAGCCAAACAGCTTCTAACTCCAGCTTGTTCAATTAAGCTTTGACAATAAAATCTGGAAGCTGATTGGTTTCTATGCAGTTGCACCAGATTTTGCCCTCTCTAGTTTTAGTACATCAACCTTATAGTGTATTTCAATTGAAAATATTGAGTGATTTTTGTAGTATAGTTTGGGTTCTTGTCTACAGGTAGGTTCAGGGTCAGTGCTACCACTAGGCAAACTAGGCAGCCGCCTAGGGTGCACTGCCACCTAGGGTGACCAGCTGCTTTCTTTCCTCTGCCTCTGCACGCTCTGCAGGCAGCAGCATGTAACTAACTCAGTCTTAGGCAGCTGCTCCGTCTGACCGATAGTGTAATTAGAGGCACAGCGCTGGAGCTTGGAGGTCATGTCCCGAGTCTCCCGACAGAATAGAGGCAAACATCCCCTGCCACTGCGTGCCTCTATGATCATCAGTGTCCGACCTGTCTGTCTCTCTCAGAGACTCTCTGGTGATTGTACTAGTACAGCCAGCTCTGCCTTACACACAGTGCATTCCTTACAGCAGGGTTGCCCAACTGCTGGCCCTCTGATGTGGCTCGCCACCTCCTGCTCTGGGATGGTGGGTCGAGAAGCCCAGATTGTGGGTTCCCGACTCACCATCCCCGAGCATCAGTGTGAAGAACGGAGCTGGCACTAGAGCAGGGGCGGACTGACCAGTCGGTCACTCGGGCACGGACCGAGGGCCCGTAGTTAGGGGGGCCCCATGAGTGGCCCACAGGGGTGGCACCTCATAGCACCCTCAAAAATTGCACTGAGGTATTGCCATACAATTCACATTATTTATTTAAAATAATATTGTTCCTGCTGTGAATCCTGTCTGCTACTTGGCTGGGGACTCTTTTTTGTAGAGGAGGGATACAGCCGCATAAGCCGCTGATGTTTAGTTAGTCCCGGCTGAGAGGGGGGCGGATTGATTCAGAATGTTGTGCAGGGGTGCTACCTTTTAAAAGCCCCCCTGTGTCACATGGTGCCTCTGTATCTGGCCCGAGAAAGAAGAAGAGAGAAGAGAGAAGAGAGAAGAGAGAAGAGAGGGTGTAGCAGAAAGAGTGAGAGCCCAGAAGCAAGGAAGGTAAGATGATGACTGCTGAGCTGTTTCCTTGCTAGACCGCGGGGGAGGGAGCAGAGCTGCTCTAGGCAGAGAGCTGACTGAGTCTGCAGTGCTCGTCATCTGGCAGGAGGGGGAGGGGGGGGGGGGTTCCCTGTTGTGCAGGATGGCTGTCGTGAAGAGGAGGAATTAGGATGGTTGATGACTGTTGTTTTTATAAGGGAGCTGTTGCTGAGCCTGGGGAGGGGGAGGGAAACTCCACTCTGTGGTCCTGTCAATTGATTTATGTCAGCAGCAGGCAGCTTGATCTGCTGCTAGAGGAATTCTGCCCTGTGATCTTGGCACTCTGATTTGCCTTGGGCACTGGCACTGCAATCATTAGATTGCCCTCCCAGATCAGGAGTGCCTGATTTACAGTACCCAAACAGATCCAGTGCTAGACTTTACTGTGCCCTGGGCAAGCCCAACCCCCACCCCCTTAAAAAAAAAAAAGAAAATGATCTAAAATACATAAAGACACACATTATATATATATATATATATATATATATATATATATATATATATATAGAGAGAGAGAGAGAGAGAGAGAGAGAGAGAGAGATAGATAGATAGATAGATATAAAGACACTCCATGCATTCACCACATCCACCCATTCACCACACCCACTATACTCACAGCACACTCCATGCATTCCTCATACACCCCTATACTCACAGCACACTCCATGCATTCTTCATACACCCCCTATACTCACAGCACACTCCATGCATTCCTCATACACCACCTATACTCACAGCACACTCCATGCATTCATCATACACCCCCTATACTCACAGCACACTACATGCATTCTTCATACACCCCCTATACTCACAGCACACTACATGCATTCTTCATACACCCCCTATACTCACAGCACACTCCATGCATTCTTCATAAACCCCCTATACTCACAGCACACTACATGCATTCTTCATACACCCCCTATACTCACAGCACACTCCATTCATTCTTCATACACCCCCTATACTCACAGCACACTCCATGCATTCTTCATACACCCCCTATACTCACAGCACACTCCATGCATTCATCATACACCCCCTATACTCACAGCACACTCCATGCATTCATCGTACACCCCCAATACTCACAGCACACCCCATGCATTCTTCGTACACCCCCTATACTCACAGCACACTCCATGCATTCTTCGTACACCCCCTATACTCACAGCACACTCCATGCATTCTTCATACACCCCCTATACTCACAGCACACTCCATGCATTCCCCACACCCCCTATACTCACAGCACACTCCATGCATTCCTCATACACCCCCTATACTCACAGCACACTCCATGTATTCCTCATACACCACCTATACTCACAGCACACTCCATGCATTCATCATAAACCCCCTATACTCACAGCACACTCCATGCATTCATCATACACCCCCTATACGCACAGCACACTACATGCATTCTTCATACACCCCCTATACTCACAGCACACTACATGCATTCTTCATACACCCCCTATACTCACAGCACACTCCATGCATTCTTCATACACCCCCTATACTCACAGCACACTCCATGCATTCATCATACACCCTCTATACTCACAGCACACTCCATGCATTCTTCATACACACCCTATACTCAGCACACTCCATGTATTCCTCATACACCACCTATACTCACAGCACACTCCATGCATTCATCATACACCCCCTATACTCACAGCACACTCCATGCATTCATCATACACCCCCTATACTCACAGCACACTACATGCATTCTTCATACATCCCCTATACTCACAGCACACTAAATGCATTCTTCATACACCCCCTATACTCACAGCACACTCCATGCATTCTTCATACACCCCCTATACTCACAGCACACTCCATGCATTCATCATACACCACCTATACTCACAGCACACTCCGTGCATTCTTCATACACCCCCTATACTCACAGCACACTCCATGCATTCTTCATACACCCCCTATACTCACAGCACACTCCATGCATTCTTCATAAACCCCCTATAATCACAGCAAATGCAGCCAACTGTGCTCCATCAATTGCAGGCTTTGTGCCCATAATATGCAGCCGCTGTGCCTGCCCACCTGCTATCTGCCTGGCACCTACCCCATCGGGGAAAATACAGGGGATTGGTACCAATGTATGCCACCCCTCTTGTCCCAGTTCATTTTCTTTCTGCTGCCCAGGTCCCATTGTGTGCTCACCTGCTCCCCCCCCCATTGTTTTAGGATGATGAGTGGGGACAAGGCCGGTTAATATGTCACAAATGCATATATGTTGGAGCTTTGAGGTGCACACTCTAATACAGTAGGCCACACACACCTATGGGCAGGGCTGAGAGTCATGGCACAAGGAGGGGATCACGTGAGGACCAGAGTGAATGAAGGTGTTAACTGTACACTCTGTTAGAAAGAGGCCCCCCTCCAGGTCCCATTATACACCTTTTCAGTCTATAATGGGACCTAAAGGGGTGACTGAGATTCTACAATGGACACTGAAGGGGTCTCTGTTAGAGAGACCCCCCTCCAGGTCCCATTAGACTCTTTTGAATTCTCCAATGGGTCCTGGAGGTGGTCTCACTCTCTAACAGAGACTTTCTGATGCACACTGTTAGAAAGAGACCCCCCTCCAGGTCCCATTAGACTCTGTTGTAGTCTCTGTTGGGGTCTGGAGGGGACACTTTCTAACAGACTGTCCAATGAACATTGTCAGAGAAAGACCTCCCTCCAGGTCCAATTCGACTCTGTTAAATAGTGTTTTTTTTTAAAAAAAAAGGCAGAAGTTGTACTTTATGCAAAATGAAGGAGCAGGGCCAGGGGCGGGTCATGGGCAGGGCCTCACAGGGGCCCTTGCTTAATTTGGTCCGGGGGCCCTGGATGTTGTCAGTCCGCCCCTGCACTAGAGCAAGCAGAGCTGATGCTACCTCTATAGTGCCAACTCCTGTCAAATGGGCAAGGCAAATAGGGTGGGGTCAGGGGCGGAACAATGGGGGGCAAAATGAGGTTTCGCCAAGGGTGTCAAAAATCCTTGCACTAGCCCTGGTTAGGATAAGTAAACTTTGTCCATTCAGGGCAAAGAAATAACATTTATTGATAGCCTACCTTCCCTGCTACTGATAAGCATCTTCTCAGCACAACCCTTTTGCCTAGAAGAGCTTACATGGGGCTTAGTGCTTCCTCCTCCACCATATTACCAAACTATTGGGACACCTACCTTTATACGCACATGAACTTTAATGGCATCCCAGTCTTAGTCCGTAGGGTTCAATATTGAGTTGGCTCACCCTTTGCAGCTATAACAGCTTCAACTCTTCTGGGAAGGCCTTCCACAAGGTTTAGGAGTGTGTCTATGGGAATTTTTGACCATTCTTCAAGAAGCGCATTTGTGTGGTCAGGCACTGATGTGGACGAGAAGGCCTGGATCACAGTCTCCACTCTAATTCATGTCAAAGGTGTTCTATTGGGTTGAGGTCAGGACTCTGTACAGGCCAGGCAAGTTCCTCCACCCCAAACTCGCTCATTCATGTCTTTATGGACCTTGCTTTGTGCACTGGCATGCAGTCATGTTGGAACAGGAAGGGGCCATCCCCAAACTGTTCCCACAAAGTTGGGAGCATGAAATTGTCCAAAATGTCTTGGTATGCTGATGCCTTAAAGGGGTTGTAAAATATTTTTTTTTTTTAAATAACAAACATGTTATACTTACCTCCACTGTGCAGCTTGTTTTGCACAGAGTGGCCCCAAACCTGGTCTGCTGTCTCGGCTCCCTCCCGCAAGGGCTTCACAACTTCACGTGAGCTCCCTCGAATGATGTGGAGTGCTTGCGGGCGCGCTCTCTTGATGCAGCCGGTGGCTATAGCTGCTCGCTGTATCACTCGGCCCCACCCTCCAGCACGGCGCGCCATTGGATGTGATTGACAGCAGCATGAGCCAATGGCTGCGCTACTTTCAATCCATCCACTGTAACCAATCAGCAGCAAATCTGATCGGCGAAGAGGATGTCGGGGACGAGCGTGGGACTTTTTGAGGGGTCAGGTAAATATAACGGGGGGGAGCTGGGGGGGGGGGCCAGTATTGTCTGATGTTTTTTCACACTAATGCATAGAATGCATTAAGGTGAAAAAACTTTTACCTTTACAACCCCTTTAATGCGGTTCTTCACCCTAAAGGGGAAGTTCCGCTAATCTGATCCCTCCCCCCCTCTGGTGCCACAATTGGCACCTTTCAGGGGGGAGGGTGGTGCAGTTACCTGGATAATCCAGGTATCTGCACCCACTTCCGGGGCAGACCGCCGCAGACCCCCCGCAGACGCCTCCCCCCCGTTGTGTTCTGGGAAACACACAGTTCCCAGGACACAGCGGGGACCAGAAGAGACGCACAGCGCGACTCGCGCATGCGCAGTAGGGAACCGGGCAGTGAAGCCGCAATACTTCACTTCCCGATTCCCTGACAGAGGATGGCGGCGGAGGCAGCAGCGAGACGAGCGATCGCTCGTCATCTGCCGCCGACATCGCTGGACCCTGGGACAGGTAAGTGTGATTTTGTTAAAAGTCAGCAGCTGCAATATTAGTAGCTGCTGGCTTTTAATATTTTTTTTAAGGTGCAGAACCACTTTAAGAGTTCCCTTCACTGGAACAAAGGGGCTGAGCCCAACCCCTGAAAAACAACCCCACACCATAATCCCAATGATTTCGACCAGTGCACAAAGCAAGCAATGTCCTTCTGGAAGAATGCTCAAACACTCCCATAGACACACTCCTAAACCTTGTGGGCAGCCTTCCCAGAAGAGTTGAAGCTGTTATAGCTGCAAAGGGTGGGCCAACTCAATATTGAACCCTACGGACTAAGACTGGGATGCCATTAAAGTTCATGTGAGTGTAAAGGCAGCCGTCCCAATACTTTTGGTAATATAGTGTATCAGTAATTGGGCTTGCGATTTGCTGCTCTGCCACTTTACACTCAATTTTCCTTATATAATATCTTTATTAGCTTAGCCATGAATGGAACAGTAGATTGAAAATGTTTAGAAAAGCAAAAAAGCCTCTGAATCTTCTAATAATGTACAGTATGTTTTGAGATGGACAAACACATTTCTTCCCACGGTAACCTCTTTCCTATACTTGTGATGGGAGCAGCCACCTTGTATAAGCAAGAATAATAGGCCTGTCAAATTTATCTTCTTTTTTTTCAAAACCGCACAGGAACGTGTTTCAGTATAAAGTATCAAACAGCATCATGTGGTGTTGAAAGGACAGCAAAGCAAAGAGCTTCACAGAAGATATATAAATTTACTCATCAAGTTAGAGGAAGAAATATATGACAGTCAATGTAGTTGTAGATAGTCATACTCAATTGGACTTGTTCTATAATGTTCAGATGTTTCATAGCTTCTCCAAATCATTCTTTGGTTCTAGAAAAAAAAAAGTTGCTTGGATAAGCTACAAATCTCTTCAATATCATAGAACAGGTTCGGTTGATTGTGACTATCAGAGAAGGCTTGCCCATAGGACAGATGAAGTACAGTGGAGAAAATAATTGAGATGTGAATAATAAAAGATATGACCCAGAGAGAAATCCGGACCTCCTAAAGAAGCACACACACAGCCTCTTACCATATGGAGTTGACCACCTAATTACAAGCGCTCAAAGCACGCAGTTACGCTCCAGGAATGGTTCACAAAGGATCCGATCCGCCAGCTAACAAACTCGGCTTAACACCTCTCCATACTGGAAAGGTCAGATGGCACAAAGCAGTGAATCCCCAAAGGATATACAGTGCCTTGAAAAAGTATTCATACTCCTTTAAATGTTCCACATTTTGTCATGTTACAACCAAAAACAAGAATGTATTTTATTGGGATTTTATGTTATAGATCAACACAAAGTGGCACATAATTGTGAAGTGGATTGAAATTGACAAATGGTTTTCCAAATGTTTTACAAATAAATATGTGAAAAGTGTGGCATGCATTTTTTTTCAGCCCACTTTACTCTAATACCCTTAACAAAATCTAGTGGAACCCTTTCGCCATCAGAAGTCACCTAAGTAGTAATAAGAGACCACCTGTGTGTAATTTCATCTCATAGTTTCTTAGTTAGTAAGGTTGAATAAAGACACCAGTCCATCCAGTTCAACCTGAGTAAGTGTCTACAATTGTCCCTATCTCTGTACATTGCACACTCACATTGGTCCCTACCCTCAAGGAGCCCACAATCCAAGGTCCCCATTCATATACTAGGGCCAATTTTGGACAGAAGACAATTAACCTACCTGCATGTCTTTGGATTGTGGGAGCAAGCTGGAGTATCCGGAGGAAGCCCATGTGGGCACAGGGAGAACATGCAAGCTCCAGGCAGGTAGTGGTGTGGTTGGGATTTGAACCATCGACTGTTCTTACTGCTAGGTGAGAGTGCTATCCCCTACAACACTGGTAGTGGTGTACACCCCTCAGTATAAATACAGCCGTTCTGTGAAGCCCACAGAGGTTTGTTAGAGAACATTAGTGAACAGACAGCATCATGAAGTCCAAGGAACACACCAGACAGATCAGGGATAAAGTTGTGGAGAAATTTAAAGCAGACTTAGGTCATAAAAAATATCCCAAGCTTTAAACATCTCACGGATCACTGTGCAAGCCATCATCCGAAAATGGAAAGAGTATGGCACAACTGCAAACCTACCAAGACATGGCCGTACATCTAAACTGACAGGCCCTGGCAAAAAGAGCATTAATCAGAGAAGCAGCCAAGAGGCCCATGGTAACTCTAGAAGAGCTGCAGAGATCCACAGCTCAGGTGGGAGAATCTGTACACAAGACAACTATTAGGCCGCGTACACACGCGGGGACTGTTCGCCCAACTTTGTCCGTCCAACAGTTTCGGCAAACAGTCCGCTCAAAATTAGCATGGACGGACATGTCCACACACGACGAACGAACAGTTTGCTGAAACCGTGCGCGATGACGTGAACGGCACGTACGACGGGACGAAAAATACGACGTCCTATACACTGCATTATAACTTTCGGCGTGTAAATCCTTTCTGAGCATGCGCGGAACTTTGTTTGACGAACAAGCCTACACACGAGCGGACTGTTCGCTGAAACAAGGTTTCAGCGGACAGTTTTACGGAAATTCCGAAAAACCTTGTTCGTCAAACTGTCCGCTGAAACTGTCCGCTGAAAGCCCACACACGAGCGGACTGTCCGCCCAAACACTGTTCAGCGGACAAAGTTGGGCGAACAGTCCGCCCGTGTGTACGCGGCCTTAGTCGTGCTCTCCACAAATCTGGCCTTTAGAGTCCCAGAGGATGCTGGGACTGTGACATCATAATGGGTGGGGACACCATCTGGCGATGTCCCTATATAAGTCGCCGCACGCCTGTCATTGTGGCCAGAGACAGCGACGAGGCAACAGCTCAAGAAGAGAAGAACAGAAGAACAGAAGGCAGCGGCGACAGAAGACCAGGCCACCGCTTGTAAAAGAGCTAGAAGAAGGCGCGGAGGCCTGGCAAGAAGAACCGAAGAGGGGGGCAAGACCCCCGAAGTCGTGAAGAAGACCCCCGGGCGGCGGCGGCGATGAAGAAGAAAGCCGAGAAGACCCCCGAAGACGGAAGACCCCCGGAGCTGTGCAATAAACTATTTTAACCTTTGTGTGTTGTGTTTTTTTTTACATTTTTTTCACAGGTGAATGGGTAGGGGTACATTGTACCCCATACTCATTCACATAGGATGGGGGCCGGTATCCGGGACCCCCTTATTAAAGGGGGCTCACAGATTCCGATAAGCCCCCCGCCCGCAGACCCCGACAACCAATGGCCAGGGTTGTCAGGAAGAGGCCCTTGTCCTCATCAACATGGGGACAAGGAGCTTTGGGGTGGGAGGGCCGCGCGGCCCCCCTTCCCCAAAGCACCCACCATGTTGAGGGCACGCGGCCTGGTACGGCTCAGGAAGGGGGCGCTCGTTCATCCCCACCCCCTTTCCTGACCGGCCAGGTTGCGTGCTCGGATAATGGTCTGATATGGACCTAGGGGGGGACCCCCACGCCATTTTATAACTCCATACCAGGTGACGGGGCCAGCGACGCTGCCTTCGCTGGTCCCGGCTACCTGGAGCCACGCTCAAATTGAACAGACTTTTCTACGTGCGGGAAAAGTCCGTTCATTTCAAAAGTACAGCGGACTAGCACACACAAGGCCGTATTGTATGCCGGACTGCGAGTCCGGCGGACATTTTTTGGTGCAAAACTACTTTCTTAGGCCGCGTACACACGGGCGGATTGTCTGGCCAACTTAGTCCGCTGAACCGTGTTTCAGCGGACAATCCGCTCGTGTGTGGGCTTCAGCGGACTTTTTCAGCGGACTGTCTGACGAACAAAGTCTTACGGAATTTCCGAAATTTTGTCCGTTCAAACTTGGTTTTGTCCGTCCAAACTTGGTTTCAGCGGACAGTCCGCTCGTGTGTAGGCAAGTTGGACGAACTAAGTATGGCGCATGCTCAGAAAGGATTTACACGGCCGAAGGTTGCATTGCAGTGTATAGGACGTCGTTTTTCTAGTCC
This sequence comes from Lithobates pipiens, assembly GCF_037356315.1. NCBI lineage: Eukaryota > Metazoa > Chordata > Amphibia > Anura > Ranidae > Lithobates > Lithobates pipiens. The sequence goes on along the minus strand of NW_027507764.1, from coordinate 52,848,758 downwards.
CGTCGTACGTGCTGTAGACGTCATCGCGCACGCTTTCAGCGGACTGTCTGCTCATCGTGTGTGGTCAAGTCCGTTCATTCAAAATTTGGACGGACTGTCTGTCGGATTGTCTGATGAACTTAGTTGGCCAGACAATCCGCCCGTGTGTACGCGGCCTTAGTCCGCCTTTTGGGACTTTTGGGTAAAAAAAGTCAGCCGGAAGCCCATTTTCTGCACCCACTGGCCGCAATCCGGCCCTCCTAAATTCTGAAGGACAATAAATTGGCCCTTTGTTTGAAAAGTTTGGAGACCCCTGGTCTATCGCATAAAATCCCAATAAGATACATTTACGTTTTTGGTTGTAACATGACAAAATGTGGAAAATTTCAAAGAGCATGAATACTTTTTCAAGGCACTGTATAGCACACTGCATGCGGTCAGTAGTCCACTGTACTCTCTGTTCTTCCGGGGTCTCTCCATGTGGGTCATGGAGAGGCCCTGGAAGAGACCCCACAGACAATGCTGACAGGGGAATCCCTCCTGCCAAGCAATTGTGTGCTCCAAGTGTGTGTGTGTGGGGGGGGTTAGGGGCTGGCAGGTAAAGCCTCCGGGAGAAGACAGTGATTATTGCTAGTGGCTATAGCGTCTGGAGATTCTGGCATGCTAGTTGTACAAAAGTTGATCAATCGATAAATTAACTTGGTACATTCAGCCTGCCCATTAACGGTTCAACCACGTGCCAACTGTTGAATAAGAAAGAGGGAAAAGAGGACCTGTAATACCCTAAGCCCTTGTACACACGGTTGGAGATTCCAACGGAATGTGTCTTATCGGACCGTTTTTTCGGATATTCCGACTGTGTGTGGTCTCCATCGGACTGTTTCCGTCGGAATATCCGACGGACCAACTTTTCCAACTTGCCAGTAAAATTTTCCGACAAAATGCTTCGATCGGACATACTCCGATCATGTGTAGTCTACTGCGACGGACAAAGTGCCACGCATGCTCAGATCAAATTCCTAGACCAAAGCTATTGGCTACTAGCCTGAACGTAGTCCCGTTGTAACAAAATAACATCATCACGTTATGTACAATCGGATTTTCCGACAACTCTGTGCGACCGCGTTATGCAACAGTTTCCGGCAAAATCCGTCGGACAAAATCCAACGGATTTAGTTGTCAGAATGTCTGACCGTGTGTACAAGGGCTTAGACTGAATACAACCGCAAAAAAATATGCATATATATTTTTTTTAAGGTCATGGGGTATTTCAAGGGGCGATTGAAGAGTTGGGCTTTGAGACTTATATACTAAAATACTTTATGAGCAGGCTTATCTACATTGTGGAGCTCTTTTTTAAATAGACGGCTGTGTATGAGTCATACTTTAATACTCTATTAAATATTGTTAAACTGAAACAGGCTGAACACTTTAATTTAATTAACGGCTTGAACACATTGATGTAAAATCCCCCTACAGATTTCTGTGCAGCACAACTGTACAACGCATGACGTTCTAAATTATTCTGCTGATCCCTTTTAATTTATTCATTACGAGAAGGCTTCTCGGAGAAGCTGTTTTGTGTCATTTCTGTTTTATGAGCTGCGTAAAAATATATGTTAATCTATACATGTAGCTCCAAGCGCCTACATCCTAATGAGTGTTTACCCCAAGCAATTATTGACTGTTGTCACCAAATAGCCGAATGCTTTTGGTATGTTCTGTTTTTTCTCCTGCTATTCAATGCCTATTATATTATTTCAGCCTGAGACTTTTAATAGTCATGTACTGCACGGTATATCATACTTTTCAACTGATTTTCACTTGGAAAGGACTTTAAAGGGGACCTAAACCCTCTTTAATAACATTTATTCATTTCCCTCTTCTCCCCTCCTGTTTTTAATTGTACTTTATGCAGCACTACCTGTCCATTTAAGTAAGCCCCCCAATAGGGACTCTTATCATTGTCTGTAGAAGTAGTGGAAATGCTGCAGGAGATCTGAGTAAGCCCTTGTACACACGGTCGGACATTCTGCCAACCAAATCCGTTGGATTTTGTCCGACGGATTTTGTCCGATGGATTGTGTCCGAAACTGTTGCATACACACGGTCGGACCAAGTTGTCGGAAAATCCGATCATTCAGAACGTGATGATGTTATTTCGTTACGACGGGACTACGTTCAGGCTAGTAGCCAATAGCTTTGGTGTAGGAATTTGATCTCAGCATGCGTGGCACTTTGTCCGATCAAAATTTTCTACACATGATCGGGGTATGTCCGATCGGACCAGTTTGTCGGAAAATATTTCCAACATGTTGGAAAATTTGGTCCGACGGATATTCCGACGGAATCAGTCCGATACATACCACACACAGTCGGATTATCCGACAATATGGTCCGATAGGACACATTCCGACGGATTCTCTGACCGCGTGTACAAGGGCTTATAGTCTAGATTAGAGGTCGACCGATATGGGTTTTTCTCTGGCCGATGCCGATTTTTTTGGGCCGATATGTTAGGCCGATTTTTTTTTTTCCCCCCTTTTTTTTTTCTCTTCATCTCATAAAATCTAAGTTAGACACCTTTCACACTGGGGCATTTTTCAGGCACTTTAAAAATAGTGCCTGTAAATTGCCTTCAAAACGGCTCCCTTGCAGTCTGTGTGAAAGCCCAAGTGCTTTCACAATGAGGAGATGCGCTGGCAGGACGTTAAAAAAAAATATCCTGCAAGCAGCATCTTTGGAGCGGTATAAACCGCTCCTCCACCGCTCCTCCACCACTCCTGCCCATTGAAATGAATGGACACCACTGCTGAAGCGCATGCAATGCGATTTGGCAGCAGCGCTTCACAAGTGCATTTAACCCCTTCCTCGGCCACTAGCTAGGTTATAAGTGCCCCGCTAGCAGCCGAATAGCGCCGCTAAAATGACGGTAAAGCGCCGCTAAAACCAGCAGCGTTTTACCGTCAACACCTGCCCGCTCCAGTGTGAAAGCAGCCTTAAAGGGGTTGTAAGGGTAAATGTTTTTTCACCTTAATGCATTCTATGCATTAAGGTGAAAAAACATCTGACAGTGCCTGCGCCCCCAGCCCCCCCGTTTTACTTACTTCACCCCTCGAAAGTCCCGCGCTCGTCCCCCGACGTCCTTTCCACCGTTCAGCCTGGCCGCTGATTGGCTGGAGTGGATGGATGGAAAGCAGCGCAGCCATTGGCTCGCGCTGCTGTCAATCACATCCACTGATGCGGAGCGCCGGGGGGCGGGGCCATGTGATACAGCGAGCGGCTATAGCCGCCGGCTGTATCATGGGAGCGCGCCCGTAGGTGCTTCTCACCATGCGAGGGAGCTTGCATGAACGTGAGAAGCACCTGCGGGAGGAAGCTGAGACAGCCGCAGAGGGACCCCAGAAGAGCAGGTTCGGGGCCACTCTGTGCAAAACAAGCTGCACAGTGGAGGGAAGTATAACATGTTTGTTATTTAAAAAAAAAAAAATTCACTTTACAATCCCTTTAAGTAATAAGTGATACAGAAAATCTCTTACATTTAAACATTTATTAAACAAAACAAACCTCCAATCAGTTCACTTGTATGTATAATTTAGATTAAAAAAAAACAACAACTATATATTAACCTCCCTGGCGGTACGATTATTTCGGATTTTAGGTGCTAAAAGCGGTACCATTATTTTGCATGAAAATTTGGCGTTTTATATTGTAGTCCTGCAATTCTTAGGAATAACTCTCTTAAATCTGTCCAAACCAGAGTCTAGCAGACATCCCGGGTATGATAAAGTTTGAAAAATTAAATCATAAATTATAATATAATAAATAATTATAAATAATTGTACCAAATAATAATATAACAATAATAAAAATTATTCAATAATGTAATCAAATCAAAAACACTGAGGCCGCGTACACACGCGGGGACTGTCTGCCGAAACTAAGTTCGTCAAACAGTCCGCTCAAACTTTTGAATGAACGAACACGCCCACACACGGCACTTTTTGAGCGGACAAATACGGCAAACTTTGTTCGTCGTACTAAGTCCGCGCAACTTTTGAAATGAACGGACTCACCCACACACGAGGCAACAGTCCGCTCATTTCGAGCGCGTGTGCAGGTAGGCGGGGCCCGCGACGGAGACGTCGCGGGCTCCGCCGCCTGGTATGGACTTAAAGGGGAACCCCAACGCTGAAAAAAATCGGCGTGGGGGTCCCCCCAAAGTCCACAACAGACCCTTGTCCGAGCACGCTACCCGGCCGGCCAGGAAAGGGGGGCGAGCGAGCGCGCCCCCCCTCCCGAGCCGTACCAGGCCGCGTGCCCTCAACATGGGGGGTGCCTTGGGGAAGGGGGGGCCGTGCGGCCCCCCCACCCCAAAGCACCTTGTCCCCATGTTGATGAGGACAAGGGCCTCTTCCCGACAACCCTGGCCGTTGGTTGTCGGGGTCTGCGGGCGGGGGGCTTATCGGAATCCGGGAGCCCCCTTTAATAAGGGGGCCCCCGGATACCGGCCCCCCACCCTATGTGAATGAGTATGGGGTACAATGTACCCCTACCCATTCACCTGTAAAATAAAAGTACCCCAAAAAAAACACAACACACGAGATAAAATATTTTATTGCACAGCTCCGGGGGTCTTCCGTCTTCGGGGGTCTTCTCGCCGGACTCCTCCGCTATCTTCTTGTAGCTCTTTTGCTAGCGGAGGAGTCCGGCTTTCTTCCTCCCCGCCGCCGGCCTCTTCTCCCGACTTCGGGGGTCTTGTCCCCCTCTTCGGTTCTTCTGCCGGGCCACCGCGCCTTCTTATAGCTCTTTTGCAGGCGGTGGCCCGGTCTTCTGTCGCCGCTGTCGCCTTCCGGTCGCCTTCCGTTCTTCTTCTTGTTCTTATTCTCCAGGAGATGTTGAAGAACAAGAAGAACAAGAAGAAGAACGGAAGGCGAACGGAAGGCGACCGGAAGGCGACAGCGGCGACAGAAGACCGGGCCACCGCCTGCAAAAGAGCTATAAGAAGGCGCGGTGGCCTGGCAGAAGAACCGAAGAGGGGGACAAGACCCCCGAAGTCGGGAGAAGAGGCCGGCGGCGGGGAGGAAGAAAGCCGGACTCCTCCGCTAGCAAAAGAGCTACAAGAAGATAGAGGAGGAGTCCGGCGAGAAGACCCCCGAAGACGGAAGACCCCCGGAGCTGTGCAATAAAATATTTTATCTCGTGTGTTGTGTTTTTTTTTTGGGTACTTTTATTTTACCGATGAATTGGTAGGGGTACATTGTACCCCATACTCATTCACATAGGGTGGGGGGCCGGTATCCGGGGGCCCCCTTATTAAAGGGGGCTCCCGGATTCCGATAAGCCCCCCGCCCGCAGACCCCGACAACCAACGGCCAGGATTGTCGGGAAGAGGCCCTTGTCCTCATCAACATGGGGACAAGGTGCTTTGGGGTGGGGGGGCCGCGCGGCCCCCCCTTCCCCAAGGCACCCCCCATGTTGAGGGCACGCGGCCTGGTACGGCTCGGGAGGGGGGGCGCGCTCGCTCGCCCCCCTTTCCTGGCCGGCCGGGTAGCGTGCTCGGACAAGGGTCTGTTGTGGACTTTGGGGGGACCCCCACGCCGATTTTTTTCGGCGTTGGGGTTCCCCTTTAAGTCCATACCAGGCGGCGGGGCCCGCGTCGTCTCCCTCGCGGGCCCCGCCTACCTGGAGACACGCTCGAAATGAGCAGACTTCCCTCCGAGCGGGAACAGTTTGCTCATTTCGAAAGTGGCCTACACACGGGCGGACTGTCCGCTCAAACCAAGTTTCAGCGGACAGTTTTTCGGAATTTCCGAAAAACTTTGTTCGTCAAACTGTCCGCTGAAACTGTCCGCTGAAGCCCCACACACGAGCGGACTGTCCGCTGAAACACTGTTCAGCGGACAAAGTTGAGCAAACAGTCCGCCCGTGTGTACGCGGCCTGAAATTTGCTCAGTTGCAGAATTGTCACTGTCATTACTTTTCAGTATTTGATGATGGATCTCCCCACAAATCGCTATCGCTCAATTCTGCGAGTGATTCTAATTTATTATCGCTGTTTTCTAGATGGTCTAAAATCATTTTTGATGTACAGTGACAGTTTTGGTTGCTATGGACAATCTCCAGTTTCCAGGCATAAAGAACAGTTTTTATTATATAAAACTGCATGCAGGACACTGGGCAGACCACTAGGGACAACGGGGATGTGAAATATTTACATACAGCAATGTAATCTGTAAGATTACATTATACTGTATGTTTACTGTTTGTTTCACTTTTTGAATTTGGCGCCGATCTCCGTGCCCGTGCGTCGCAACGCTCGCAGGGCACGGAGATCGGCGATGTAATGCATCGAGCGAGACACGGCTCGCTCGTACAGCGGGGAGACAACGCTGGATCCGAGGGAGAAGGTAAGTAAACCTCCTCCTGGATCCAGCGATGCAGTCCCGAGTCTGGCTCGGGGATACCGCTTTTGGTATGAAAAATCCACCCCGAGTCAGACTCGGGAATACCGTCAGGGGGGTTAAATACACAAAAACAGGTACTCAAAACTTTTGGATAAAAAAAAAAGGGCTAACTTTACTGTTTTCGTTTTTTTTTTTTTAAATCAGTGTATTTTTTCCCAAAAAATTGCGTTTGAAAGACCTCTGCGCAAATACCACGTCACATAAAATATTGCAACAACCGCTATTTTATTCCCTAGGGTCTCTGCTAAAAAAATATATATAATTTTTGGGGGTTCTAAGTGATTTTCTAGCAGAAAATACTGGATTTTTACTTGTAAGCAATTAGTGTCAGAAAAGATTTAGTCTTTAAATGGTTAAACTGAGAACTCTACACACTGAGTTCAGTCCATTGAAGAAGAAACATTGTATCTCTTTGATCTTTTCTTGGCAGCCCAGAGAGGAGGAAAGTCGCTTCACTGATTAACTTCAGGCAACTTACATTGACTTCTATTACCGAAGTAGCGCTGAACATATAATCGGCCTTTTTATCAGCACAATCCGCCGATGCCGATTAATTAAAAAATGCCAAATATCGGCCGACCTCTAGTCTAGATACCCCTAGAGTGCACTCTAGCAGTATAGTGTACTAGTGACAGGAAAATTATTGCAACACTATTTACCATTGCTGTTAATTTGTGCATTTGTGATTGTTCATGCTAATTAGCAGGTTACTGGGTAAAAGACTATTAAACTATATTGAGCTCTATACCAAACATATTTAAATGGACTTCATCTTGGGTCAAGCAGAGCCTGTTTAGGGCCCTGGTTCCCATGCTTGGCCCACATTTTGCATGAGGGCAGTGTAGAGACAGGTCACCTGTCAGGGCCTGGACTTGACCCTGGTACCTCTGCTGTGTCTGTTGCTGACTCTTCTCACTGAGCTATCTGAAATGCTGGGCAGTTCCCTGTCTGATAATGGGGAGTACTCTGAATGGTCAGGGGTGGGTAGTGGGGTCCCCCAGGTTTCTGTGCTGGGACCAATCATATTTAATTTGTTCATAAATGACCTGGAGGATGGGGTAAACAGTTTAATATCTGTATTTGTGGACAATACTAAGATATGCAGGGCAATAACTTCTCCGCAGATTGTGGAAACCTTGCAAAAAAGAAAAATTTAAAATAATGTATTTGGGTGGCAAAAATATGAATGCAATCTATACACTGGGGGGAGAACCTCTGGGGGAATCCAGGATGGAAAAGGACCTGGGGTGATAGGCTACCTAGTAGATGAGAGGCTCAGCAATAGCATGCAATGCCAAGCTGCTGCTAAGAAAGAAAACAGAATATTGGCATGCATTAAAAAGGGGATCAACTCCAGAAATAAAACGATAATTCTCCCGCTCTACAAGACTCTGGTCCGGCCGCACCTGGAGTATCCTGCCCAGTTCTGGACACCAGTCCTCAGGAAGGATGTACTGGAAATGGAGCGATTACAAGGGCAACAAAGCTAATAAAGGGTCTGGAGGATATTAGTTATGAGGAAAGGTTGCGAACACTGAACTTATTCTCTCTGGAGAAGAGATGCTTGAGAGGGGATATGATTTCAATGTACAAATACCGTACTGGTGACCCCACAATAGGGATAAAACTTTTTTGCGGAAGGGAGTTTAACAAGACTCATGGCCACTCATTAAAATTAGAAGAAAATAAGTTTAACCTTAAACTATGTACAGGGGTTTTACTGTAATGCGGCAAGGGTGTGGTTTTCCCTTCTACAGGCGGTGGTCTCAGCACGGGGGGCATTCAAAAAACTATTAGATAAGCACCTGAATGACCACAACATACAGGGATATAGAATGTAATACTGACATATAATCACATACATTGGTTGGACTTGATATGGACTTGTGTCTTTTTTCAACCTCACCTACTATGTAACTATGTAACTATGATACATTAGACAACCTTGCCTTGTGCCTTGACTTTTGCTGAACCTTGAACTCTTTGCTATTTCCATGAACTTCCTGATTGAAACCACGTCTCTGCACTTTCTGTTTGCCAGATTATTGGGCTCTCTTCAGCCAGTATCTCGCTCTCATCTTCCCTGCTGCCATCCATATTGTACTACTACTCGTTATCGCCCCTTGGCTTGTTCCTTGACTACGCTTCTGCCTGATCCCAACCTGCAACTATTTGTTACTGAACTTTGGCTTGTTTTACTTACTATTCTTCTGTTTGATCCTTACCTGCTTATCCACTTCTTGATCCCGGTTTGCTCACCTCCTGGTGGGGCAATCCTGAGGACCACGACCTGGTACTAACATACAGACAAATTTATCTCCACCATCAGGAGCTCTGGTGAACACTGGTTGTTACTTAGACTTCACACCTCAGATGAGCCTGTGTCAGCCATCAAGGTAACTGCCTGTGTACCTGTCCTGCTGGTCGGTGGTAGTCCCACTACTGTTATAGCGACTGGTTTTTGAGCCTGACACCTGATCGTGACACTACCAGTCTGACAGGGATAGTGATTAGCATCAGGGAGAGGTTTTAGATGAGTAATAAAAGGATAGGGACATGTCATCCTTCCTGCCAGGAGGGAGGGGGGGACAGGAGCAAGCAGGGATCACAAATGGAGCCACTGAGATGTTGCCAGGGGAGGGGGGGTGAAGAAAGAGAGGAACCTAGCCCACTCCTCCAGCCACTCTGTACTTGCTCAGAGTGGTGGGGGATGAGCAAGAAGAGCGTGTGCACACCTGGCAGAACACCCGGCTACAATTAAACGTTTTTTTTCCATAAATAACCCTTTTTTGTAGGACCCAGGTCGCCCTTTTTGGCTTTCTCGTCTAGGTGATATTGATGTACGCCCTTTACCCAAAACTTCCTGGGATACTCACTTCATGCATGCCAGGAGGCTTCAAGTCAATCACCACAACAATGTGCATGCCCAGCTGCACATCTTCGGTGGGCCGGCTACAGGTACCCAGAGGAGTCAGCCAGCCCCTGATGACATAAAAGAAGATACAAAAAAAAGGTGCAAAACCCATTATGCACCAGTGGAGATAACACCAGACAATGCTGGATTCACTGGGCATCTAAGTATGTTTTTTGAGGACAACTTAGAAGTCAAGATAAGAAGGGAAGAAAAAAATGGAGGAGGGAAGATTTTCTTTAACCTTTTCGCTGCCACCAATTTATGTCACATGTCAGCAACAGTGGGAGGTTTTACACACACTCATATACCTATAACAATCTGTCAACTCTCTCTCCGGTGAAGCTCCCTCCTCATTCATAGCCAGTGAGCCAATGAGGAGCGAGAGGGGACACACAGAGCAGCAGCTTGGAAGCAAGCCTGCAATGGTAAGCTGTTTGCTCAGCAGCTCGGAAGCAAGCCTGCAATGGCAAGCTGTTTGCTCTGGGGGCACTTGGCAGGAGGGAGGGGCCAGTAGCTCCAGCGGGGAACCCTAGAAGAGGAGGATCAATATAACATTTGTTATTTAAAAAAAACTTGCCTTTAACCACTTCAGCTCCGGACCAATAAACACCTTAAGGACCAGAGGTCTTTTTGCAATTTCGCACTGCGCTGCTTTAACTGGTAATTGCGCGGTCATGCAATATTGCACCCAAACAAAATTTGCGTCCTTTTCTTCCCACAAATAGAGCTTTCTTTTGATGGTATTTGATTGCCTCTGCGATTTTTTTTTTTTGCGATATAAATGGAAAAAGAGCGAAAATTTTGAAAAAAATAGATATTTTCTTCTTTTTGTTATAAGAAAAATCGAATAAACTAAATTTTAGTCATACATTGAGGGCAAAATTTATTCAGCCACATGTCTTTAGTAAAAAAAATGTCAATAAGCATATATTTTTTGGTTTGCGCAAAAGTTATAGCGTCTACAAACTAGAGTACATTTTCTGGAATTTACACAGCTTTTAATTTATGACTGCCGATCTCATTTCTTGAGGTGCTAAAATGGCAGGGCAGTACAAATCCCCCCCCAAATGACCCCATTTTGGAAAGTAGACACCCCAAGGAAATTGCTGATGGGTATGTTGAGCCCATTGAATATTTTTTTTTTTGTCCTAAGGGATTGAATAATGACAAAAAAAAATAAAATAATTTTTTTTACAAAAAGTTGTCACTAAATGATATATTGCTCACACATGCCATGGTTATATGTGGAATTGCACCCCAAAATATATTCCGCTACTTCTCCCGAGTATGGGGATACCACATGTGTGGGACTTTTTGGGAGTCTAGTCGCGCACGGCACCCCGAAAACCAATCACCACCTTCAGGATTTCTAAGGGTGCAAATTTTTGATTTAACTCCTCACTACCTATCACAGTTTCGAAGGCCATAAAATGCCAAAATAGCACAAAACCCCCCCAAATGACCCCATTTTGGAAAGTAGACACCCCAAGCTATTTACTGAGAGGCATGTTGAGTCCATGGAATATTTTATATTTTGCCACAAGTTGCGGGAATATTACAAACTTTTTTTTTTTTGCACCAAGTTGTCACTAAATGATATATTGCTCACACATGCTATGGGCATATGTGAAATGACACCCCAAAATACATTCTGCTGCTTCTCCCGAGTACGGGGATACCACATGTGTGGGACTTTTTGGGAGTCTAGTCGCGCACGGCACCCCGAAAACCAATCACCACCTTCAGGATTTCTAAGGGTGCAAATTTTTGATTTAACTCCTCACTACCTATCACAGTTTCGAAGGCCATAAAATGCCAAAATAGCACAAAACCCCCTCAAATGACCCCATTTTGGAAAGTAGACACCCCAAGCTATTTACTGAGAGGCATGTTGAGTCCATGGAATATTTTATATTTTGCCAAAAGTTGCGGGAATATTACAAACTTTTTTTTTTTTGCACAAAGTTGTCACTAAATGATATATTGCTCACACATGCTATGGGCAGAAGTCAAATTACACCCCAAAATAAATTCTGCTGCTTCTCCCGAGTACGGGGATACCACATGTGGGGGACTTTTTGGGAGCCTAGCCACGTACGGGACCCCGAAAACCAAGCACTGCCTTCCGGATTTGAATATAAAATGCTATAAAAAACAAACTAACCAGAGTCACCCGTAACACTTATACGGTGATCAGTGGTGAAAGGGTTAACTAGGGGCAATCAGGGGGTTCAAATTTTTATTAGGTAGTATATGGGGGTCCCTGGCGCTATATAAAAACCTGACGGGGAACCTAAATAACTAACTGGCTAACCAGCGTCACCAGTGACACTTATACTGTGATCGCTGGTGAAAGGGGGTGAAAGGGTTAACTAGCAGCAATCAGGGGGTTAAAACCATTATTGGGTAGTATATCGGGGTACCTAGCGCTATAAAAACCTGGCGGTGAACCTAAAAAAATAACTAGCTACCTAGCGACACTAGCGACACTGATGCAGCGCTCAGAAAAATTATCGCTTAGTGACACTGGCAAAAGGGGGTGAAAGGGTTAACTAGCGGAAATCAGGGGGTTAAAACCATTATTGGGTAGTATATCGGGGTACCTAGCGCTATAAAAACCTGGCGGTGAACCTAAAAAAAGAACTAGCTACCTAGCGACTGTAGCGACACTAATGCAGCGATCAGAAAAACGATCGCTTAGTGACACTGGCAAAAGGGGGTGAAAGGGTTAACTAGCGGCAATCAGGGGGTTAAAACCATTATTGGGTAGTATATCGGGGTACCTAGCGATATAAAAACCTGGCGGTGAACCTAAAAAAATAACTAGCTACCTAGCGACACATGCAGCGATCAGAAAAATGATCGCTTAGTGACACTGGCAAAAGGGGGTGAAAGGGTTAACTCTAGGGGCAATCAGGGGGTTAAATCTTTATTGGGGGGTGATAGGGGGCTACCCTGGACCTAACACTAACTGTCCTGACAGTTTTTACTGTCACAACTGACACTGAATACATTGATCAGTAAAGAAATGATCAATGCAATCAGTGACACTGCGACTGCGGGGGGAGGGGGGGCGGGGGGGGTTCGGGGGGCGATCGGGGGGGGGGTTTGTGTGCCTGTGTGTACCTACATGTCAGTGTAGTGTTGGTGCACACTTACTTTTAGTCTTCTCCTCGTAGTCCGGTCAAAAAGACCACCCCGAGGAGAATGACATCACTTCCTCCTTCCTGTGTAAACAATACACAGGGGAGGAAGCTTCTCATTGGCCAGGAGCGATCCAGAGGGGGTGGCCGAAAACCAACGGCCATCCCCTCATCACGGAGCGCTCCTGGACCGAATCGGACCGCCGTAAACAGCGGGAGGGGGTCCGATCGGACCCCCCACCCGCTGGAAGGCAATCACGTAGATGTACGTGATTGTGCCTGCCTGTGCCATTGTGCTGACGTACAATGGCAATACGGCGGTCCTGAAGTGGTTAATATCACTTGAAGGAAAATCTCCCTAATGATGCTCAGTTGAAAAAAAAAAACTAACAGGAGTTATACATTTTGCTTTTAGTCCTACTTTAGGCAGAGTTCCCATTTGTGTGGCCACGGGTTCGTGCCTGGGGTCCGGTGCATGTCTGTTCACCGTTTCCGGTGCGATTCAGGTCCGAATTTTTCGCACCTGAACTGGACCGAAACACGCACAGGACCCTTTTGCAATCTGCAATCCCCAGACCTGTGAGAACCAGCTCCATTGAGAATTCGCACATATGTGAACCCAGCCTAAAAGTCCACTGCACACCCATCTAAGCCCTTGTACACACGGTCGGAGATTCCGACTACCAAATCCGTCGGAGTAATTCCAATGGATTAATTCCGGAAGAGGTCCGGAAGTGATGTTGCATTCACACGGTCGGACTAAGTTGTCGGAAAATCCGATTGTACATAACGTGATGACGTTATTTCGTTGAGACGGGACTACGTTCAGGCTAGTGGCCAATACCTTTGGTCTAGGAATTTGATCTGAGCATGCGTGGCACTTTGTCCATCGGAGTAGGCTACACATGATCAGAGTGTGTCCGATAGGAGCATTTTGTCGGAAAATTTTACCGGCAAGTTGGAAAACTTGGTCCGACGGATATTCCGACGGAAACAGTCCGATGCAGAACACACACAGTCGGAATATCCGACAAAACAGTCCGATAGGACACATTCCGTTGTACTTGGGCTTAGAATATCCTGTACACAATGTGACAACGCTGCTGTGCAATTTCACTACCAAACAAATAGCATTGTCACCCTATTACAGGAAGTGAACAAAAATATCAGATCTGCTGGCAAGATCAACAGGTAATGAAACAATTTTGAATGGGAGACTCAAAAAAAAACAAAAAAACAAAAACTGATGTGTTAATGCTAGTGGCATACTGCATTGTATTTGTCATTTTTGATTTTGCTTATAGTTCTACTTTAAAATTCTGCTATAATCCACAAAAACATGTCATTTTCCAAGCCTTCATTACATATGAAATAATATTTATCTAATTCACATGGAAGTACACAGGGATTCCTCATAACATATTAATAAGTCTCCAACTTCCTGTCTCTTTTTGATATTCTAATCTATACTCCTTTAAGATCTATTACTGTAGAGCTATCAAAGGGGAAGCTGCAGGGCATCAATGAATATATAACCACCTCTAACCTAAAGGTTCAACCACATGATCATATTATGGTTCCACATAAGGATCCCATTGCATCTCTTCCCGTTCTTGCTAATTAGCATCTCTGAGAATAATCTGAGACAAAATACCTGCTGATTACCACCACTAATGCACGCCGAGTCAAGAGAGACATGTGACTTATTCCAGGAACATCAAGGATATTGGAAGTGACTGACATCCAAGTAGACAAATTAACTAAGATAATGTTATAGGTCTTCAAATAATCATGACTGCTAATTGCTCTGGGGGCCATTAAATAACCAAAAAGGTTAATTGCTATGCCATTTGGGCTATAAGTCTAAAAAATTAAAGGTGAAACCCGGGGATAAAAAAGCGTTCCCGTTCCAGCGGGTTCCTGTTTCCACCATAATGGGTTAACCTTCTCGTTATGTCTAGGGAATGATGAACATAGTGATAGCCTTACTTTATTCCTTGCTCCCCTGGCAGCTGATGCACTCCTATGGTGTCTGATGTTGCAGGGCTGCTGGTCCTGCATTGTAAAGGATGACGGGCGAGTTTTGACTGGTGAGGCAGTAAAGAAAAGGGGCTTCTGCAAGAAGAGGTGGAAACCAATAAGAGCAAGGAGTAAAGTATGTATCTCACCTTATTCATCATCCGCCTAGGCAAAACCCTTACAGTCAGGAGGGAGACCCATAGCAAGGGAAAATGTTTATTGTCCCAATGAGTTCCGTCGATAAATTGATTCAGTGCATCTAAAATCAATCAGTATATTAACCTATATATGAAACTCCTCAGTGCATAAAAATTAATAAATCCCAGAAATATATATACAATCTGTTGAAAAAAAAATATATACATAAGTATGTATTGCTGTTTTCGGATCCAGGGCCGTCTTTAATATTGATTGGACCCTGAGCAAAACTTTTTTGCTCTCCACCTGCTCTGAGACATACAATAAATAGCAGCTACACTCAAAATCAGTTTACCGAATCAGATCAGGCAGCTATTGCGATTGGTTGCCAGAGGTTACAGTGTATCATTACTGCTCACTGACTGGTTGCTAGAGGTTACAGCACATGATTTCTGCTTGTTGATTGGTTGCTAGAGATTACTGTGGATATGACCTCAGGGGGGCATGATACATATCAATGCCGCCAGCCGCCCCTATTTACATATGAATGCTGCCACTATTTACATATGAATGCCGGTAATTTACATGTAAACACAGGGTCTGCAGGTGAGTCATCTTTACACAACAATAGTGCAGAGCTGGGCAGCATTAGTAGCAGCACTTCACATTGTGATATTGGGACACAGCACCGGACTAAAACCACAAGGGATGAGGGGATTAAAACCAGTATAGTTGACAAGTATGAGGCAGCTGCTTTGGGCCCCACAACAATGACAGGGCCCAGGGCAGCTGCCCCTTTTGCCCTGCCTTAAAAACGGCCCTGTTCGGATCTAAGTAGCTATGTATCGGTATATATGTGTATTTATGGTCAACGCCCTATGGCCAATACGGATATGGATAACATATAGAGTTAACATAAGACTCACCACATGGACCTGAAAGTGTGCCCTGGTCTGATGGACGGTATACCAAAATAAATTAGAAATTAATATTCTGTGAAGAGAAATGCATTTTTTGAGAAATGCCCTGAAAAGGGGATGGGGGGGGGGGGGGGGTGATATTGCGCACAGGAAATCGACAAAGACCACAGGCGAGCGGGCTGGTTAAATACCCCCCGGGCTCCTCCCATAAATTCAGGCCACCACACTGGCCTTCCTACATATACACACAGTATCTCACAAAAGTGAGTACACCCCTCACATTTATTGCAAATATTTTATTATATTTTTTCATGTGACAACACTGAAGAAATGACACTTTGCTACAATGTAAAGTAGTGAGTGTACAGCTTGTATAACAGTGCAAATTTTCTGCCTCACTCAAAATAACTCAACACAGCCATTAATGTCTAAATCACTGGGAACAAAAGGGAGTACACCCCTAAGTGAAAATGTCCAAATTGGGTCCAAAGTGTCAATATTGTGTGTGGCCACCATTATTTTCTAGCAATGCCTTAATCCTCTTGGGCATGGAGTTCACCAGAGCTTCACAGGTTGCCACTGGAGTCCTCTTCCACTCCTCCATAATGACATCACGGAGCTGGTGGATGTTAGAGACCTTGTGCTCCTCTACCTTCTGTTTGTGAATGCCCCACAGATGCTCAATAGGGTTTAGTCCTGGAGACATGCTTGGCCAATCCATCACCTTTACCCTCAACTTCTTTAGCAAGGCAATGGTTGTCTTAGAGGTGTGTTTGGGGTCATTATCATGTTGGAATACTGCCCTGCGGCCCAGTCTCTGAAGGGAGGGGATCATGCTCTGCTTCAGTATGTCACAGTACATGTTGGCATTCATGGTTCCCTCAATGAACTGTAGCTCCCCAGTGCTGGCAGCACTCATGCAGCCCCAGACCATGACACTCCCACCACCATGCTTGACTGTAGGAAAGACACACTTGTCTTTGTACTGCTCACCAGGTTGCCGCCACACACGCTTCACACCATCTGAACCAAATAAGCTTATTGTGGTCTCTTCAGACCACAGGACATGGTTCCAGTAATCCATGTCCTTAGTCTGCTTGTCTTCAGCAAACTGTATGCAGGCTTTCTTGTGCATCATCCTTAGAAGAGTCTTCCTTCTGGGATGACCATGCAGACCAATTTGATGCAGGGTGCGGTGTATGGTCTGAGCACTGACAGGCTGACCCCCCACCCCTTCAACCTCTGCAGCAATGCTGGCAGCACTCATATGCAGTGTTGGTCATCTTACTTTAAAAAAGTAATTAGTTAAGTTACAAATTACTTCTCCCAAAAAGTAATTGCGTTAGTAACTCAGTTACTACATTGGAAAAGTAATTAGTTACTCAGCAAAGTAACTGTGTCTTTTTTTTTATATTCTAAAGGGCGGGTCTAGTATTACTGTAAGCAAGGGGCGCGTTCCCCCCTGCACGTCTATTTCCCCTCTGTACCCCCCTGCACGTCTATTTCCCCTCTGTACCCCCCTGCACGTCTGTTCCCCCACACATATATCTGTTCCCCCCTGTACCCCACTACACATCTGTCACCCCCCCCCCCCCCACACACATATATCTGTTTCCCCTCTGTACATCTGTCCCCCCCAAACTCACGAATCGGATTGTTCCTCGGATCAGAGTCATGGATTGGATAATTTTTCGGATCAGCAAATAATAATTGAATTTGCAAAAACCTGTGAAAATTCCACCACCATATAGTCCGACTTTAATATCCACAATCTCCCCCACTGTAATATACATCTCCCCCACTGTAATATCCACAATCTCCCCCACTGTAATATACATCTTCCCCACTGTAATATTGGCCGAGTATGGCTGAGCATGGCTGGGTATGGCTGGGTATGGCTGGGTATCACCGAGTATGGCTGGGTATTACCGAGTATTGCAGAGTATGGCAGAGTATGGCTGGGTATTACCGAGAATGGCAGAGTATGGCAGAGTATGTCAGGGTATGTCAGGGTATGGCAGAGTATTGGCAGGGTATGGCAGAGTATTGGCAGGGTATGGCAGAGTATTGGCAGGGTATTGCAGGGTATTGCAGAGTATTGGCAGGGTATTGCAGAGTATTGGCAGGGTATGGCAGAGTATTGGCAGGGTATGGCAGAGTATTGGCTGGGAATGGCAGAGTATTGGCTGGGTATGGCAGAGTATTGTCAGCGTATTGTCAAGTATTGGCAGAGTATTGTCAGGCTATTGCAGAGTATTGTCAGGGTATTGCAGAGTATAGCAAAGTATTGGCAGGGTATTGCAGAGTATTGCAAAGTATTGGCAGGGTATTGGCAGGGTATTGCAGAGTATTGGCAGAGTATTGGCAGAGTATTGCAGGGCATTGGCAGGGTATTGCAGAGTATTGGCAGGGTATTGGAGAGTATTGCAGAGTATTGGCAGGTATTGGCAGGGTATTGCAGAGTATTGGCAGGGTATTGGTAGAGTATTGGCAGAGTATTGCAGGGCATTGGCAGGGTATTGCAGAGTATTGGCAGGGTATTGGAGAGTATTGGTAGGGTATTGGCAGAGTATTGACAGAGTATTGCAGGGTATTGCAGGGTATTGCAGAGTATTGGTAGGGTATTGGCAGAGTATTGGCAGGGTATTGCAGGGTATTGCAGGGTATTGCAGGGTATTGCAGAGTATTGGAGAGTATTGGAGAGTATTGGAGAGTATTGCAGAGTATTGGCAGGGTATTGCAGGGTATTGGCAGGGTATTGGCAGGGTATTGGCAGGGTATTGCAGAGTATTGGCAGGGTATTGCAGGGAATTGCAGAGTATTGAAGGGGTATGGCAGAGTATTGACAGGGTATTGCAGAGTATTGGCAGGGTATTGCAGAGTATTGGCAGGGTATGGAGGGATGGCTGTGACTGCAATTGTCACAGAGCAGTGCTGTGGGCACTACAGATGCAGCCCACAGCGCTGCTGCCATCCGATCTCTCCCCTCCACTGCACAGATCAGTACACAGAGGGGAGAGAGGAATCGGCGTCATCATGACGCCGGTTTGTTTACAAGTGATCGTTCTGTCATTTGACGGAGTAATCACATTGTAAACGGAGGGTGCACCAAGATGGCCGCCGCTCCGGGGATAGGCCAAAGCCGCGGCCTTTCCTAAGGCCGAGTCTGCGGTAGATGTAATTGCGATAACGCCACCAAAGTAGTGGGAACTGCGTTACCATGAGGGGAAGAGTAATCAGTTAGATTACTCGTTACCCTCTAAAGTAACGGCGTTAAGTAACGCTGTTTACTTTAACTCTGCTAGTTACATCACTGCTCATAAGTCTATTTCCCAAAGACAACCTCTGGATATGATGCTGAGCACGTGCATTCAACTGTTTTGGTGGACCATGGCGAGGCCTGTTCTGAGTGGAACCTGTCCTGTTTAACCGCTGTATGGTCTTGGCCACCGTGCTGCAGCTCAGTTTCAGGGTCTTGGCAATCTTCTTATAGCCTAGGCCATCTTTATGTAGAGCAACAATTCTTTTTTTCAGATCCTCAGAGAGTTCTTTGCCATGAGGTGCCATGTTGAACTTCCAGTGACCAGTATGAGAGAGTGAGCGCGATAACACCAAATTTAACACACCTGCTCCCCATTCACACCTGAGACCTTGTAACACTAATGAGTCACATGACACCGGGGAGGGAAAATGGCTAATTGGGCCCAATTTGGAAATTTTTATTTTATTTTATTATTATTATTTTATTTTATTTTACATGAAAAGTTAGAATAAAATATTTACAAAAATGTGAGGGGGTGTACTCACTTTTGTCAGAAACTTTATTAGGTACACCTGTTCAATTGCTTGGTAACACAAATTGCTAATCAGCCAATCGCATGGCAGCAACTCAATGCATTTAGTTATCTATGTGGTGAAGATGACTTGCTGAAGTTCAAACCGAGCATCAGCATGGGGAAGAAAAAGGAGCTACGTTACTTTGAACGTGGCATGGTGGTTGGTGCCAGACGGGCTGGTCTGAGTATTTTAAAAAACTGCTGATCTACTGGGATTTTCACACACAACCATCTCTCGGGTTTACAGAGAATCATCCGAAAAAGAGAAAATATCCAGTGAGTGGAAGTTGTATGGTGGAGTATGCCTTGTTGATGCCAGAGGTCAGATGAGAATGGGCAGACTGGTTTGAGGTGATAGAAAGGCAACAGTAACTCAAATAACCACTCATTACAACCAAGGAATGCACAACACATCGAACCTTGAAGCAGATGGGCTATAGCAGCAGAAGACTACACCGGGTGCCACTCCTGTCAGCTAAGAACATGAAACTGAGGTTACAGTTCGCACAGGTTCACCAAAATTGGACAATAGAAGATTGGAAAAACGTTGCCTGGTCTAATGAGTCTCGATTTCAGCTGCGACATTCAGATGAGGTCAGAATTTGGTGTAAACAACATAAAAGTATGGATCCATCCTGCCTTGTATCAACAGTTCAGGCTGGTGGTGTAATGGTGTTGGGGATATTTTCTTGGCACACTTTGGGTCCCTTATAAATTGAGCATCGTTTAAACACCACGGCCTACCTGAGTATCGTTGCTGACCATGTCCATCCCTTTATGACTGCAGTGTCCCCATCTTCTGATGGCTCCTTCCAGCAGGATAATGTCACCATGTCACAAAGCTCCAATCATATCACCACTGGACAATGAGGTCCCTGTCCTCCAATGGCCTCCACACTCACCAGATCTCAATCCAATAGAGTACCTTTGGGATGTGGTGGAATGGGAGATGGATGTGCAGCCAAAGAAATCTGCAGCAACTGGGTGATGTTATCATGTCACTATGGAGCAAAATCTCTGAGGAATGTTTCCAACACCTTGTTGAATCTATGCCATGAAGAATGAAGGCAAAATGGGGTCCAACCCGGTACTAGCAAAGTGTACATAATAAAGTGGCTGGTGAGTGTATACACAAATATGTTAGATCTGATTCCCAGATAAGGACAAATGAAATAAAATAATATTGAGTGCATTATATTGTTTGTTGGGATACATTTCTACAAATGATCACTAAATTATCATTAGAGTGGCGAGTACAGCTTCTATAAGTAATGTATGTTTGGAAATTGATACAATGTAACAGCTGAGTGTGGAGTGGTGAAATATTCAGACATTCCCGTCATAATATTTTGTGGCTAGTGTAGCCTTTGAAAAGTCAATAGTCAATCAATAGTCATTTTCCTCTGCCATAAATCAAATGTAACCATTAAAGTTTGAGTTAAGTTGGCCTAAAAGGGAACAAAAGCCCACTATAAAAATAAGTAGGTAAAAGCATCCTTACATAGTAACACCATGCTTTTGATACGAATCGAAAATTCCTACGAATTTCTGAAAATTCGTACATTCGTACGAATCCAAAATACGAATTTTTATGCATATGAATTCTGTACGAAATACGAAATTTTGTTTACGAATTTCGGGTTCCAAATTCATAACGAAAAAGTTAATGAACCTAAAAGTTAAAACACCAGGAAGTCAGCACAGCACAGGGATGGTGGGAATCCGTCATAATGGGCACAGCGGGTGTACACTCAGACCCGGGAACACAGCACAGGGATGGTGGGAACCCCTCATAATGGGCACAGTGGGTGTACACTCAGACCCAGGAACACAGCACAGGGATGGTGGGACCCCCTCATAATGGGCACAGCGGGAGTACACTAAGACCCGGGAACACAGCACAGGGATGGTGGGAACCCCTCATAATGGGCACAGCGGGTGTACACTCAGACCCGGGAACACAGCACAGGGATGGTGGGAACCCCTCATAATGGGCACAGTGGGTGTACACTCAGAACCAGGAACACAGCACAGGGATGGTGGGACCCCCTCATAATGGGCACAGCGGGAGTACACTCAGACCCGGGAACACAGCACAGGGATGGTGGGAACCCCTCATAATGGGCACAGTGGGTGTACACTCAGACCCGGGAACACAGCACAGGGATGGTGGGAACCCCTCATAATGGGCACAGCGGGTGTACACTCAGACCCGGGAACACAGCACAGGGATGGAGGTAACCCCTCATAATGGACACAGCGGGTGTACACTCAGATCCGGGAACACAGCACAGGGATGGTGGTAACCCCTCATAATGGACACAGCGGGTGTACACTCAGACCCGGGAACACAGCACAGGGATGGTGGGAACCCCTCATAATGGGCACAGCGGACGTACACTCAGACCCGGGAACACAGCACAGGGATGGTGGGAACCCCTCATAATGGGCACAGTGGGTGTACACTCAGACCCAGGAACACAGCACAGGGATGGTGGGACCCCCTCATAATGGGCACAGCGGGAGTACACTCAGACCCGGGAACACAGCACAGGGATGGTGGGAACCCCTCATAATGGGCACAGCGGGTGTACACTCAGACCCGGGAACACAGCACAGGGATGGTGGGAACCCCTCATAATGGGCACAGCGGGTGTACACTCAGACCCGGGAACACAGCACAGGGATGGTGGCAACCCCTCATAATGGGCACAGCGGGTGTACACTCAGACCCAGGAACACAGCACAGGGATGGTGGGACCCCCTCATAATGGGCACAGCGGGAGTACACTCAGACCCGGGAACACAGCACAGGGATGGTGGGAACCCCTCATAATGGGCACAGCGGGTGTACACTCAGACCCAGGAACACAGCACAGGGATGGTGGGACCCCCTCATAATGGGCACAGCGGGAGTACACTCAGACCCGGGAACACAGCACAGGGATGGTGGCAACCCCTCATAATGGGCACAGCGGGTGTACACTCAGACCCGGGAACACAGCACAGGGATGGTGGCAACCCCTCATAATGGACACAGCAGGTGTACAGATCTGGGAACTCAGCACAGGGATGGTGGTAACCCCTCATAATGGACACAGCAGGTGTACAGATCTGGGAACTCAGCACAGGGATGGTGGTAACCCTATGGGAATTTCTATGCTTAGAAATTTTCTATGAAATTTCGTTAACGAATTTCAGAATTTCGGATCCAAATTCCGTTACAACAGAAACATGACTGGTGTTTTGTTCACAAATCAGAGGAAGTCAACACAGCACAGGGATGGTGGGAATCCCTCATAATGATAAATTCATCATAACAAACTTTCGCTATTTTACAAAAAGTTTACAAATCTAACAAAAATTCGTATTTTGTACGAATCCAAATTGAATTTCGGGCACGAATTACGAAATACAGATTCATTTTCATACAAAACAAAACAAATTTATTGACGGCACACATGTCTAGTTTGTAAATAGTATTTATGACACAATTGCTCAGTGATGCTGTACCGGCATTTTATGCGTTTTTTGCAAACAGTGGTATGGGGCCCAACCACCATCACCACCACCAAACACACACACAATGCAAGGGTTACAGCCCTTACTGGCCATAGATGGCCATAGATGAATTGTTTTTGATCAGCCACCTGGCTGATCAAAAAACAAAAAAAAAAGAAACAAAACAAAAAAACCAATGGAATTCCCCATCTACTGTACATCTTCAAGGTGGATGAAGAAATCCTCGCTAATGTATTCTGACAGCAAGGATCTCTCCGCTTTCTTATGTGTCAGACATGAATGCAGCCAATACCTGCACAAGCACCAGGGTGTATTTATCTGGAAGCGATATGCCCCGTACACACGATCGGACTTTCCGACAACAAAATTGTGGAATTTTGTTCGAAGGTTGTCTTTCATACACACGGTCACACAAATGTTGGCCAACAATTACGAACGTAGTGACGTACAAGACGTACGGCGAGCCGATAAAAAGGAAGTTCAATAGTCATGTGATATCTCCATTACGAATGCTAGTTTTACAAGACCGAGCGATTCCGGCTCGTCCTTGATTCCGATGCGTGTTTTTATTTTGGACTTTTGTCCGACGGACTTGTGTACACACGATTGGAAAGTACAACCACCATCTACATTGATGTGTAATACGTTCACATTAAACAATGTTAAAATGTACTTTTAGATGAATTTTGTATGTCCATGTTAATGGTGCACAAAGTGCAGTGACAGGGTGTATAATGCCGGCCATACACGGTTCGAATTTCGAAAGAATTTTCTTTCGAAAATCGTATCTAAGAATTTTAGGATGAATTTCGCACCATTAGTGGGCTGCAGCAACAGCCGATTTTCGTGCGTAAATAAAATTTGAGAAATCGGACATGTTGGAAATTTTTAGAAAAACAAACGATTTTCTAATCAATGATGGGAGAATCGTGCGAGAAACGTAATAAGAAAAGAAAATGTACGGAGATAAAAGAAGATTCCCAGCCAAGAAAATTCTTTTCTGTAGCAACATGAGGTGAAATTGAAGGCTTGGTCGGCCGAATTTCGAAAATCAATGGTGGCATCATTGGATCACAAAAAAAACGAATTTTCTGATTTTTGAAAAGAAAATTCGTTCAAAATTCGACCGTGTATGGCCTGCATAACACATGGTCATCTTCTGAAGGAAAAGGATTCTAGCCTTGAACGTCCCGGAGCAATGCCAATGACGGGGACAAGGTACTTGTTGTCCACCCAGCTGAAACTAGGCAGACTTCATTCTTCAGGCCACCCATAGAGGAGGCAAGGTTCCACCAAAGTACTAGGTGGAGCTTTCAAAGGGACACTTCGTGGGAGGAGGAGAACCTAACCATAAGCCTACCTGTCCTGCGTGTTCCTACTCCATAGGGAGAAACAGTCTCAGCAGATATAAGTCATTCTCCTTCTTTTTTTTTATTTCCAATGATTGAACTGTTATTGAACATTTTTTTTTTCTTTTTAAACTACCTACACAATAAGGCAGGAGCATACCTAAGGCAATTGCAACCTGGACCCATGCGTGTGCCCCCTTGTGTACGCTTGGATAGGAGGAGTGACAGCTGCATATAGAGGAATCAATTTCTCCATTTTCCTCCTGCAGCCACTGAATGCCCACTTCTCCTCCTCTCCCTCCTTAAGCGGCTGCTGGAGAAAAATGGAGTGGTCAAAATGCTTTATATGCAGCCGCCCCAGCTGCTCTATCTATCCAGCTTCCTTCTGCTGCTCCCCTCCTTGTGCTCCCCAGCCCCCCTGTGCTCTTTCTGCCCCCCATCCCCCACAATCCACCACAACAGTCGGGTTGCCCCCTCCCCTCTTCTGCTGGCTGCTGAGGGGTATTTGTCAGGATGGAGAGTGGGGAAGGGGATAGTAAATGTGTTATTTACCTGTCACTTCATTTTCTGAATGGAGAGTTTGCTTCAGTTTGTGAATGGTCAGGAGGCTGTTTAACCACTTGACCACTGGGCACTTAAACACCCTTAACCACTTGCCGCCTGCCCTATAACAAAAACAGGGCGGCAAAGTGGTTTCAAAATCCTGACCGGACGTCATATGACGTGATCAGGATCTTGAGCCGCTGCGATCGTTGTTGCGGGGTGTCAGTCTCCGACGGAGACTCTTTACCACATGATCAGACGTGTCCAATCACTGCTGATCACAGTGTAAATAGGAAGAGCCGGTGATCGGCTTTTCCTCACTCGCGTCCGTCAGACGCTGACGCTGTGCTGATCGATTATCAGTGCAGCCCCCCGAGGATGCCCACACTGGACCACCAGGGATGCCACCAGACCACCAGGGATGCCCAGCACAAGGTATGCCACCCTAGACCACCAGGGATTCCAGTCAGTGCCCACAATGGATGCCAATCAGTGCCCACAATGGGCATCACTGATTGGCATGCATTATTGTTTGGCACTGATTGGCATCCATTAGTACAGTATAATACAATACAATGCCGCCTATCAGTGCCCATCTGTGCCGCCTATCAGTGCCCATCCATGCCACCTATCAGTACCCGTCCATGCCCATGTGGGCCGCCTATCCCTGCCCATCCGTACCGTCTATCCATGCCCATCCGTACCGCCTATCCATGCTAATCCGTGCTAGCTATCAGTGCCAATTTGTGCTACCTATCAGTGCCCATCCGTGTCACTCATCAGTGCCACCTATCAGTGCCACCTATAAGTGCCACATATTAGTGTCCATCAATGCCACCTCATCAGTGCCACTTCATTGGTGCCCCCTTATCAGTGCCCATTAGTGTAGCCCCATCAGTGCCGATCAGTGAAGGAGAAAACGTACTTATTTACAAAGTTTTGAAACCGAAACAAAAAAAAACATTTTTTTTTCAAAATTGTCGGTATTTTTTTATTTGTTTAGCAAAAAATAAAAACCGCAGAGGTGATCAAATACCACCAAAAGAAAGCTCTATTTGTGGGAAAAAAATGATAAAAATTTAATTTGGGTACAGTGTAGCATGACCGCGCAATTGTCATTCAAAATGCGACAGCGCTGAAAGCTCAAAATTGGTCTGGGCAGGAAGTTGTTTAAGTGCCTGGTATTGAAGTGGTTAATAACCAGACCAATTTTCAGCTTTTGGTGCTCTCACATTTTGAATGACAATTATTCAGTCGTGCAACACTGTACCTACATGAAATTTTTGTCCTTTTTTTCACACAAATAGAGCTTTCTTTTGGTGGTGGAAAAATCAGCCCTTGCGCCACTAAGTGATAAATGTGACTAAAGTAAATCAATGTCTAAACTACTAATACATAAATGGAAAAAAATAAAATAGATAAATATATCAAATGTAAACCACTGAGTGATATAAAGTGCACTTGCTAATAAATAGTGCAAAAAATGCAGCAAGACAAAATAGTGAACACAAACTATCAAATAATTAATAATCAAAAAAGAGTCCTGCGCAAATCGTGCCACTCATATATTATAATCAAGGAACTCAAAATAATACTACGTGAAAAAATCAACATATAAAAAGGAAAAAAATGTCCATAAAAAAGCACAAATATAAGTAAAAATAAATGGAAAAAGGACCAATGATGCAAAGTCCACTAATCCGGGCTCCCAGAACTCTCACCTTAAGATGGAGTAAACAAGCTGATCAAAAAAGCATCCCAGGAATCTCTCATTTCATTTACTATATTTAGCCATCAAGGAAATCCAGATGAGGGATGTAATAATAAAATTCCGCCACTAGAGGGCCAATCCTAGCATATTGGCTTTGCACTGTGGATCCTCAGATATATTCTGTAGTGTATGGCTCAAAACAAGAGGGGAAGGGGAAGGAGAGAGAGAGAGGAGACTCCAATGGTGTAGTATTTAAAATAAGCAGATCGATTTATTAAAACAATATCAAAGACTCTCACATTCAAAACAGAATGAATAGCACAGTAAGGAAGATGGTTGTGTGGCGTCTTCCGCCAGTCTTACTCTACTTCCACTCCCTACGCGTTACGTCATACCACATGACTTCTTCATGGGGATTTCTTTTGGTGGTATTTAATCACCGCTGGGTTTTTTATTTTTTGTGCTATAAAAGAAAAAAGACAGAAAATTCTGTAAAAAAATGAATTTTTCTTTGTTTCTGTTATAAAACTTAGCAGATTAATAATGTTTCTTCATAAATTTTGGTCAAAATTTATACTACTACATATCTTTGGTAAAAATAAGTACAAATTGGTGGATATTATTTGGTCTTTGTGAAAGTCCACAAGCTATTGTGCCAATATCTGAAAATTGATCACACCTGAAGTACTGACAGCCTCATTTCTTGAGACCCTAACATGCCAGAAAAGTACAAATACCCCCAAATGACCCCTTTTTGGAAAGAAGACAATCCAAGGTATTTAGTAAGAGGCGTGGTGAGTTTTTTGAAGTTGTAATTTTTTCCCACAATTCTTTACAATATCAAGATTTTTTTTTTTTCCTTTTTTTTCACAAAATTGTCATATTATCAGTTTATTTCTCACACACAGCATATGCATACTACAAATTACACCCCAAAACACATTCTGCTATTACTCCCGAGTATGGCGATAACACATGTGTGAGACTTTTACACAGCCTGGCCACATACAGAGGCCCAACATGCAGGGAGCACCATCAGGCGTTCTGGAGCACCCAGGTCAAATGTAAAAATCATCATTTACTTGCTAGAAAATTAGATGGAACCCCAAAACATTATATATGTTTTTTTAGCAAAGACCCTAGAGAATACAATGGTGGTCGTTGCAACTTTTTATCTCGCACGGTATTTGCACAGAAATTTTTAGAATTTTTAGATCGCTTTTTTTTGGAAAAAAAAAAGTTTTGTGCTTTAAAAAAAACAAAACAGTGAAGTTAGCCCAAATTTTTTTGCATAATGTGAAAGATGAAGTTATGCTAAGTAAATAGATACCTAACATGTTACCCTTCAAAATTGCACACGCTTGTGGAATGGCGCCAAATGTCGCTACTTAAAAATCCCCATAGGCAAAGTTTTAAATTTTTCTACTGGTTACATGTTTTAAGTTACAGAGGAGGTCTAGGACCAGAATTATTGCTCTCGCTCTAACGTTCGTAGTGATACCCCACATGTGTTGTTTGAACACCGTTTTCATATGTGGGCGGGACATACGTATGTGTTTGCTTCTGCATGCGAGCTCACGGGACAGGGGCGCTTTAAATTTTATTTTACTTTTTATTGTTAATTTTACTTTATTTATTTTAGTTTGACACTTTTGCCCCCAAAAATAAATTTTTGATCACTTTTATTCCTATTACAAGGAATGTAAACATCCCTTGTAATAGGTATATAGCATGACAGGTCCTCTTTACAGTGAGATGTGGGGTCAATAAGACCCCACATCTCACCTCTAGGCTGGGAAGCCTGAAATAAAACAAAAAAAATAAAAATTCTGGCTTTGATCGTATTGGCGAGTCGGTAGAAGCAACAGAGGGCAGCGGGAGGGGGCTGATGTCCCCTCTCGCCTCCTGTAAGAACGATCAAGCAGCAGAACAGCCACAATGATCTTTCTTATGGTATAGGGAATCGCCGGCTGAAAAATCTGATATCTGAATGATGCCTGTAGCTGCACCCATCATTCAGATATCCCCGCACAAATTCAAAGACGTCATATGACGGCCGGGGGGGGGGGGGAGTGGTTAAAAATATTTTTTTTTTTAAACACAAAGTTGTCCATTTATACAATATTTCTAACACATAGCATCTACATACCAAAAATGACACCCCAAAATAGATTCTCCTACTCCTCCTGAGTATGGCGATACCACATGTGTGAGACATCCACAGCCTGGTCACATACAGAGGCTTAGTACCGCCGAGCATGGCTGAGCATGGCCGAGTATTGCAGAGTATTGCAGGGTACCACCGAGTATGGCTGGGTATTGCAGGGTATCACCGAGTATGGCTGAGCATGGCCGAGTATGGCTGGGTATTGCAGAGTTTCACTGGGTATGGCTGGGTATTGCAGAGTATGGCTGGGTATTGCAGGGTATTGCAGAGTATTGCTGGGTATTGCAGATTATTGCTGGGTATTGCAGAGTATTGGCAGGGCATTGCTGGGTATTATAGAGTATTGGCAGGGCATCGCAGAGTATTGTCAGGGTATTGCAGAGTATTGTCAGGGTATTACAGAGTATTGTCAGGGCATTGCAGAGTATTGTCAGGGCATTGCAGAGTATTGTCAGGGTATTGCAGAGTATTGCAGAGTATTGTCAGGGCATTGCAGAGTATTGTCAGGGCATTGCAGAGTATTGTCAGGGTATTGCAGAGTATTGCAGAGTATTGTCAGGGTAATGCAGAGTATTGCAGAGTATTTCAGGGCATTGCAGAGTATTGTCAGGGTATTGCAGAGTATTGTCAGGGTATTGCAGAGTATTGTCAGGCATTGCAGAATATTGTCAGGGTATGGCAGAGTATTGTCAGGGTATTGCAGAGTATTGTCAGGGCATTGCAGAGTATTGTCAGGGTATTGCAGAGTATTGCAGAGTATTGTCAGGGTAATGCAGAGTATTGCAGAGTATTTCAGGGCATTGCAGAGTATTGTCAGGGTATTGCAGAGTATTGTCAGGGTATTGCAGAGTATTGTCAGGCATTGCAGAATATTGTCAGGGTATGGCAGAGTATTGTCAGGGTATTGCAGAGTATTGTCAGGGTATTTCAGAGTATTGGCAGGCAATTGAGGGGTTAATTGTTGGTGAGCAGCACTGTGGGCACTGCAGAGAGCGCGAGAGCGGAATTCTGGGAGGACATCATATGACGGCCTCCCAGAGTTAAGCAATCTGCCCGGTAGCCATCATTCGGCTATGGGCCAGTTGTTAACTAGTGATGGACGAACTTCCGACGAGACGTTTCGCGAACGCGAACCGCGAACGCGGCCGATAGTTCGTGAAACCGAAAGTTCGAGGCGGGCCCCATTGACTTCAATGGGAGGTGAACTTCGCAAACCTTTAGGTCAAATTTGCAGCCACAAAATAATTATTAGCTGGGCAAACATAGTCCCACCACATGGCCAATAACATAATACATGTATGAGGTGAATTTGGGATCGATAAATACAAGCATTCTTTTTTTATATGGGAAATTGTTCTGACAATTCAGGACTGTGGAGCGCATGAAGGCAATGGAGCAGATGGAAGGTCAGGGACCAGAGTAGGCAAAGAAGAG
This sequence comes from Lithobates pipiens, assembly GCF_037356315.1. Lineage (NCBI taxonomy): Eukaryota > Metazoa > Chordata > Amphibia > Anura > Ranidae > Lithobates > Lithobates pipiens. The sequence goes on along the minus strand of NW_027507764.1, from coordinate 52,818,616 downwards.
GGTGCAGGAGATGATCACCAGCAGCGTGACATACAGCAATGACACCTGCACCGTGATAGAGTCATCTGACAACAGCACCGTGATAGAGGGCACTGACATCAGCAGCGTGACATAAAGCATTAACACCAGCACCGTGACATACAGCATTGACAGCAACACTGTGATAGAGAGCACTGACATCAGAAGCGTGACATTAAGCACTGACATCAGCACCGTGATATACAGCACTGACAGCAGCACCGTGATAGAGGGCACTGACATCAGCAGCGTGACATAAAGCATTAACACCAGCACCGTGACATACAGCATTGACAGCAGCAGCGTGATAGAGAGCACTGACATCAGAAGCGTGACATTAAGCACTGACATCAGCACCGTGATATACAGCAATGACAGCAGCAGCGTGATAGAGAGCACTGACATCAGAAGCGTGACATTAAGCACTGACATCAGCACCGTGATATACAGCACTGACAGCAGCACCGTGATAGAGAGCACTGACATCAGAAGCGTGACATTAAGCACTGACATCAGCACCGTGATATACAGCACTGACAGCAGCAGCGTGACATTAAGCACTCACACCAGCACCGTGATATACAGCACTGACAGCAGCACCGTAAGCAGCCCCAGGAGTAAGTCAGCATAGCACAAGGATGGTGGGATCTCCTCATAATAAGAACCCCCAGGAGGAAGTCAGCACAGCACAGGGATGGTGTGATCCCCTCATAATAAGCAGGCCCAGGAGAAACTCAGCACAGCACAGGGATGGTGTGATCCCCTCATAATAAAAACCCCCAGGAGGAAGTCAGCACAGCACAGGGATGGTGTGATCCCCTCATAATAAGAACCCCCAGGAGGAAGTCAGCACAGCACAGGGATGGTGTGATCCCCTCATAATAAGAACCCCCAGGAGGAAGTCAGCACAGGGATGGTGTGATCCCCTCATAATAAGAACCCCCAGGAGGAAGTCAGCACAGCACAGGGATGGTGTGATCCCCTCATAATAAGCAGGCCCAGGAGAAACTCAGCACAGGGATGGTGTGATCCCCTCATAATAAGAACCCCCAGGAAGAAGTCAGCACAGCACAGGAATGGTGTGATCCCCTCATAATAAGCAGGCCCAGGAGAAACTCAGCACAGCACAGGGATGGTGTGATCCCCTCATAATAAGAACCCCCAGGAGGAAGTCAGCACAGCACAGGGATGGTGTGATCCCCTCATAATAAGCAGGCCCAGGAGAAACTCAGCACAGCACAGGGATGGTGTGATCCCCTCATAATAAGCAGGCCCAGGAGAAACTCAGCACAGCACAGGGATGGTGTGATCCCCTCATAATAAGAACCCCCAGGAGGAAGTCAGCACAGCACAGGGATGGTGTGATCCCCTCATAATAAGCAGGCCCAGGAGAAACTCAGCACAGCACAGGGATGGTGTGATCCCCTCATAAGCAGCCCCAGTAGAAATATGACACCGCTCAACCTCTTCAAAGAGGAGGGTAGGGGCATATAGTGCGGTGTGCTTTTTTGGGACAAGGAAGTGAGCCAAATGAAGAAAGAAGGTCTGTGTGCTTGATTAAAAAAATAGTTTATAGACATATACATGGTCTACTGGTCACCTGTGTTGAATTCCTCCGAGATCCATGCCTCATTCATTTTTATAAATGTGAGGTAGTTAACACTGTCGTGAGCTAGGCGAGTACGCTTATCGGTCATGATCCCCCCTGCTGCGCTGAACATCCTTTCGGACAGGACACTGGATGAGGGGCAAGCCAACAGTTCGATTGCAAATTGGGCAAGCTCTGGCCAGAGGTCAAGCCTGCCCACCCAGTAGTCCAGGGGTTCATCACTCCTCAGAGCGTCCACATCGGCCGTTAACCCAATGTAGTCGGACACCTGACGGTCTAGGCGTTCCCTGATGCTGGATCCGGATGACACCCGTCGATGGGTCAGCTGAAAGAATGACCTCATATCCGAAGTCACCAACACATCTTCAAACCGGCCTCTTTTTGCAGGCGCTGTTGGATTGGTACCCGCAAATCCTTCTCTGGGAGTGGGAATTGCTCCTCTGCCAGCGCACGCAAAAGCAGAATGCAGCATTTCTCGAAGCAAGGCCTGGAAGTGCTGCATTCTGACAGCCCTCTGTGACGGCGGTAACATTTCCGCCATTTTGTGTTTGTACCGGGGGTCTAAGTACGTTGCCACCCAGTACTGGTCCTTGACCCTTATGCTTTTTATACGGGGGTCCCTATTAAAACACCGGAGCATGAAGGCCCCCATTTGCACTAAAGTGGAAGCGGTGTGGTGGCCTGGCTCCTGCTCATCATCCAGGATAATGTCGTCCTCTTCATTCTCCTCTCCCCATCCACGCACAACAGGGATCCCAGAAAGGTTTAAAGCATGCTCTTCTTGCTCCTCCTCATCTGCCCCGGCACCATCCTCCTCTGACTCCTCTTCAGACTCCTGTTGTTGACTTGTCTCAGATAGAGTAGCCCCCCCTGGGAATTCATCCAGCATTGCGACTTCCTCATCTTCCCGCTCCTGCTCCTCCACAGCCTGATCAATGACACGACGCAATGCACGCTCCATAAAGAAGGCATAAGGTACCATGTCACTGATGGCGCCATGGCTGCGACTGACCAGTTTGGTGATCTCCTCAAATGGCCGCAGAAGTCTGCATGAGCAGCCACTGGCGCGGTGAAAAAAAACCCAGCTCCCCAGAACCGTTTCTGCCGCAGAGTTCATACAGGTAGACGTTAACTGCACGTTTCTGCTGGAGCAGCCTATCAAGCATATAGAAGGTTGAGTTCCATCGCGTCGGGCAATCGCAAATAAGACGTCTGACCGGCAGATTGTGTCGCCGCTGAATGTCAGCAAGGCGAGCCATGGCCGTGTAAGATCTTCTGAAATGGGCCGAGATTTTCCTTGCCTGCCGCAAGATGTCCTGGACCCCAGGGTATTTGACAAGGAATCGCTGCACGACCAAGTTTAAGACGTGTGCCATGCATGGCACGTGCGTGATTTTGCCCTGTTTCAATGCGCTAAGCAGATTGGCACCGTTGTCACACACCACTTTACCAACTGTCATATTGAGCGGTGTTAGCCACTGATCTACCTGTGAACGCAAAGCTGAAAGGAGTGCCGGGCCAGTGTGGCTCTTGGCTTCCAGGCACAACAGACGCAGCACGGCATGGCAACGTCTCACCTGGCATGTGAAATAGGTTCTGGGGAGCTTGGGCGGTGCAGCGGAAGAGACGCTAGCAGCAGAAAAGGAGGAGGCAGCTGAGGAGGAGAGGGAGGAGGATGGAGTAGGAGAAGGAGAAGAAGAGGCAGGCCTGCATGCAATCCGTGGCGGTAAAACCAAATCTACACGGGTGCCACGGGTTACATGCTTGACGGCAGTCAGAAGGTTCACCCAGTGGGCAGTAAAAGTGATATACCTTCCCTGCCCGTGTTTGCTAGACCACGTGTCTGTGGTCAGATGTATCTTGGCACTGACACTGTGTGCCAGAGATACATTCACTTGCCGCTGAACTTGGCCATATAGCTCTGGGATGCCCTTCTCCGAGAAATACTTCCTTCCTGGGACCTTCCATTGTGGTGTTCCAATGGCCACAAATTTGCAAAAGGCCTCCGAGTCCACCAGTTATATGGCAGTAGTTGGTGGGCTATCAGTTCTGACAAGTCAGCCGTCAACCGTTGGGCAAGAGGGTTATCCGGCGTCATCATTTTTTTACGCTCGAACATTAAGCCCACGGAAGCCTGCCTTTTTGCTGAAAAACGTGAGCTTGGCGTGATGGAAGGTGGAGTGGAGGACAATTGTGAGGAGAGAGGAGAAGGAGAAGTAGAAGACGAGGCTGGACGGTGAGAGCCTGCAGTGTGGCTTTGTGTGTTTCGTTGCTCCCACTGGGCTCGGTGATGGCTGCTCATGTGCCTTCTTAAGGCGGTTGTCCCTAGGTGAGTGTTGGGCTTACCGCGACTAATGCGTTGACTGCAAAGATTGCAGATGGCAACGCTATTGTCAGCAGCGGACACGTTAAAAAAAGCCCACACTGCGGAGCCATGTGCCAGTGCCCTGGGAGCGCCAGATGTGACCGTACATGGTCGATGACTCGCTCCTGATACATTTGCAGTCTGCTTTGTCCCTCCTGTGCAATGTAAGTTATTCCTGCTTCTCCTCCCTATCTGCTGGTCCATATCTCCCTCTGAACTCCCCTCCTCTTCCTCTCTTGTGGGCACCCACGTGACATCACTAGACACATCATCATCAACGTCACCTTCCCCACCACTATAAGTAGAGATCTCGGAGTAGGCAGCAACACCGGGGACCAACCTCCTCCTTGGGCTGATCTGGGTACTGTCGTCAGACTGCTGAGTAGCGGTTGTTGCTACCTCCTCTTCCTGATCCAATACCAAGAGTGGCTGCGCATCAGAAATGTCCTCTTGATATGGATCGGAAAATAATTCCTGTGACTCAAGCGGAGGTGGTGGTGTTGTTGTTGGTGGTAGTGTCTTTGGGGGTGCACATAGCAGAGAGTGAAGAAGAGGGTGCAGATCGAGAGGATGAGGAGGGTGCAGAAGAGTAAGGCTGAGTCAGCCACTCAACCAAGTCTGGTGCGTCCTTTAAAGTAATTGAACGCACCTTCTGCAACTTCCCACTTTGGCTCAAGGCTGGTGCTCCTGCCCTACCCCTACCACCCCTGCGGAAGGGCCTGCCTCTTCCTCTGCCTGTCATTTTTTAAATCACCCTGTGACAAAACTCTTAGTCCCTATACCGATGAAGGACTGCTGCAGTATAGGGCAGCGGTCAGCAGTAGTGCACCTCAACCCTATGTATTGTGGACCGATACCAGTCCTTATAGAATAGCAGACTGTACCTCACTCAACCCTATGTACTGTAGCACCCTAGACCAAGTTACCAGTCCTTATAAGAACTTTTGTGGACCAAGCAGGTTGTGTGTGACTGATTAGAAGACTTTACGTCAGTCCCTATACCAATGAAGGACTGCTGCAGTATAGGGCAGCGGTCAGCAGTGGTGCACCTCAACCCTATCTATTGTGGACCGATAGCGGTCCTTACAGAACAGCAGACTGTACCTCACTCAACCCTATGTACTGTAGCACCCTAGACCAAGTTACCAGTCCTTATAAGAACTTTTGTGGACCAAGCAGGTTGTGTGTGACTGATTAGAAGACTTTACGTCAGTCCCTATACCAATGAAGGACTGCTGCAGTTACAGTATAGGGCAGCGGTCAGCAGTAGTGCACCTCAACCCTATGTATTGTGGACCGATAGCGGTCCTTACAGAACAGCAGACTGTACCGCACTCAACCCTATGTACTGTAGCACCCTAGACCAAGTTAGCAGTCCTTATAAGAACTTTTGTGGACCAAGCAGGTTGTGTGTTAGTGATTAGCAGACTGTACGTCAGTCCCTATACCAATGAAGGACTGCTGCAGTATAGGGCAGCGGTCAGCAGTGGTGCACCTCAACCCTATCTATTGTGGACCGATAGCGGTCCTTACAGAACAGCAGACTGTACCTCACTCAACCCTATGTACTGTAGCACCCTAGACCAAGTTACCAGTCCTTATAAGAACTTTTGTGGACCAAGCAGGTTGTGTGTGACTGATTAGAAGACTTTACGTCAGTCCCTATACCAATGAAGGACTGCTGCAGTTGCAGTATAGGGCAGCGGTCAGCAGTAGTGCACCTCAACCCTATGTATTGTGGACCGATAGCGGTCCTTACAGAACAGCAGACTGTACCGCACTCAACCCTATGTACTGTAGCACCCTAGACCAAGTTACCAGTCCTTATAAGAACTTTTGTGGACCAAGCAGGTTGTGTGTTAGTGATTAGCAGACTGTACGTCAGTCCCTATACCAATGAAGGACTGCTGCAGTATAGGGCAGCGGTCAGCAGTGGTGCACCTCAACCCTATCTATTGTGGACCGATAGCAGTCCTTACAGAACAGCAGACTGTACCGCACTCAACCCTATGTACTGTAGCACCCTAGACCAAGTTACCAGTCCTTATAAGAACTTTTGTGGACCAAGCAGGTTGTGTGTTAGTGATTAGCAGACTGTACATCAGTCCCTATACTGCTGAAGGACTGCTGCAGTATAGGGCAGCGGTCAGCAGTGGTGCACCTCAACCCTATCTATTGTGGACCGATAGAGGTCCTTACAGAACAGCAGACTGTACCGCACTCAACCTTATGTACTGTAGCACCCTAGACCAAGTTACCAGTCCTTTTAAGAACTTTTGTGGACCAAGCAGGTTGTGTGTGACTGATTAGAAGACTTTACGTCAGTCCCTATACCAATGAAGGACTGCTGCAGTATAGGGCAACGGTCAGCAGTGGTGCACCTCAACCCTATGTATTGTGGACCGATAGCGGTCCTTACAGAACAGCAGACTGTACCGCACTCAACCCTATGTACTGTAGCACCCTAGACCAAGTTACCAGTCCTTATAAGAACTTTTGTGGACCAAGCAGGTTGTGTGTTAGTGATTAGCAGACTGTACGTCAGTCCCTATACCAATGAAGGACTGCTGCAGTATAGGGCAGCGGTCAGCAGTGGTGCACCTCAACCCTATCTATTGTGGACCGATAGCGGTCCTTACAGAACAGCAGACTGTACCTCACTCAACCCTATGTACTGTAGCACCCTAGACCAAGTTACCAGTCCTTATAAGAACTTTTGTGGACCAAGCAGGTTGTGTGTTAGTGATTAGCAGACTGTACGTCAGTCCCTATACCAATGAAGGACTGCTGCAGTATAGGGCAGCGGTCAGCAGTGGTGCACCTCAACCCTATGTATTGTGGACCGATAGCGGTCCTTACAGAACAGCAGACTGTACCTCACTCAACCCTATGTACTGTAGCACCCTAGACCAAGTTACCAGTCCTTATAAGAACTTTTGTGGACCAAGCAGGTTGTGTGTTAGTGATTAGCAGACTGTACGTCAGTCCCTATACCAATGAAGGACTGCTGCAGTATAGGGCAGTGGTCAGCAGTGGTGCACCTCAACCCTATCTATTGTGGACCGATAGCGGTCCTTACAGAACAGCAGACTGTACCACACTCAACCCTATGTACTGTAGCACCCTAGACCAAGTTACCAGTCCTTATAAGAACTTTTGTGGACCAAGCAGGTTGTGTGTTAGTGATTAGCAGACTGTACGTCAGTCCCTATACTGCTGAAGGACTGCTGCAGTATAGGGCAGCGGTCAGCAGTGGTGCACCTCAACCCTATCTATTGTGGACCGATAGCGGTCCTTACAGAACAGCAGACTGTACCTCACTCAACCCTATGTACTGTAGCACCCTAGACCAAGTTACCAGTCCTTATAAGAACTTTTGTGGACCAAGCAGGTTGTGTGTTAGTGATTAGCAGACTGTACGTCAGTCCCTATACTGCTGAAGGACTGCTGCAGTATAGGGCAGAGGTCAGCAGTGGTGCACCTCAACCCTATCTATTGTGGACCGATAGCGGTCCTTACAGAACAGCAGACTGTACCTCACTCAACCCTATGTACTGTAGCACCTTACACAGACCAAGTTACCAGTCCTGATAAAGAGCTTTGTGGAACAAGTGAGTTGTGAATGATTAGCAGACTGCAGCAGAAGGGCAGCAGTCAAGTATAATATTCTTTCTATATTTGGAAGAAAGAATATTATACGTGTACAAGCCTATTACCATACCACTGATACCAGTCCTGAAAAGAACCTTTGTGGAACTAATAGTAACAGCAACCCTTTAAACTGACCCTCACTGCCTGACACACTGCTTCCTTCCTGTCCCTATACAAACTGGCAAAAAAGAGGAGCCTGGAACAATTACTGGTTACTGGAATAGCTCTTTTGTGGACCTGATAGTAACAGCTAATGATGATGATGATGATGATGACTAATCTGGCTGTCCCTAAAATAGCAGCAGACACAGCGCTCTGTCCCTTTCTCTAAACTGACAAAAGACACTCAGGCTGCTGCAAGAATCAGTAGCACAGCAAACCTATATACACCTAACACCTATACCAGTCCTGAAAAGAACTTTTGTGTACCAAATAGCTAGCGATTTATCTCTCCCTACTCCACACAGCAACCTTTCCCTATAGTGACAGAAGAAAGAATGTAAAATGGCCGCCGGATCGGGTGTATTTATAGGTTAGGGGGAATGTCCAAGTGACCTTGTGCTGTAATGTCTCAATTGGCTGTCCTGTACCCCATGATGGATGTGTCATCAGGTCAAAGTTCCTTTACACAGTAAAAACACGGAAGTCCGCGGGGCGAACGACGCCAATAGTCCGCCGAACTGGCGGACCGCGAACAGCCGAAATTCACCGCGAAACGACCGCCGGGCGAACTGTTCGGCCATCACTATTGTTAACTGGTTAAACAGTTATTTCTGTCCATCCATTCACTGCAGCTGAGACTGCAGAGAAGGAGATTAAGGGCTGTGTCCTAAATTTCCTTTCTCTCTTTCAAAGGTGGAACATCAAAGGTCTGTTGAGACCCCTGATATCTCCCCCCAATGGGGCTCCTAAAAAATTCTAAAAAGTATTAGTAAATAGTAAAAAATATAAATAGTAAAAAAAGATATTGTAAATATAAATAAAAGTAAAAAGTTAAAAAATAAAAAAATACTGCCACCAGTGGCAGAACTACCAGGGTCACAAAGATTGCACTTGAGGCTGTGCCCAGGCATTCTGCAACCAGGCTCGGAGGGAAGGGCTCCAGCCTGGGGTCAGATGGGCCCTTCATGATTTCCTGCACCCGGGCCCTGAAGGTTCTAGCTACGCCACTACTATAAGGACTCTTCCACCTCCCTCTTCTTTTTTCAGTGGACATCATGAGCTGCCCCAGAGATCACTGGCCAGCCCTTTAGGACTAAATACCTTAGCCTTCCTGGGGAGGAAATGGCTAGATTATGCTGGGCATTCTGTAGCCAGGAGGTGGGCTCTATCTGACTTGTTGTAGCTTGTAATATTGTATGACGCTCACAGTGTGCAGTGAAATCAAAATAAACAATTTCAGTACAGGAGAGGAACTTGTACAACTGGGCAAGATTGAAGGGAAGGCTGGAGTTCAGCTTTAGCATTTGGTCAATGGGAAAAAATATTATAATATTGATAATAATAATAATAATATAAAGGAAGACAGATCCAATAGTCAACATCATAAAGCAATAAAAAAAATCATACAGTTCTCTGCAGCCAACCACTAATCTGACTTTTTTCATCTATTGGCAGTGTTCTACATGTACAGAGTTCCCGCAGAGATCCTCGTCATCTATAATGTATCTTACAGAACTGTCTTGTGAAGTTTTTGTTAGTGATGAAAAGAAATCTTTTTGGATGTAATTGGGCATTTATGAAACATTTTCTTGAAGTGCCACACTTGGCAGCCTATTGATGACGGACATTTTACATAATCATTGTCACATCATGAATATACCGTGCTGAGAAATGATATTACAGAAGTCATGTGTATATAAAGTTAGTCAAGTTTTAAAGTGAAGTCAGGGTTACAGCTTGAGCCTTGCTTTTATTTTCTAAGTAAAGTACCAAAAGTGTATATTAATGCTGTAAGAGAACTCTACCAGTGTTAAAAAGTGAAAAATAAAATAGATTTCTGAGGCCACATGCACACTGGTGCTTGACCCTCTGGAGTGTGCAGAAGGCCCTGGTTCCTTGTCCAGCTTGGACAGGTCTGAACCTGAAAGCTCTGCTGTGTCTGTGGATGTCTCTTCTTGTTGAGCCACTCCAGATGCTGAACATCATCCTATCTGATCTATTGGACAATCCTGCTTTGTGCCTTGTTTCTGCTGAATGTAGAACTCCTTGCTCCTCCCATGAACTTCCTATTTAAGCCACACCTTTACACTTCCTGTTTGCCAGATTACTGTGCTCTGTCCAGCCAATATCTCAATTTCTTTACTCCTGCTGCTGTCCGTATCTCCGCTACCGCTCGTTCTCTACCTTTGGCTTGTTCCTTCTGCTTAATCCCAACCTGCTACCACTTTTTACTGATCTTTGGCTTGTTTGCTGACTACATTTCTGTTTTATCCCTACCTGCTATATCTGCTACTGGACCCTGGCTTGCTCACCTCCTGGTGGGGTGATCCTGAGGCCCATGATCTGATACTAACACAAAACCCACCTTCACCATTAGGAGTGCTGGTGAATACCAGTTAGTACTTAGAACCAGCACCCTAGGTGAGTCCATGTCATCTGCAAAGGCAAATCCACTTCGCACTACAAGTGAAAACTACAAGTGCAAAGTGCACTTGAAATTGCACTGAAAGCGCACTTGGAAGTGCAGTCGCTGTAGATCCGAGGGGGGCATGCAAAGAAAATAAAAAACAGCATTTTAGCTTGTACATGATTGGATGATAAAATCAGCAGAGCGTCCCCTCATTTCAGATCTACCCCTCAAATTTACAGCGACTTCGCTTCCAAGTGCACTTTCAGTGCAATTTCAAGTGCACTTTGCACTTGTAGTTTGCACTTGTAGCGCAAAGTGGATTTGCCTTTCGTAAATAACCCCCCTTGTGTTTTTTTTTTTTTTAATATAATTTTATTCAGCTCCAAGCAAGGGAAGACAGTCCCTAAGGTACAATACAGAAAGGTAAGTACAAAACATAAGGCAGATAAGTAAACCTTAT
>NW_027507764.1:52620441-52802941 GCF_037356315.1 Lithobates pipiens | reverse complement strand
CGGAAAAATTGGCTAAAGAGGTGGTGTTAGGGCACATGGGTGGGCCTTTTACGGAAAAACCGATGCAGCATTTGGTAGTATCACCTTTGGGAGTGATACATTATCTAGACAATTTCCTGTTCGTGGGTCCTCCTTCCTCCAATGTGTGTGCGATCCTCTTGGCCACGTTGCAGCACATTGTGGGTACAGTCAGTTTGGTGTCCCGTTAGCAGCAGACAAAACAGAAGGCCCGATGACAGAATTTTTTTTTTTGGGCATCGAGATTGATACAAGTGCTATGGAGTGTAGGTTGCCTGGGGACAAAGTGGATTGGCTCAAAGTGGAAATTAGGGAGATGATCGGGCAGAGAAAGGTGGTTACAGATGCAGTGGGATCTACCGGTTATGGGGCTTTCTTTCAAGGGCAATGGAGCACGGAGGCTTGGCCTAAGTCTTGGGTGGATACCCAAGACTGCAACCATGTTACATAGTAACTATGTAACCGTATTTTATTTTTTTATTTTTACTTCCCTCCATCTAAAAGATTGCAGGCTGTTGTTCAACTGAGTTGTACAGTTTATAGGTCACATTAAAGTTGGAAAGGCCTGGAGTGGGATGGAACAGAGTGGGAGGGAACGACCTGGGGGTCAGGTTCACTAGGGACCTGATTTCTAACGTGAAGTGTGACTTTTTGACTAGAGATGAGCCGAACACCCCCCCCCGGTTCGGTTCGCACCAGAACTTTCAAACGGACCGAAAATTCATGCGAACATTATAACCCCATTGAAGTCTATGGGACTCAAACATTCAAAATAAAAAGTGCTAATTTTAATGGCTAATATGCAAGATATTGTCCTAAAAAGGGTTTGGGGACCAGGCTCCTTCCCCAGGGGACATGGGTCAATGCCTAAAATGTTTTTAAAAACGGCAGTTTTTTCGGGAGCACTGATTTTAATGACGATTAAAGTGAAAAAAAAGTGAACTATTCCTTTAAATATCATGCCTGGGGGTGTCTATAGTATGCCTGTGAAGTGCCACGTGTTTCCTGTGTTTAGAACAGTCCCTGCACAAAATGACATTTAACGGAAAAAAAGTAATTTAAAACTGCTTGCGGTTTTAATGTAATATCTGGTTCCGGCAATACGGATGAAAATCATTGAGAAAAATGGCATGGGTAGCCCCCCTGCCCATTACCAGCCCCTTTGGGTCCGGATATTAAGGGGAACCCCATACCCAAACAAAAAAAAAAGGAAAGGTGCGGGGCCCCCAGGCCCTATATACTCAGAACAGCAGTATACAGGCGGTGCAAACAAGACAGGGACTGTGTAGGTTTGTTGTGTTAAGTAGAATCTGTTTGTAATTTTGAACTGGTACATTTTTAAAGTGTAGCTCCAGTCAAAAAATCAATTTTTAAGCTTTTTGGAAAATATAGGGAAGGGTTATCACCCCTGTATGATTTTTTTGGCCGTCCGTCTTTTTTCATCTCACTTCCTGTTGTCTCCTTCTATTTGCAAGTAGGAGACATTTGTAAGTTGGATGTTTGAAAGTAGGGGCCTGCCCTATATGCTCTGCAGAAATGGGGGCCTAAGGTATTGGTGTTGCCACAACACTGTAAGCCCTCAAAGTGACTCTTGGTGGGCGCTGGAGCGCCCTGCTGTTAACGATTATATCAAGAATTGTAATTACATGCCATTGTTTAATAGTGGTAGAAAAATTGGCCCTTTGGTGGTTGTGGTGGTGGTGCTGGTGCCACAACACTATAAGTCCTCACAGTTACTCTCGGTGGGTGCAGGAACGGGCCCTGCTGTGAAATATTATATCAAGAATTGTAATTACATGCCCCTGTTAAACAGGGGCTAAAAAAATTGGGTCTTAGGCACTGCTTGCTGGTGCCACAACACTGCAACCTCTCCCAGATACTCTAGTTGGAGTGCAGGAATGAGCCCTGCTGCAAAGCATTGCATCAAAAATTGTATTACATAACCCTGTTAAACAGGGGCTGAAAAAATGGGACTATACACTGCAACATCTACCATATACTCTAATTGTAGTGCAGGAATGATCCCTGCTGCAAAGCATTGCATCAAAAATTGTATTACATGCCCGTGTTAAACAGGGGCTAAAAAATTGGGCCTTAGGCACTGCTTGCTGGTGCCACAACACTGCAACCTCTCCCAGATACTCTAGTTGGAGTGCAAGAATGAGCCATGCTGCAAAGCATTGCATCAAAAATTGTTGCAATGTTAAACAGGGGCTGAAATATTGGGCCTTGGGCACTGGTGCTGGTGCCATGACACTGTAACCTCTCCCATATGCACTAGTTGGAGTGCAGGAACAAGCCCTGTTGCAAAGGGGGCCTTTAGAGGCAAGGAAGTCCTCCTCTTCCCGCCTCTGTTCTGCCTCAAGTGCCCTGTCCATTATTCCACGCAGCGTATGCTCCAACAGGTGGACAAGAAGTACAGTGTCACTGATGCATGCACTGTCACTGCTCACCATCCTCGTGGCCTCCTCAAATGGTGACAGGACAGTGCATGCATCCCTGATCATGCCCCACTGGTGTGGTGAGAAAAAAATGAGTTCCCCTGACCCTGTCCTGGTGCCATAGGCGCACAGGTACTCATTAATGGCCCTCTTCTGCACCATGGCCAATGTTGAGTTCCACTTGGTGGGCATGGCACATATAAGGTGGTTCTTGGGCAGGTTCAACTCCTTTAGGAGCTCAGCCAGCCGAGCACTGCAATTAAATGATTGGCGGAAATGCACACAGACTTTCCTGGCCTGCTTCAGGACATCCTGTAAGCCTGTAAGCCTGGGTACCTGCCCAAGAACCACTGTACCACCAGGTTAAGGATGTGAGCCACACAGGGCACATGGGTCAGTTGTCCCTGTCGGAGGGCAGAGAGGAGGTTTGTGCCATTGTCGCAAAGCACCATTCCTGGCTTAAGCTGGCATGGCGTCAACCACCTCTCGGCCTGCCCCTGCAGAGCTGACAAAATATCTGCCCCAGTGGGGCTCTTGTCCCCCAAACAAACCAGCGCAAGCACGGCATGGTATCTTTTTGCCTGCGTACTTTTGTAGCCTCTTGAACGCCTACAGAGCACCGCTGGTTCAGAGGACAGAGCACTGGAAGAGGCCATGGAGGAAGAAGAAGAGGAGGGGGTGGAGGAGAGAGGTGTGTCACAACCAGTAGTAGTATTTTGGAGGCGTGGTGGCTGAACAACCTCCAACACTACTGCACCTTGTCCTGCATCCTTCCCAGCTGCCAGAAGAGTGACCCAATGGGCCGTGAAAGACAGGTAACATCCCTGTCCATGCCTGCTGGACCATGAGTCAGTGGTAATATGCACCTTACCGCTGACCGCCCTGTCCAGCGAGGCAAGGACATTGCCTTCCACAGGAGAGCCGGAATCGCCTTCCGTGAGAAAAAGTATGGCATTTGGGGACCTGCCACTGAAGAACTGCACATTGCACAAACTCACAGAAGGGGGCTGAGTCTACCAACTGAAAAGGCAACAGTTGAAGTGCTAGCAATTTAGCCAAGCTAGCATTCAACCGCTGGGCATGTGGATGGCTGGCAGTGAACTTCTTTCGACGGTCCAGCAGCTGGGGCAGGGAAATTTGCCTGCTACAATCGGACGTGGGTGTACTGCTAGCAGAGTGCCCACAAGTACTACACACCTAATTCTACACCTTTTGTTAGGACCTGGGCTTGAACCTGGGACCTCTGGTGTGTCTGGCAGTGACTCTGCTTGCTGAGCCACCTGGAATGCTGGACAGCTCCTTGGACAATTCCTTGGACAATTCCTTGGACAATTCCTTGAATGATCTTGTCTTGAATCTTGTTTGCCTTGAACCTTGAACCCTTTGCTCCTCCCATGAACTTCCTGATTTAAGCCATGTCTCTGCACTTCCTGGTTGCCAGAATATTGTGCCTTCACCAGCCAATATCTTGCTCCTATCTATCCTCGCTACAATTCGTTACCGACATTTGGCTTGTTCCTGGACTACGCTTCTGCTGAATCCCAACCTGCAACTATTTGTTACCGACTTTTGGCTTGTTTCTCAACTACGCTTCTGCTTGATCCCTACCTGCTATATCTGCTACCAGACCCCTGGCTTGCTCACCTCCTGGTGGGGCTAACCCGAGGACCGCGACCTGGCACTAACACGCAGCCAAGCCCATCTCCACCTTTGGGAGCTCTGGTGAATACCGGTTAGTGCTTAGACCCCGCACCTCAGGTGAACCCGTGTCATCAGCCAGGGTGACCTGTGTGAATATCTGCTCTGCTGCTATAGCTACTGGCCTCTGAGCCTGACTCCAGATCGTGACAGAATATTCTGGACAAAAACATGGAGGCCATTGTAGCAGCTGCCGTGGCTCCTCTCAGGGTTCAAATCGCTGAGTTACAGGCATTTGGTGTTGACTACCAGGAAAAATTTTCTGAGTTGCAAATTGAAGTGAAAGGTCTACAAGAGGAAATCATTGATCTACACAAACAATTGCGGGATTTTCATGCCCGAGATACTGCTGTCATAGAAACTAATGCACGAATGCCCCTACCACTCAAGTTTAGCTGAGACCGCCGCCATTATAGAGGATTCCTTAATCAATGTCATATATATTTTCAGATGCAACCTGCTGCATTCATTTCTGACAGGTAAAAGGTGCTGTTTATTATCAACCTCCTGACTGAGGAAGCCTTAGCCTGGGCCTCCCCTTATGTGGAGAAAGATGATGTCATCCTGGATAATTTTGATTCTTTTGTGACTGCGATGAACCAAGTTTTCGATGATTCTAACCACTGTGCTACTGCTGAGGCAAAATTGCACAATTTACGGCAGGGAAGACGCTCTGTTGCAATACAACTGAATTCCGACGTTGGGTCTCAGATACCAATTGGAATCCAGCAGCACAAAAGAGTCAGTTCCGTCAAGGACTCTCGGAACAAGTAAAAGATGAGCTTGCCAGAGTAGAAAGTCCTGATGACCTTGAAGCTTTTATTAAATTATGTATTCGAATTGATCAGAGACTTACTGAAAGGAGAAAGGAGAGACTGGGAATCCTAGGCAGTAATGGTGGCATGCGTTTTTCTACTACTCAGTATCCTCCTAAGGGTCCAAGAGTTTTTCCTGATTCTGACACTCCTGAACCTATGCAGGTGGATGCTATTAAAAGATCTATTACTACTCAGGAGAAAGAAAGACAACGTTCAGAAAACGTATGTCTTTATTGTGGAGACTCTGGACATTACGCAGTTAATTGTCCCAATAAATTTAAAAGAACAATTGCAGCAATGGATGTTACAGTATCTTAACAAATAAACTCAATTTCTCAGTCCATCTCTCCTTTGATTCAGGAAGCAAATAAAGTTAATTCTTTATCAACTCATTTTGTCATCCCTATAATGCTTATTGTTGAAAGCAATGAAATACCTTGCTCTGCTATGCTGGACTCAGGGGCTGGGGGAAACTTCATCGACATCGAATTTGCCCAAAGTAATAACATTCAAATAAGAAATAAACTCGCCCCAATTGATATGGAAACTGTGGATGGCTCACCTTTGACTTCAGGCCCTGTTACCCACGAGACAATCCCACTTAAACTCCTAATGGAAACTGACCATCAGGAGACTATCAGCTTTGAGCTGATTACATCACCCAAGTTCCCTATTATCCTGGGCATTCCTTGGTTCTCTATCCATAATCCCTCCATCAACTGGGAGACACGTTCTTTAAGCTTTACATCTGACCATTGCAAAGAATCTTATCAAATAAGCCCTCCACCAACTCAAGATTTACAAGCAGTTTTGGCAACTATCCAGTCATACGACAAGCTACCTCCACAATATCTTGAGTTTCGGGACGTTTGTGATAAAAAGAACGCAGATCAGCTGCCTCCTCATCGCTCTTATGATTGTCCCATTGAATTGCTTCCAGGGGCAGAAATACCATTTGGTCGCCTTTATTCTTTATCAGAACCTGAACTGAAAGTGCTCAGGGAGTGGATTAATGAGAATCTTGAGAAGGGATTTATCAGACACTCAAACTCTCCTGCTGGCGCAGCCTTATTCTTCGTGACGAAAAAGGACTCCACCCTGCGTCCGTGTATTGACTACAGAGATTTAAATAAGATCACAATTAAGAATCTCTATCCACTCCCACTGATTCCAGAAATGCTTGACAGACTCCGCTCTGCCAAGCTCTTTACCAAATTAGATTTACGGGGGGCATACAACCTTGTCCGCATTCGTCCCGGAGATGAATGGAAAACTGCTTTCAGAACCAGATATGGACATTTTGAGTCTTTGGTCATGCCCTTTGGGCTTTGCAATGCTCCTGCAACTTTTCAACATTTTATTAATGATGCTTTTCGAGATTTGCTTGATCAGTTTGTAATAGCATATTTGGATGACATTCTCATTTTCTCTGATACTTTGGAAGAACACCGCAAGCATGTCTGTATTGTTTTTGAGAGATTAAGGCGAAATCAACTTTACATAAAACTAGAGAAATGCGAGTTTGAACAAACTCAGATCCAGTTCTTGGGATACATAATCTCTTCTGAAGGGGTAAGCATGGATCCTGATAAGATTAAAGCTGTGGTGGATTGGCCCGCCCCTAAGAATGTTAAAGAGATACAGCGATTTGTTGGATTTGCTAACTTTTACAGAAGATTTATAAGGAATTTCTCTAAGGTAATTGCTCCAATCACACAGTTGACAAAGAAAGGGGTGCCCTTTTTGTGGTCACCTGAGGCACAGGCTGCCTTTAGTAAACTGAAAACTCTCTTCACTTCTGCACCAATACTGGTACATCCAGATCCAGAACTACCTTTCATCGTAGAAGTTGATGCTTCTAATTCTGCTGTGGGAGCTATCCTTTCTGAGCGAATGGGAGAAAAAATGCAGCTTCATCCTTGTGCTTATTTCTCTCGACTGATGTCTTCAGCCGAGATGAATTATGACATTGGAAACAAGGAGCTGCTGGCAATTAAGGAAGCATTTTCTGAGTGGAGGTATCTGCTGGAAGGAGCTAAGCACCCTGTAACCGTTCTCACCGATCATAAAAATTTAGAATTTATTAGGTCTGCTAAAAGGTTGTCATCTAGACAAGCACGTTGGACCCTTTTCTTTTCCAGGTTTAATTTTGTTATTTCATACCGCCCTGGGTCAAGGAATGGTAAGGCTGATGCCCTATCACGGATGTTGTCTGGGCCTCTCCAGGAAAGCACCTCTGAATGTACAATCCTGTCTCAAAAGAACTTTCTAGGGGCCATGAGTTCGAAGACATTTCTTAATCTTCTCAAGGAGGTGTATGAGAATAACACACTTCTTAATAATCCTCCTAAGGACATTAACCTCAAGTACAACAATGGTTTTTGGACTCAAGCGCATTGCCTCTATGTACCTGAATCAGTTCGGGTAGAAGCCCTCAGGTTGGTACATGACTCTAAGCTTGCTGGTCATTTTGGGGTTTCTAAGACAGAAGAACTCTTATCACGTTCTTTTTGGTGGCCTGGGTACAAGAAAGATGTTAAGAGTTATGTGGCTTCATGTCTAACCTGTGCTCGCAATAAGACACCTCGATCTTCTCCTCTGGGGTTACTTCTACCACTACCTGTTCCATCAAGACCATGGGGGTCAATTTCTATGGACTTTGTGGTTGACCTTCCTCTTTCAAAAGGGATGACCACCATTCTGGTAGTCGTTGACCGTCTCACTAAGATGGCTCATTTTATTCCAGTTAAAGGGGTACCCTCCGCCGAACATACTGCTGAGGTAATGGTTAGAGAAGTTTTTAAACTTCATGGAATTCCTGATGATGTGGTGTCTGACAGAGGGGTACAGTTTACCTCAAAATTTTGGAGAAGTTTTTGCTCAGCTTTGGGTGTAACAGTTAATCTGTCCTCGGCTTTTCATCCGCAGTCTAATGGTCAGATCGAGAGGACCAATCAAACTCTGAAGCAATACCTTCGATGTTTCGTGAGTTATCTTCAGGATGACTGGGTGGACTACCTTCCTACGGCAGAGTTTGCTTATAATAACTCTAAACATAGTTCCACATCCCAAAGCCCATTTTTCTTAAACACCGGGTATCATCCAGTTTTTATTCCTGATCGCCCCATCTCAACTTCAATTCCTGCTGTTACCAACAGACTAACTTCATTACATGAGATCCAGGAGAAATTGACTGATACATTGAAGGAGGCGCAGGAATATTACAAGAAGGCTGCTGACAGACATCGTAGGTCTATTCCCACTTTTCAAGTAGGTGAGAAAGTTTGGTTATCTACCAAAAATTTAAAAGTTCAAGTTCCATGTGCTAAGCTGGGTCAAAAGTTTATGGGACCTTTTGAGATTTCTGCTCAAATCAACCCAGTAACTTTTCGTCTAAAACTTCCTGACAATATGAAGATTCACCCTGTGTTTCATATATCACTACTCAAAACATTTCATGAAAATACTTTCTCTGGAAGAATTCATCCTCCTCCTCCACCTGTCGAGGTACAGGGTGAAGAAGAATTTGTGGTGGGAAAAATTCTTGACTCCAGGTTTGGTTCAATGGGAAGGATATGGGCCAGAAGAAAATTCTTGGGAGCCTGAAAAGAATGTTCATACCCCTAGCTTAACAAGGGAATTCCACCAGAGGTTTCCTCGGAAACCTGTCCCTAAGATGTTCAGGGGACATCCTGGGAGGAGGGGAGTACTGTTAGGACCTGGGCTTGAACCTGGGACCTCTGGTGTGTCTGGCAGTGACTCTGCTTGCCGAGCCACCTGGAATGCTGGACAGCTCCTTGGACAATTCCTTGAATGATCTTGTCTTGAATCTTGTTTGCCTTGAACCTTGAACCCTTTGCTCCTCCCATGAACTTCCTGATTTAAGCCATGTCTCTGCACTTCCTGGTTGCCAGAATATTGTGCCTTCACCAGCCAATATCTTGCTCCTATCTCTCCTGCTGCCGACCGTATCCTCGCTACAATTCGTTACCGACATTTGGCTTGTTCCTGGACTACGCTTCTGCTGAATCCCAACCTGCAGCTATTTATTACCGACTTTTGGCTTGTTTCTCAACTACGCTTCTGCTTGATCCCTACCTGCTATATCTGCTACCAGCCCCCCGGCTTGCTCACCTCCTGGTGGGGCTATCCTGAGGACCGCGACCTGGCACTAACACGCAGCCAAGCCCATCTCCACCTTTGGGAGCTCTGGTGAATACCGGTTAGTGCTTAGACCCCGCACCTCAGGTGAACCCGTGTCATCAGCCAGGGTGACCTGTGTGAATATCTGCTCTGCTGCTATAGCTACTGGCCTCTGAGCCTGACTCCAGATCGTGACACCTTTATTCCTCTCAGTGCAGGTTTCAGAGAGGACTGAAGGTCTAGTGGGGTTGGAGATTCCAGCTGATGAGGAGCAAGGAGAGGTCCGCTTTGTTCTTTGGTGTGGTCTTTAAGGTACGCTTGCCAACGAGCTGCATGGCAGGTCAACATATGTCTGGTCAAGCATGTGGTGTCCAAGCGGCTGATGTTTTGGCCACGTGAGATACGCTTGAGACATATGTTGCAAATAGCAGAGATGCGATCTGATGCACTGGTCTCAAAAAAGGCCCACACCAAAGAACTTTTGGAATAACGCACAGAGGCAGCGCCCTGCACAGGCGGAACTTTGCGGTGTGATTCAGTCGGTGTGCTGCCCCTAAGCTGGCCCCCGGAGGGCATCCTGCCTCGTTGCAGATGTGCCTCCTCCTCTCTCCTATCTGGCACCCATATGGAGTCAGTGATCATCCCCTCCCTCTTCATCACTGGAGTAAACCTGGCAGTATGCTGCAGCTGGTGGAAAATGACTGCCAGATTTCCATCCTTCTTGAGCATCCCCTCTCTCTGCGCTCAAGCTACTGCCTTCCTCTAGCTGGGTATCATCACCAAAGCCTTCAAAACTCTGGGCATCCTCCTGGAGCATGTACCCATCACTGTGCTCAAACAGTTCGGGGGACTCCTCAGGAGCACATGGTGGGTCTAGGGAAGGAGTGACTGATGATGACATTGAGATGAGGGAAGAGGATGAGTTGGCAGCTGCTTTTCTAGTACCCTGAGCCTGGGTGAGAGAGAATGAGGAGTATGAAGAGGGCTTGGTCATCCACTCTACCAAGTCTTCAGCATGATGCAGCTCAACACGTCCAGCTGCCGAAAATAAGGACAAGCGTGTCCCATAGTCATGTGCTGATGATGATGCACCGCGTCCACAACCAGCACTGTTGTCTCTAGACACAAAGCCTGCTTGCCTTCTTTTATTGGCTCGTGACTGTCTGCCTCTCCTTGTTGGCCTTCCAGACATAGTAATGGCCTGCATGGAGATGGGAAAACCAGCAATTGGATAGTGTATATTGTGCTGGAGGCACACAACACCCACTAACTCCTGCAGATGCCTGTGTGAGAGAACAACAGCAATAAAGGGTAGATACAGCTGTATACTGTGCTGTGCTGTAGGCACACAACACCCACTAACTCCTGCAGATGCCTGTATGATAGAACACCAGCAATAAAGGGTAGATACAGGTGTACACTGTGCTGTGCTGTAGGCACACAACACCCACTAACTCCTGCATATGCCTGTATGAGAGAACACCAGCAATAAAGGGTAGATACAGGTGTATACTGTGCTGTGCTGTAGGCACACAATACCCACTAACTCCTGCAGATGCCTGTATGCGAGCACACCAGCAATTAAAGGTAGATACAGGTGTATACTGTGCTGTGCTGGAGGCACACGGCACCCACTAACTCCTGCAGATGCCTGAGAAAAGAACACACTGTCCCTGCCTATCTAGCTCTTTCCCTGCTGGCGGCCTTATAAAGTGTGGGGCGTGTACTAAACCCCCTGAGCTATAATTTACCACATGCCGCACGAATTTGGCGCGAATGGCCTACAACGTTCGGTATTCGCCGAACGTGTAAACAGCCGATGTTCGAGTTGAACATATGTTCGACTCGAACACCAAGCTCATCCCTATTTTTGACACTGTGAGGCTTTCCAGGGGATGGTACTGGTATGGTCTGACATACTCGCACGGACCTCTTGGCTCAGACCTCGGTTTTCAGGATTAACAAGGCACAAATGAAAGTAAATCAGGCGGTGGATAGATTTGTTTCCCCGTTATGGGGGATTGGTAATTAGGCACATGGAGTTGGAGATTAATGTGGGTATGTACCTATGGGGAGATGGCGTGCACCTCTCAGCTGTGGGCATTGATTTATGGGCTTTTGGTCTCCAAGACGGTATTGAAAGGGCCCTGCGGGTGTGGAGGGGCCCTTAAGGCTAAGAGGGTCATCATTTTCGGGCTGTGGCGGTGTCTTTGGTCTTTGATGGTGGCCAGAAAACAGATGTGATGGAAGTGGTGGAGGCTCATAGGTGGTATGTGCCCCTGTATTCCAGCGGAAGGGTAGGCTGGAAAACGGGAATAGTTGCACTGTGGGAAAAGGGTTTGTCTCCGAGCTGATAAATGGCTGGAGGCCTGGTATGGTGAGATATGGTCCCGCAGTGTACTGGTGGAAAGTGTTTAAGTGGAAAGTGGGAAGTTCGGGGTGCCGTCAAAGACCAACAGACTGCGAGTTAAAATTGTCATTACAAAGGTTGTATATATGTTAATTTGAAGTTATTTAATATTGGATTGAATACTTATTAATAAAAGGCTGCTATGGCCAGTTATACTCAACTCCTGTGTGGTCTATTTATTTTGATAAAAGGGGGGTAAGCAAAAGGTGGCAAAGGAAGAAAGGCATCTAGAAGGTTAAAGGGGTATTATGGGAGAGTTGGGTATATCTTGAATACATTGGTCATGCTTCTCCCTTCATTTTCCTATCACATGGTAGAGAGGAAAGCTGAAAGTGTTATGCCGTGTATACACGAGCGGAATGTCGAACAGAAAAAGTCCAACGGGAGTTTTTCATTGTATATTCCAATCGTGTGTATGCCCCATCTGACTTTTTGCATCAGAAAGACAACATGTTCTAAATTTTTCCGACGGAACCAATTCCTATCGGGAAAACCGCTCGTCTGTATGCTGTTCCGACGTAATGACCAAAAATGACGCATGCTCTGAAGCAAGTACGAGATGGAAGCTATTGGCTACTGGCTATTGAACTTCCTTTTTCTAGTCCCGTCATACGTGTTGTACGTCACCGCGTTTTTGACGGTCGGAATTTGGTGTGAACGTGTGTACCCAAGACAGTTTCAGCGGAATTCTGTCGGAAAAAAAAACCTTCAGAATTTATTCAGACGGGAAAACTGGTCATGTGTACAGGGCATTACTAAACTGCACTAGAAAGGGCTGTGCAGGATGTGAATCTCAAACCTGCATGGACATAAATGCAAATCCTTTGGCAGGTAAAACATCCCCGATATGTGTATGTAGCACTAACCCCCGAAGGAGCTGCTGAATTTTTCTGGGCTTACTGATTACCTCCTCCAGCTCATACTCACTATTCCAGGGTTAATAACCCAGTAACTGTAGAGATCGACACTTGAATTCCTTGTTAGGATTTTTATTTTGCATAAAACCGTTGAACAAACTCAGTCTCTAAGTTGGGAATAGAGGGTATCAGGGTAAAGTTTAGCTCAGATGCTCGGAACTGTTGACTTCAATAAAAGTCTCTCTCTCTGTACACAATCCAGGGAACAGCCGCTCACGACTGGACTTTTTAGCTGTTGGATAAATCCTTAATAACAGGAAATTCTAGCTTTTCAAAGTCTCTTAAGCAGACTTGGTTGTAAACTTAGTTACAACTGGAAGGGTAGAAGTAGGAACTTTTCTTACTGTACCAGAATCTTTCAGCCGGTCCGCCGATACTGTAAGAATTGTGGATTCAATCAATGTCCATGGCAGCTCAGCTTCCAGGCTCTTACCGAGCAGCCAGCCTTGTACGTGGCTCTCTTACTGAAGAGTCCTCCCCTGGTCGCATGTAGAGTTGCTGGGCCTCTCCAAACCCGAGACGGCACCAGAACACCTTAGAATCCTCCTTCCAGTTACCGCGCTTCAAACTAACCAGTTCTGAGGCTCGGAAACGGATGGATCCGCACCCCAGGCCATGAGGACCCCTGAGGGCTGGTCAGGAGGACCAGGACCACGGAGTCAGCAACAACTTCTGGACCAGAACCCCGAACCACGTGACTTCGGCACCTTAAGTACCCTTTCCCGGATTACGCAGTGAGACAAACACGCCCACTGATTGGCTCCGAGATAGAGATTGGTACCCAATACGTCCAACCAGACTGCGTTCTATAGCCTCCCACAGGTGTACAACACCACCTATGACCAGGCAAAACTTCTATACAACCCAGCCAAACTGATGCCAAAGTACAATTTAGCACAATTAGCCCCAAAACTCACTACAATTTTGAGCAAAAACTAAATTTAAACACATAGCGTGTACTCATTAGGAGTACCGGCGCTCCATGTATTTCAACTGTGTTTTTAGCTTTTTGTCTGAAGTTCAGATTTAATTACTGGCCTGTTAGTAAATGTAGACCAACCTACATTAGTACAAGACAACGGCCAAACCCATCTGGCAATCAGTTGCAGGCACTTACGTCACATTGGCAGAACACTGGCAATCTGTTAAGACCGCTTTAACGCTTGGAGAAATGTTCCTAAATAAAGCTTTAGCCTCTGTGCCGTACAGATAAGTATTACACAGGAGATGCTACTTATACTTTAAAATCTCCCAGACTGCAGTAATTACTCCAATAATTTCACTTGTTTCAAAATACTTGAAAAGTTAATTGTTTTCAGTACTTCATTCTACCAAAACACGAGAACAAAATGAACTCCATAATTCAAGCTGCAAAGAGATCTAATTGCTTTCCCCACGTCTCTCTCCCCATATCACAAATGTAAAAAAAAAAATCTTTCATCTGTGCCGATTGTTATTCTCATTCCTCTGCCAGCGGGAAGAGGATTTTTTCTTTAATAAAGCTGTAGAGATAAATTGTTTTGTTTTATTTCCTGGTGTTCCTTGGCTAATTTACCTTTTAAAAGTAATTTCATGAATAAAGGAATGTTCATTTAACATTGAGGAATTATTATCGCAGCTATAAAACCCGATAGATTAGACACTGGCATCCTGTTGTCCTAACGTACAAGGCTAATGAAACAGTTCTGTATTGAAGGTGCTAATAAATAGTGACTGTAAACATGCTAGTCTGCTTAAAGCATTTCAATCTATCTGTATATCCATCTATCTATCTATCTATCTATGCTAGCCATTCCCAACAAAGGTTCTGTGGTACCCTGGGGTTCCTCCAAAGGTTGCTAGGGGTTCATTGATCTGTGGCTGATTTACATCCCATTTGATGGCATAATTTTGGGACCAACACCACTTAGCAGCACAAGTCCAATAATCGTTTTATCTGTCTGTAAGGGTGACATCCTAACCACCACTGTAAGAAGGGCAGTCTTCCCATTGACCAGTGACCACCAATATAAGGAGCATTCTTCCCAATGATCACCAATGTAAGGGGATAATTCTTCCTATTGACCACCAATATAAAGAACATTCTTCCAACTGACCACCAATATAAAGAACATTCTTCCCACCGACCACCAATATAAAGAACATTCTTCCCACCGACCACCAATATAAAGAACATTCTTCCCACTAACCACCATTGTAAGGAGAACATTCTTCCCACTGACCAGCAATGTAAGGAGAACATTCTTCCCACTGGCCACCAATGTAAGGAGAACATTCTTCCCACTGACCATCAATCTAAAGAATATTCTTCCCACTAACCACCAATGTAAGAACATTCTTCCCACTGACCACCAATTTAAAGAACATTCTTCCCATTGACCACTAATATAAAGAACATTCTTCCCACTGACCACCACTGTACGAAGGGTATTCTTCCCATTGACCACCAGTATAAGGAGCATTCTTCCCAATGACCACCAATGTAAGGGGAGAATTCTTCTTATTGACCACCAATATAAAGAACATTCTTCCCACTGACCACCAGTGTAAGGAGAACATTCTTCCCACTGGCCACCAATATAAGGAGCATTCTTTTCAATGACCACCAATGTAAGGGGGCCATTTTTCCTATTGACCACCAATACAAAGAACAGAAGGTGGCAGCTGGTTATTAATAGTGTTGGTTTATTTTATACATCTTAACCATAGGGTATAGGAGTAGGGCCATCTACATTTTTGATATCTTGGTTCTATCAGTCACAATTAAATTTACATTATATTATCTTTTATTGTAGCACCGATGGAGAGGGAGTTCCTATGACCCCCAAAATGCGTTGGGTGTTTTTTTAATACAATTCCAATAAATAAATTTGGACTCTTTCATTTTTTGGTCTGGGGCTCCTTTTTTTTTTAATTAAATGTTTCTTTCTGGTAACCTGCTGGGGTACCCATCGGAGGGTAGCCTTGTCTATTGTGAGCAGCATAACCTCATCCAGTGAACTCTTCTTCAAATGTTTTTTGCCCTCCTACTACTTTCTATGAACTCGCCTCAAAATGCCAGTGCCTCTTGGATGCTTTTTTCTTCACTGGAGTCTTAAATTGAGGTGGTCGTTTGGCTACTAAGATGTTATTCCTTTAGGCCACTTTCTCACTGGGGTGGTAAGAGCGTTGGCGGTAATGTGCCGCTAGTTTTAGCAGCACTTTACCGTCATTTTAGCGGTGCTTTTCAGACCACTAGCGGGGTGCTTTTAACCCCCACTAGTGGCCGAGGAAAGGGTTAATACTGCCCATGTAGCACCGTTGCAGAATCGTTTTGCAGGCGCTATGGCAGTGCTGCCCATTCATTTCAATGGGCAGGGGCAGTTTAGGAGCTGTGTATACACCGCTCCTCCACCGCCACTAAAGATACTGCTTGCAGGACTTTTTCTAGCATCCTGCAAGCGCACCCCTCCAGTGTGAAAGCACTCGGGCTTTCACGCAGGAGTGACAGGAGAGGCGCTTTACAGGCGCTTTGCAGGTGCTATTTTTAGAGCTAAAACACCTAAAATGCAACTCAGTGTGAAAGTGGCCTAAGACTGTAAGCTCCAAAAGCAGTGCCCTCCTATTCTATCAATATTAACCACTTCCCGACCAGCGCACGACGATGTACGTCGACAGAATGGCACGGGCAGGCATATTGGCGTACATGTACGTCCAATATTCGATGCCGCCCTGCCATCGGGAGCGCGCCGCCGGCGCCGTGCTGGTCGGGACCCCCGTGAGTCCGGTCGCGGGACCCGCGGACTCAATCGCCGCGGGCATCCCCGCGATCGTCTCACGGAGCGGCCGAATGGAGGAAATGCTGTATAAACAACATTTTTCCATTCTGCCTAGCAACTAGTGACGCTGATCTCTGCTCCATGTGATTGGAGCAGAGATCAGTGTACACTAAATGAAAGCCCAACCCCCCCACAGTTAGTAACACACCCCTAGGAACACTTAACCCCTACACTGCCACCCACTGGTTAACCCTTTCAGTGCCAGTGTCATTTACACAGGAATCACTGCATTTATATAGCAGTGATTACTGTATAAATGACAATGGTCCCAAAAATGTGTCAAAAATGTCCGATGGGTCCCCGACAATGTCGCAGTCACAATAAAAATCGCAGATCGCCGCCATTACTAGTAAAAAAAAAAATAATAAAAAATTATTAATAAAAATGCTATAAAACTATCCCTATTTTGTAAACGCTATAACTTTTGCGCAAACCAATCAATAATCGCTTATTGCGATTTTTTTTACCAAAAATATGTAGAAGAATACGTATCGGCCTAAATTGAGGGAAAAAAATGTTTTTTTATATATTTTTGGGGGATATTTATTATAACAAAAAGTAAAAAATAATGCGTTTTTTTCAAAATTGTCGCTCTATTTTTGTTTATAGCGCAAAAAATAAAAACCGCAGGGGTGATCAAATACCACCAAAAGAAAGCTCTATTTGTGGGAAAAAAAGGACGTCAATTTTGTTTGGGAGCCACGTCGCACGACCGCGCAATTGTCAGTTAAAGCGACGCAGTGCCGAATCGCAAAAAGTGGTCTGGTCTTTGACCAGCAAATTGGTCCGGTCTGAAAGTGGTTAAACTGTGTTGTAATTGCGCTGTCTCCCTTTATATTGTAAATCGCTGCATAAACGGTTGGCGCTATATAAATCCTGTATAATAATCAGTGCCTTTTTCTCAGAGAATAGGTGTGGGAACTTCCCCCTTCTGAGTCACTTGGTGGCTCTACCCCCTTCCCACCTCTGAGCACTGACCCTTGGTTCCGCCACTACCCACCTCCGAGCACTGACCCTTGGTTCCGCCACTACCCACCTCTGAGCACTGACGTTTTGTTCCGCCACTACCCACCTCTGAGCACTGACCCTTGGTTCGGCCACTACCCACCTCCGAGCACTGACCCTTGGTTCTGCCACTACCCACCTTCGAGCACTGACCTTTGGTTCAGCGACTATCCCCCCCTGAACACTGACCCTTGGTTCAGCCACTACCCACCTCTGAGCACTGACCCTTGGTTCTGCCACTACCCACCTCTGAGCACTGATCCTTGGTTCCACCACTACCCACATCCAAGAACTGACCCTTGGTTCCACCACTACCTACCTCTGAACACTGATTCTTGGTTCAGCCACTACCCACCTCCAAGCACTGACCCTTGGTTCCGCCACTACTCACCTCTGAGCACTGACAATTGGTTCCACCACTACCCACCTCTGAGCACTGACTCTTGGTTCCACTACTACCCACCTCTGAGCACTGACCCTTGGTCCTGCCACTACCCACCTCCGAGCACTGACCCTTGGTTCCGCCATAACCCACCTCTGAGCACTGACCCTTGGTTCAGCCACTACCCACCTCCAAGCACTGACCCTTGGTTCCGCCACTACCCACCTCTGAGCACTGACAATTGGTTCCACCACTACCCACCTCTGAGCACTTACCCTTGGTTCCACTACTACCCACCTCTGAGCACTGACCCTTGGTTCTGCCCCTACCCACCTCTGAGCACTGACCCTTGGTTCTGCCACTACCCACCTCTGAGCACTTACCCTTGGTTCCACTACTACCCACCTCTGAGCACTGACCCTTGGTTCTGCCCCTACCCACCTCTGAGCACTGACCCTTGGTTCTGCCACTACCCACCTCTGAGCACTGACCCTTGGTTCTGCCACTACCCACCTCCGAGCACTGACCTTTGGTTCAGCCACTATCCACCCCTGGGCGCTGACCCTTGGTTCCGCCACTACCCACCTCTGAGCACTGACATTTGGTTCCGCCACTACCCACCTCTGAGCACTGACCCTTGGTTCGGCCACTACCCACCTCCGAGCACTGACCCTTGGTTCTGCCACTACCCACCTTCGAGCACTGACCTTTGGTTCAGCGACTATCCCCCCCTGAACACTGACCCTTGGTTCAGCCACTACCCACCTCTGAGCACTGACCCTTGGTTCTGCCACTACCCACCTCTGAGCACTGATCCTTGGTTCCACCACTACCCACATTCAAGAACTGACCCTTGGTTCCACCACTACCTACCTCTGAACACTGATTCTTGGTTCAGCCACTACCCACCTCCAAGCACTGACCCTTGGTTCCGCCACTACTCACCTCTGAGCACTGACAATTGGTTCCACCACTACCCACCTCTGAGCACTGACTCTTGGTTCCACTACTACCCACCTCTGAGCACTGACCCTTGGTCCTGCCACTACCCACCTCCGAGCACTGACCCTTGGTTCCGCCATAACCCACCTCTGAGCACTGACCCTTGGTTCAGCCACTACCCACCTCCAAGCACTGACCCTTGGTTCCGCCACTACCCACCTCTGAGCACTGACAATTGGTTCCACCACTACCCACCTCTGAGCACTTACCCTTGGTTCCACTACTACCCACCTCTGAGCACTGACCCTTGGTTCTGCCCCTACCCACCTCTGAGCACTGACCCTTGGTTCTGCCACTACCCACCTCTGAGCACTGACCCTTGGTTCTGCCACTACCCACCTCCGAGCACTGACCTTTGGTTCAGCCACTATCCACCCCTGGGCGCTGACCCTTGGTTCAGCCACTACCCACCTCTAAGCACTGACCCTTGGTTTCACCACTACCCACCTCTGAGCACTGACCCTTGGTTCCACCACTACCTACCTCCGAGCACTGACTCTTGGTTCTGTCACTACCCACCTCTGAGCACTGACCCTTGGTTCCGCCACTACTCGCCTCCAAGAACTAACCCTTGGTTCCCCCACTACCCACCTCTGAGCACTGATTCTTGGTTCAGCCACTACCCACCTCCAAGCACTGACCCTTGATTCCACCACTACCCACCTCTGAGCACTGACCCTTGGTTCCACCACTACCCACCTCTGAGCACTGACCCTTGGTTCCACCACTACCCACCTCCAAGTACCGACCCTTGGTTCAGCCACTACCCACCTCTGAGCACCGACCCTTGGTTCCGCCACTACCCACCTCTGAGCACTGAACCTTGGTTCCACCACTACCCACCTCTGAGCACCGACCCTTGGTTCAGCCACTACCCACCTCCAAGCACTGACCCTTGGTTCAGCCACAACCCACTTCCAAGAACTGACCTTTCGTTCCGCCACTACCGACATCTGAGCACTGACCCTTGGTTCCGCCACTACCGACCTCTGAGCACTGACTCTTGGTTCTGCCACTGCCCACCTCTGAGCACCGACCCTTGGTTCCACCCCCTACCCAGCTCCCAGTACGGCCCCTTTTACAGAAAATAGAACCAAGTATCACTTTGTAGTGCTAAGTAATTTGTATGGAATTTGGTAATGATAACAAGAAAAGCAAAAAACAAAAGATCATCCAGCAGCCTGCAGCAATAGACCCTCTCCAGCAACAATAGACCTGCAGCAACAATAGATCTCCTAGCAGTCAGCATCAATAGACTCTCCAGCAGCCAGCAACAGTAGACCCTAAGCAGTAGATCCCTTCCAGCAACAATTGACCCCCCCCCCCCCCCCAGTAACAGAAGATACTCCACTAGTGACAATAGATTGCCATGCAAAAATAGATCACACTCCAGCACCCCTTGCCATTGCACACATTCAGTGCTGGAGGTGCCAGAACTGCATCCCTATATATTTCCGCTGAAAAAAATGCCTAATAATAATAATAATAACATGAATTTCTCTGGGATCTGTTTCTCTATAAAACACAACTTTTTTTTTTGCTGTCTGTGACTCTATTAGAAAAAACATAGAGTCATTCCTATCAGTGGCGTTGCTATGGTGGTGCGGAGGGGACACCCACCAGAGGGGTGAAACCAGAGCCGGAACTGGGGGGGGGGATAACAGAGTGCAGGCAGTGCTGGCTAAAGTCTGCCTGATGGCGGTTGAGCATGCACAGTGGTGCACAGATCACTGCCGAAGTCCAGGAGAAGTGCCATTGCAGAGCTGCAGCGGGTAGCTGAGTGATGGAACGCTCCTGCACTCAGCACTAGTAAACATCCATTGCACATCCACTCCACCCAACAGATCATTTCTAGTCCCTGCCTCTGACATGATGTCATTCTGAGGCCGGGACAGGAAGAGAGAGAGAGGCACCACGAGGGAGAGTCTGAGAGACTATGTTGCTTGGATTAAATAAGTGAGCAGTGGTATCCCGTCCATTAGGGGCTCCTGGGCGCTGCCCCCTCTCTCTTTGCCACCCCCCATATGCAGTGGATAGAGTTATGCATAGGGTGAATCTATCCACGCTCTCCCCCTATTCATGTGTCTGGCCCCTTTCAGGGCACCGGACGCATGAATTACAGCGGACAGTTTTTTTTAAGCACCTGCTTAGAGCCAGAGGCTCTAATAGGCTTCAAAATAGGGTGGGCTCAGGTCGCAGAGTATGCGCCCGGAGCCCAGCCAGGTGTGTTGCAACAGCGAATGAAACTCGCTGGTGCAACACTGATTCTCCTCCCGGCCAATCAGGAAGCAGGTATGAAACACATTTCCCGATTGGCCAAAACGCCAGGCGATCCCATTGGACGCCTAATGCCAGGAGCAGCAGAGAGGAGACACATTGCAGAAGCTGCTCCACCACCCGCATCCAGAGTAAGGACAGCGGGTGGTGGGGGGGTTTGCTGGGGGTGTTAGTGCTGTGCCGCACCGTACACGGGGGGGCGTGGGTAGGGGCAAAATAAAAACACCAGCCGCAACGGTAAGTGAGCAGAGGAGAATATATTGTATGTTGCTTAACAATGTAACGCTGCAGTAACTGAGCCATAAAGCTTTTCCAGTCCACTGGATTGGTAACTCCTTGGGGAGTGTGGTGGGTTTTGTAATTGGGGGTGAAGGGGTTAAACAACTAACACTGCCATTACCCAGTAATGTGCAAAATGAATGGGTTAATGTATTTATGCTGGTCACTGATGAATTAGTGGCCAGTGTCAAAGTTAATTATCCTTTCATGCTGCAATACAAAGGGGTACATTAACACTGACACTGATCACTAATAGAGCACAAAGGGGTTAATTACACTTCCACTACTGCATTAGTGATCCATGGCAGTGGTAATGAATCCCTTGTGCTGAATTAGTAGTCAGTGTTAATTAACCCCTTTGTATTGCAGCATAAATGGTTCAATTAACACTGACACTGGCCACTAATGCAGCACAAAGGGTTAATTAACACTGCCATGGATCACTAATGCAGTAGTGGCCAGTGGAAGTGTAATTAACCCCTTTGTACTGTACTAGTGGTCAGTGTCGGTGTTAATTAGCTCCTTCATGCTGCAGAGTTTTAAAATAGTATATCATCACTGATCACCTTTGCTGGGGGTTATTATTGCAGCTACTGCACCAATGCCCGAGATCATTGGAGAAACTGGGGGTTATCTTTGCTGAAACTGGCACCAATGCTGTGGGTTATTATTTTGCAAACTGGCACCAATGCTGTGGGTTAATATTATGGAAACTGGCACCAATGCTGGTGGTTGTTATTGCTGAAACTGGAACCAATGCTGGGGGTCATTATTGCTGAAACGAGCAAGAATGCTGTGGATTATTATTGCAGAAACTGACATTAATGCTGGGAGTTATTATTGTGGAAGCAGATACCTGTGCTGGGGGTCATTATTCTGTACAATGGCACAGATGCTGGGAGTATTTATTCTAGAAAACTGCACCAATGTGGGGGGTTATTATTGCTACTACTGACACCAATGTTGGGGATTATTATTGCAGAACCTGACACTGATCCTGGGGGTTGTTATTTCCTGGGGAGCTCTATTTTCATATGATATTGTTATTCAAATTTGCTAGTCGCTTGATAGTTGCTAACAGCACTACTGTTGCCATTATTTGCTGCGTTACATGGGGAAGCAATTATTGGGGGGATTACACCATGTTTTAGAGCCCCAGGTGACACCAATCCTAGTGATGCCACTGATTCCTATTTCACTCTATTCTGTGTAAAGCCTAAAGTATAGGGGTGCTGAACATTCAGGGGGAGCTTTACTAAACTTGGAGCATATAGAATCTGGTGTAGCTATGCATAGTAACCAGCTTGTAACTTCAGCTTTTTCAATTAAGCTTTGACAATAAAAAGCAGAGTGTACTGTGTGTGACAGGAGTCACTTTGGGCAAGGGGCTTGTGGAACCCAGGTTACCTTAGAGAGCACTGGAAGCTCCTTGTCCAGCTCCCCTGGCCCCTCCTATGTGTAAGTTAACCTGTGTCTATTAGGGGCACAGGGTGACCGAGAACCCGAGTCTGATCTGTACTAATCAAACTCGCTGTGCAACCACACTGGAATGTTGTGTATATATATATATATATATATATATATATATGTATGTATATATATATATATATATATATATATATATATATATCAAAAAAAGGGGAGCAACAGGGCGGGACTTTAAATGATGCAATATATATATTGTATATCATACACTTTGCTGGGTCTTTGGGGTGTGGCTGTATTCCATTGTTCTATTGTGTCTGTCTGCCTTGGGTATTAGGGGATGTGTATGTGTATTTGCTGTGAGGAGGGAGGGGGAATTCAGCTCTCCCTGCTGATTGGACAGTCTACCCCACCCTGAATGCAAAGGGGGGGATTGTCCCGAGTGTTACCTCTGTGTACCTGTGTTTCAATAAACAGTTCATGTTCAGCAGCCAAAACGATTACTGCCTAGTTATTGGTTGTCAGTGGTTGGAATATCTGATATCTCTATTCAGACAGTAGGAAGCTGTGTATGATGAAAGCACTCAAGCTGAGTGTGGCAGGTTTCCTTACATTAGTGGTAAGCAGTGGAACGCTTTCTGCAGTCTGGGACATCCAAACCTCCACCTGGACCCAAGGTCCAGATAGCAGGAGAGGAAAGGTACAGATTCCAGCCGCCATGGAAGAGGAATTCGAAAAGGAGGTTGCGAGAGATGCAGATACAGCACAGAGAGTGTCAGAGCACATCCTGCTAGGATGGTATGATTCAGTGCTGGAGCCGATATGAATATCTCCTAAACATTGCACGCTTCAGAGATCTTCATGTTACCTACGTGTAAGCCCTTGTACACACGGTCGGAGATTCCGACAACCAAATCCGTCGGGTCTTGTCCGTCGGATCTTGTCCGAAACTGTTGCATACACACGGTCGGACAAAGTTGTTGAAAAATCTGATCTTTCAGAACGTGATGACGTAATTTCGTTACGATGGGACTACGTTCAGGCTAGTAGCCAATAGCTTTGATGTAGGAATTTGATCTGAGCATGCGTGGCACTTTGTCCGATCGGAATTCTCTACACATGATCGGAGTATGTCCTATCGGACCAGTTTGTCGGAAAATATTTCCAGCAAGTTGGAAAATTTGGTCTGACGGGAACAGTCCGATGCATACCACACACAGTCGGATTATCCGACAACACGGTCCGATAGGACACATTCCGACGGATTCTCCGACCGTGTGTACAAGGGCCAAGACTTATAAGCTTACCTGTAGGTAAGTTACAATTAGAGTTTAATGCCACTTTATTTTCCAAACTGAATGATAAAAGCATAAGAAAGTTTCAAGTACTTTTGAATGACATTTGCCCAGTCATCATATGTAATGATGAGAATTTTTGTATAAACGTTTGTTTGAAAATCTACTAGCATATGGCCAGCATTGCTCTATACACCAGAGTAAGCGGATAACGATATCTGCACTCCATTATAAATGTCCACTTTAATAAATAGTGTTTGCATCAAACAATTGTTTTTTTTTTCTGCCGTACAGAACCCAGTAATATCCACCAGATGGAATTTCTCTACATTGCCGTAACAAATCTCAGCTAAATAGTCAGTGGTATGTTCAATATTTGCAATGCTTTTAAAGTGTGAACTTGTGCTTTCCATTGATTTTAATCTAATATTCACAGCAGATGGGCCAAGTTGTTTGTCCTCTTTTGTTTGCTATACAAAGGGGAATGTCAGGCTTAAATATATAACTACCCATTGCCATATTTCACTCATTAGTCCCTTCGGGCAAGTGAAATTATTCCAATAACTTAACAAACAATTCTATACAATAACCAATACCAACTGCTTTTATGTCATATACTAAGTGCTGATGGCTAGGCTAGGTCAGGTTTACCTGAATGAAGATTGCTAATATTTACCTTTAATAAAGAATGATTTCCGATGTAAAGAACGCCGACACTTCTGTCCACAATTTTTTCCAGTAAAGCTTTGTGAACTGTTTATTTTTAATAGCTCGAATGTAGCAATCCTTACGCTAAGCTAACATTTGAATCAGGAGTGAAGAGAGACAAATATATTGCCTTATTTACTTGCATTGTGCTATTCTGTCCATTCTTTCTAGTTCAAAAAAGTTACAACTACGGAAGAGTCGTTCCACACCAGAACCCTTATAATCACAGAGCTTTAGTATTACTTTTAATAAGCAGACATTAATAAAAATAAGATAATGTTTATTAACTATTCACTTTTCTAAGATTGCTGCTAATCAACTGCTAAGAGTAGTGGGGTGGAGGAACTCGACTGGCCTGCAGAGAGTCCTGACCTCAACCCAATAGAACACCTTTAGGATGAATTAGAGCGGAGGCTGCGAGCCAGGCCTTCTTGTCCAACATCAGTTCCTGACCACACAAATGCGCTTTTGGAAGAATGGTCAAACATTCCCATAGACACTCTCCTAAACCATGTGGACGGCCTTCCCAGAAGAGTTGAAGCTGTTATAGCTGCAAAGGGTGGACCAACTCAATATTAAACCCTACGGACTAAGACTGCAATGCCATTAGCCCTTGTACACACGGTCGGAGATTCCGAAAACCAAATCCGTTGGAGTAATTCTGACGGATTAATTCCGGAAGAGGACCGGAAGTGATGTTGCATACACACGGTCGGACTAAGTTGTTGGAAAATCCGATTGTACATAACGTGATGGCGTTATTTCGTTAGGACGGGGACTACGTTCAGACTAGTAGCCAATAGCTTTGGTCTAGGAATTTGATCTGAGCATGCGTGGCACTTTGTCCGTCGGAGTAGGCTACACATGATCGGAGTATGTCCGATCGGAGCATTTTGTCGGAAAATTTTACCGGCAAGTTGGAAAAATTGGTCCGTCGGATATTCCGACAGAAACAGTCCGATGCAGACCACACACAGTCGTAATATCTGACAAAACGGTCCGATAGGAAACATTCCGATGGAATCTCCGACCGTGTGTACAAGGGCTTAGAGTTCATGTGCATGTAAAGTCCCAATAATTTTGGTAATGTAGTATATGTGGACGCTCCTCAAAATTGTTGGGTTCTGGTGTTTTCGGCAAATGGTATTCTATACTACATCATACAAAGACATTTTAGACTATTTCGCTCTTCCAACCTTGTGTTAAAAGTTTGGTGAAGACCTAAAGGCAAAACTTTTTGGGATAGAGTGGAGATGGATTAGAACACCTGTCAGTTTTTACTGCTGTCTGTGTCCCCGTTAGGGAGATTCACCCTCTCTATTTGTCCTGTTTACTATTATCATTGAATGTGAAAATATAGAAAATCCTAACATTTGGGTTGTCCTCAGAAAAGTAATAGAGGGGCAATCTTCTAATAGAGACACTAGTTCTTTTGACCTGGAGGCCCCCAAGGAATTCCTTTAATTTAATTTGCAGGGATTTTCTCTCACTTCCTGTTTGGCTACGGGACAGGAAATGGAGGTAAATCTCCACAATGGGACAAAGGGATGTCGAAAAAAAATCAGTCAGGGGTATAACCTTCCCTTGCTCTATCCAAAATGAAAAAATAAAAGTTTTGCCTATAGTTCTACTTTAACTAACATATTCTATTTCTGCCTCCAGTAAACACTACATCTTTTCTTCTCAAGTCCTTATAAGTAATGCATTTGATGCCATCAGTGAGACATATGCTACTGCTCTTGCTCTCTTTCTCACTTGCTTTTGATGGTGGAGAAGTTCTAAAGGCAAAAGTATTTTTTTATCTTAATGCATTCTATGTATTAAGATAAAAAAAACCTTCTGTGTGCAGCAGCCCCCCTCAGTCCCCCTAAGCCCTTGTACACACGGTCGGACATTCCGACGGAAAATGTCTGATCGCACCGTGTTTTGTCGGATAATGTGTGTGGGCCCCATCGGACTGTTTCTGTCGGAATATCCGACCGACAAAGTTTTAGAGCTGGGCTATAAAACTTTCCGTCAACATTATCCAATCGGACTTTGTCCGATTGTGTGTAGAGAATTCCGATCGGACAAAGTGCCACGCATGCTCAGATCAAATTCCTAGACCAAAGCTATTGGCTACTAGCCTGAACGTAGTCCCGTTGTAATGAAATAACGTCATCACGTTACGTACGATCGGATTTTGCAACAACTTTGTCCGACCGTGTGTATGCAACACAAGTTTCGGCCAAAATCTGTCGGACAAAATCCGACGGATTTTGTTGTCGGAATGTTCGACCGTGTGTACAAGGGCTAATACTTACCTGGAGAAAAAAAAGAGGCTTTCACCATGTCAAAAAATCTATGTAGTGGCCACATCCCTGGAATATGTAGATCAACATAATTATTCCCCCTTATTTAGGACTTTAAAGGCCACAGACACTGACATGGGTAGAAAAAGATTTTATTACATAAAAAAGATGGTTCAGGTCACAACGAACAATCAAACATTAAAAGATGTCTAGCATCTAATACTGTATGCATGTGATCAACGTAACAAAGGACAAACCATAATAATACATATAAAATGAAACTAGTACTCTCCAGTGGATGGTAATCCCTGGTACCCAACGCGTTTCCAGTTTAACACCTTCCTCAGGGGTAGAGAGTAGAAATAAGTACGGTCAAAAATAATTTAACTCAAAGAGATGGACTCCATGCAGAAAGCAAATGAGGCAACTGTCAGGATGGGGGTGCAGATAAACGGCAACCTAGGATCAATATGAATTTAGATTTGCAGAGAGAGGGGAGATGCCCCTTAGATCCACACCATCTTAGACATATGGTGTATGCATGAAGACAGGGTTTATCGGGCGCTATCCATTGATTTTGGAGTTTTATTTAAAGCCCCGGCTAGCTCCTGTCCTTATCTTTGGCAGAACTTATACCGTTTGCATCACACCACTGGAACCCAGTGGCTGCTGCCTACCTGTTATTAAACAGATTTGGGAATCTATGGTTCTAAATTCATATTGATCCTAGGCTGGCGTTTACCTGCACCCCCATCCCCTCATTTGCTTTCTGCATGGAGTCACTCTCTTTGAGTTAAATTATTTTTGACCGTACTTATTTCTACTCTCTACCCCTGACAAAGGTGTTAAACTGGAAACGCGTTGGGTACCAGAGGTTACCATCGACTGGAGAGTACTAGAGTAATTTTATATGTATTGTTATGGTTTTTCCTTTGTTATGTTGATCACATACATGCAGTATTAGATGCTATGTTTATTATTGCTAAAGTGGATATGAACCCAAATTTATTTTTTTTGATGTCATAATGTAGAGTATAAGATTTCCTATCACTTGAGCCCAGTCTTGCCACAAAGAGTTAATCCAGCTCTGAGCATCCTCTTTTATTGTTCAGTGAGATAAATCTTGACAAACAGAGAAAAAGTTTGTCAAATCCTCCCCCTTGCTTTGAGTGACGGGTGATTTAGATATCTCATGCACTAGCCTAAGAGACATGCATTATTTTTTAATTCCCTCCCACTCCTTTCTTCTGCTGCTCTCCCAGGATTGGATGCTCCCCACCTCAGCATAATTGGGCATGCTGAAGTCATGTGGTTACTTTCCTGTCTTTTCACTGGATGTTAGAGATCATAGCAGAAGTTCAGTGTAAGAAATACACAGGAAAAAATGCATGTTGACAAGGGGAGTGTAGAGGTGGGCGGGGAGTCTACTGACATCACGACTCCACCCACCGATCTCCAGACAACAGACCCACCCACAGAATATGCAGTTTTTGGGGTCTCATAACAGACAGAGGGGAGACATTTGACAGGTAAAGATACATGCAGGAGGCATGGATATCCTTATAGATAACCCCTATGGCAGTAGTTTAGAAAGGATGACATTGGGTTTATATCCACTTTAACCACTTGCCGACTGCCGCACGACGATGTACGTCGACAGAATGGCACGGGCAGGCATAAGGGCTTACATGTACGTCCTTGCCTGCCCGCGGGTCGGGGGCCCGATCGGGAGCGATCCCGGACGAGGGGACGGCCATTCATTCATGGCCACCCCCTCGCGATCGCTCCCGACGAATGAAAATGTCCCGTGACATCACTTCCTCTCCTGTAATGTAAACACAGGAGAGGAAGTGATGTATTCTCTCCTCCGTGTCGGTATTTTTCGTTCCGGCACCGAGGAGAGAGCATCGGTGAGTTGCACAAGCACTACACTACACAGTAGAACATGCCAGGCACACTCACACCCCCCCTTTACCCCCCGATCACCCCCCAATTACCCCTGCCCCCCCAGTCACAGTGACACCAATTGCTTTTTTTTTTTTTTTTGCATTGGTGTCATTTGTGACTGTAATAACTGTTAGGGCAGTTAGGGTTAGCCCCCTTTAGTTCTAATGTGCCCCCCTAACCCCCCAATAAAGGTTTAACCCCGTGATCACCCCCCCTCGCCAGTGTCACTAAGGCTGGGTTCACATTGCAGCGGTTTATGAGAACGAATGTGATTCGCACCGCACTGCAGTGCAAATCACATCCGATCTCTGTGCGATTCGAGTTCAGCCATACAGATAGTATGGCTGAATTCGTGTCGCACCCGCCGCACCCGCCGCACCCGCCGCAAATTCGCACGGGACCCTTTTTTTGGCCAGCAGCAGAATCGGATCGCATGGGTGTTCACACCATGCGATCCGAGTTTGCAGATCGCACTGCGATATGCGAACTGATCTGGGGGTGTCATTAACATTTCACTGACACTCCCAGCAGTTCGCATAGGGCAGTGTGAACTGCCGCCGGGAGGCATGCGATGCGGGAACCCGCCGCGGATTCATGGGGTTCCCGCATCGCTCTAGTGTGAACCCAGCCTAATAAGTGATCATTTTTCTGATCGCTGTATTAGTGTCACAGGTGACGCTAGTTAGGCAGGTAGGTATTTAGGTTCGCCGCAGCTTTTTATAGCGCCAGGGACCCCCATATACTACCGCATAAAGCCCCCTGATTTCCCCCTAGTTAACCCTTTCACCAGTGATCACCATATAACTGTTACAGGTGACGCTGGTTGGTTAGTTATTTTTTTATAGTTTCAGGGCACCCGCCATTTATTACCTAATAAAGGTTTAACCCCCTGATCACCCGGCGGGTGTCATTTGTGACTGTAATAACTGTTAGGGCAGTTAGGGTTAGCCCCCTTTAGTTCTAAGGTACCCCCCTAACCCCCCCAATAAAGGTTTAACCCCGTGATCACCCCCCGTCGCCAGTGTCACTAAGGCTGGGTTCACATTGCAGCGGTTTATGAGAACGGATGTGATTCGCACCGCACTGCAGTGCAAATCACATCCGATCTCTGTGCGATTCGAGTTCAGCCATACAGATAGTATGGCTGAATTCGTGTCGCACCCGCCGCACCCGCCGCAAACTCGCACGGGACCCTTTTTTTGGTCCGCAGCAGAATCGGATCGCATGGGTGTTCACACCATGCGATCCGAGTTTGCAGATCGCACTGCGATATGCGAACTGATCTGGGGGTGTCATTAACATTTCACTGACACTCCCAGCAGTTCGCATAGGGCAGTGTGAACTGCCGCCGGGAGGCATGTGATGCGGGAACCCGCCGCGCATTCGTGGCGTTCCCACATCGCTCCAGTGTGAACCCAGCCTAATAAGCGATCGTTTTTCTGATCGCTGTATTAGTGCCACAGGTGACGCTAGTTAGGCAGGTAGGTATTTAGGTTCGCCGCAGCTTTTTATAGCGCCAGGGACCCCCATATACTACCGCATAAAGCCCCCTGATTGCCCCCTAGTTAACCCTTTCACCAGTGATCACCATATAACTGTTACAGGTGACGCTGGTTGGTTAGTTATTTTTTTTATAGTTTCAGGGCACCCGCCATTTATTACCTAGTCTCACTAGTGTACCCCTAAATTTAGGGGTGTCTACTTTCCAAAATGGGGTAATTTGGGGGGGGTTTGTGCCATCTTGGCATTTTATGGCCTTCAAAACTGTAACGCCCTTAGAAAGCCTGAAGGCGGTGCTTGGTTTTCGGGGCCCCGTACGCGGCTAGGCTCCCAAAAAGTCCCACATATGTGGTATCCCCGTACTCAGGAGAAGCAGCAGAATTTATTTTGGGGTGTCATTTCACATATGCCCATGGCATGCGTGAGCAATATATCATTTAGTGACAACTTTGTGAAAAAAAAAAAAAAAAAAGTTTGTAATTTTCCCGCAACTTGTGGCAAAATATAAAATATTCCATGGACTCAACATGCCTCTCAGCAAATAGCTTGGGGTGTCTACTTTCTAAAATGGGGTCATTTGTGGGGGTTTTGTGCCATCTTGGCATTTTATGGCCTTCAAAACTGTAATAGGTAGTGAGAAGTGAAATCAAAAATTTACGCCCTTAGAAAGCCTGAAGGCGGTGCTTGGTTTTCGGGGCCCCGTACGCGGCTAGGCTCCCAAAAAGTCCCACATATGTGGTATCCCCGTACTCAGGAGAAGCAGCAGAATTTATTTTGGGGTGTCATTTCACATATGCCCATAGCATGTGTGAGCAATATATCATTTAGTGACAACTTTGTGAAAAAAAAATAAAAAAATATTAAAGTTTGTAATTTTCCCGCAACTTGTGGCAAAATATAAAATATTCCATGGACTCAAAATGCCTCTCAGCAAATAGCTTGGGGTGTCTACTTTCTAAAATGGGGTCATTTGTGGGGGTTTTGTGCCATCTTGGCATTTTATGGCCTTCAAAACTGTAATAGGTAGTGAGAAGTGAAATCAAAAATTTACGCCCTTAGAAAGCCTGAAGGCGGTGCTTGGTTTTCGGGGCCCCGTACGCGGCTAGGCTCCCAAAAAGTCCCACATATGTGGTATCCCCGTACTCAGGAGAAGCAGCAGAATTTATTTTGGGGTGTCATTTTACATATGCCCATAGCATGTGTGAGCAATATATCATTTAGTGACAACTTTGTGTAAAAAAAAAAAAAAAAATTATTTTTTGTCATTATTCAATCGCTTGAGGCAAAAAAATAAAATATTCAATGGGCTCAACATGCCACTTATCAATTTCCTTAGGGTGTCTACTTTCCAAAATGGG
This sequence comes from Lithobates pipiens, assembly GCF_037356315.1. Lineage (NCBI taxonomy): Eukaryota > Metazoa > Chordata > Amphibia > Anura > Ranidae > Lithobates > Lithobates pipiens. Next base: position 52,771,209 of record NW_027507764.1, on the reverse strand, counting down.
GTCATTTGGGGGGGTTTTGTACTGCCCTGCCATTTTAGCACCTCAAGAAATGAGATAGGCAGTCGTAAACTAAAAGCTGCGTAAATTCCAGAAAACGTACCTTAGTTTGTAGATGTGACAACTTTTGCGCAAACCAATAAATATACAATTATTGACTTTTTTTTTACCAAAGACATGTGGCTGAATACATTTTGGCCTAAATGTATGACTAAAATTGAGTTTATTGGATTTTTCTAATAACAAAAAGTAGAAAATATCATTTTTTTTCTAAATTTGCGGTCTTTTTACGTTTATATCGCAAAAAATAAAAATCGCAGAGGCAATCAAATACAATCAAAAGAAAGCTCTATTTGTGGGAAGAAAAGGACGCAAATTTTGTTTGGGTACAACATTGCATGACCGCGCAATTACCAGTTAAAGCAGCGCAGTGCCAAATTGTAAAAAGACCTCTGGTCATTTACCAGCAAAATGGTCCGGTCTGAAGGTGGTTAAACAAAAAAAAACAAAAAAAACAAGAATTTAATATTACTTTAAAACAATGTGTATTACTATTGCCTTATATAAAATGTTCCTATTTAACTACGGTATATGAACCTGACATCTGTTATATAAAATATTTCCATTTGTATATATTAGCTTGAACTACAGTTGGGTTTCACTAAAGAGTAATTTATTAGTCAAAAGAGGCCTTTATTTCTCTGTCTAATGTACAGCATGCATACATCAAGAAAATTTGGAATATTATAAGTAAAAGAGGGACTGGGAGATGATGCATTTAATTCACTTGTCAGCCAAGTCCATTATTCGCTGGTAGACTCTGCAATGTTTGGGTATTGATTTTCAGAATGCCACCCATTCTAGTGTTATGAAACCATGGTCTTGTTAAAAAAGAAAACGATCCATCAAGTGAATTTTTTTTAAAATTATAATCAAAATGTTGATTTATTGCTTCCTCTATCGCTAAGTAAATATACTTATGAAAAGTATTGTGCATTTACCCGCCTTTTTCTGACATTTGTTGCTTACAAGTAGGGATGAGCCGAACACCCCCCGGTTCGGTTCGCACCAGAACTTTCGAACGGACCCCAAATTCGAACGAACTTTAGAACCCCATTGAAGTCTATGGGACTCGAACGTTCAAAATTAAAAGTGCTCATTTTAACGGCTAATATGCAAGATACTGTCCTAAAAAGGGTTTGGGGACCTGGCTCCTGCCCCAGGGGACATGGGTCAATGCCTAAAATGTTTTTAAAACTGGCCATTTTGGCGGGAGCACTGATTTTAATGACGATTAAAGTGAAAAAAAAAAGTGAAATATTCCTTTAAATATGGTGCCTGGGGGGTGTCTGTAGTATGCCTGTGAAGTGCCACGTGTTTCCCGTGTTTAGAACAGTCCCTGCACAAAATGACATTAAACAGAAATAACACCATTTAAAACTGCTTGCGGTTTTAATGTTATATCTGGTTCCTGCAATATGGTTGAAAATCATTGGGAAAAATGGCATGGGTAGCCCTCCCTGCCCATTACCAGCCTATTTGGGTCTTGTACGCATATTAAGGGGAACCCTGTACCCATATTAAAAAAAGGAAATGCGTGTGGCCCCCAGGCCCTATATACTCAGAACAGCAGTATACAGGCAGTGCAAACAAGACAGGGACTGTGTAGGTTTGTTGTGTTAAGTTGAATCTGTTTGTAATTTTCAACTGGTACATTTTTAAAGTGTAGCTCCAGTCAAAAAAAACTATTTTTAAGCTTTTTGGAAAACATAGGGAAGGGTTATCACCCCTGTATAATTTGTTTTGTCGTCCATCTTTTTTCATCTCACTTGCTGTTGTCTCTTTCCGTTTGCAAGTAGGAGATGTTTGTAAATTGGATGTTTGAAAGTAGGGGCCTGCCCTATATGCTCTGCAGAAATGGCAGAACAAGGTGTTGGTTTTGCCACAACATTGTAAGCCCTCAAAGTGACTCTTGGTGGGCGCTGGAGCGCCCTGCTGTGAACGATTATATCAAGAATTGTAATTACATGCCATTGTTGAACAGTGGTAGAAAAATTGACCTTTGGTGGTTGTGGTGCTGGTGCCACAACAATATAAGTCCTCACCGTTACTCTGGGTGGGCACAGGAAGGGGCCCTCCTGTGAAATATTATATCAAGAATTGTAATTGCATGTCCCTGTTAAACAGGGGCAGAAAAATTTGGCCTTAGGCACTGCTGCTGGTGCCACCACACTGCAACCTCTCCCATATACTCTAGTTTTATTGCAGGAATTAGCCCTGCTGCAAAGCATTGCATCAAAAATTGTACTTAAACGCCCCTGTTAAACAGGGGCAGAAAAATTGGGCCTTAGGCACTGGTGCTGGTGCCACCACACTGCAACCTCTGCCATATACTCTAGTTTTATTGCAGGAATTAGCCCTGCTGCAAAGCATTGCATCAAAAATTGTAATTAAACGCCCCTGTTAAACAGGGGCAGAAAAATTGGGCCTAAGGCCGCGTACACATGGGCGGATTGTCTGGCCAACTAAGTTCGTCAGACAATCCGACGGACAGTCCGTTCAACTTTTGAATGAACGGACTTGACCACACACGATGAGCAGACAGTCCGCCGAAAGCTTGCGCGATGACGTGGACAGCACGTACGACGGGACTAGAAATTCGACGTCCAATATACTGCAATGCAACCTTCGGCGTGTAAATCCTTTCTGAGCATGCGCCATACTTAGTCCGTCCAACTTGCCTACTCACGAGCGGACTGTCCGCTGAAACCAAGTTTGGACGGACAAAATTACGGAAATTCCGAAAGACTAAGTCCGTCAGACTGTCCGCTGAAAAAGTCCGCTGAAGCCCACACACGAGCGGATTGTCCGCTGAAACACGGTTCAGCGGACTAAGTTGGACAGACAATCCGCCCGTGTGTACGCGGCCTTAGGCACTGGTGCTGGTGCCACCACACTGCAACCTCTTCCATATACTCTAGTTTTATTGCAGGAATTAGCCCTGCTGCAAAGCATTGCATCAAAAATTGTACTTAAACGCCCCTGTTAAACAGGGGCAGAAAAATTGGGCCTTAGGCACTGGTGCTGGTGCCACCACACTGCAACCTCTGCCATATACTCTAGTTTTATTGCAGGAATTAGCCCTGCTGCAGAGCATTGCATCAAAAATTGTAATTAAACGCCCCTGTTAAACAGGGGCAGAAAAATTGGGCCTTAGGCACTGGTGCTGGTGCCACCACACTGCAACCTCTTCCATATACTCTAGTTTTATTGCAGGAATTAGCCCTGCTGCAAAGCATTGCATCAAAAATTGTAATTAAACGCCCCTGTTAAACAGGGGCAGAAAAATTGGGCCTTAGGCACTGGTGTTGGTGCCACCACACTGCAACCTCTCCCATATACTCTTGTTTGATTGCAGGAATTAGCCCTGCTGCAAAGCATTGCATCAAAAATTTTACTTAAACGCCCCTGTTAACCACTTTCAGACCGGACCATTTTGCTGGTAAATGACCAGAGGTCTTTTTTACAATTTGGCACTGCGCTGCTTTAACTGGTAATTGCGCGGTCATGCAATGTTGTACCCAAACAAAATTTGCGTCCTTTTCTTCCCACAAATAGAGCTTTCTTTTGATGGTATTTGATTGCCTCTGCGATTTTTATTTTTTGCGATATAAACGTAAAAAGACCGCAAATTTTGAAAAAAAATGATATTTTCTACTTTTTGTTATTAGAAAAATCCAATAAACTCAATTTTAGTCATACATTTAGGCCAAAATGTATTCAGCCACATGTCTTTGGTAAAAAAAAAGTCAATAATTGTATATTTATTGGTTTGCGCAAAAGTTGTCACATCTACAAACTAAGGTACGTTTTCTGGAATTTACGCAGCTTTTAGTTTACGACTGCCTATCTCATTTCTTGAGGTGCTAAAATGGCAGGGCAGTACAAAACCCCCCCAAATGACCCCATTTTGGAAAGTAGACCCCCTAAGGAAATTGATAAGTGGCATGTTGAGCCCATTGAATATTTTATTTTTTTGCCTCAAGCGATTGAATAATGACAAAAAAAAAATTTTTTTTTTTTTTTTTTACACAAAGTTGTCACTAAATGATATATTGCTCACACATGCTATGGGCATATGTGAAATGACACCCCAAAATAAATTCTGCTGCTTCTCCTGAGTACGGGGATACCACATATGTGGGACTTTTTGGGAGCCTAGCCGCGTACGGGGCCCCGAAAACCAAGCACCGCCTTCAGGCTTTCTAAGGGCGTAAATTTTTGATTTCACTTCTCACTACCTATTACAGTTTTGAAGGCCATAAAATGCCAAGATGGCACAAAATCCCCACAAATGACCCCATTTTAGAAAGTAGACACCCCAAGCTATTTGCTGAGAGGCATGTTGAGTCCATGGAATATTTTATATTTTGCCACAAGTTGCGGAAAAATTACAAACTTTAATTTTTTTTTATTTTTTTTTCACAAAGTTGTCACTAAATGATATATTGCTCACACATGCTATGGGCATATGTGAAATGACACCCCAAAATAAATTCTGCTGCTTCTCCTGAGTACGGGGATACCACATGTGTGGGATTTTTTGGGAGCCTAGCCGCGTACGGGGCCCCGAAATCCAAGAACCGCCTTCAGGTTTTCTAAGGGCGTAAATATTTGACTTCACTCCTCACTACCTATTACAGTTTTGAAGGCCATAAAATGCCAAGATGGCACAAAACCCCCACAAATGACCCCATTTTAGAAAGTAGACACCCCAAGCTATTTGCTGAGAGGCATGTTGAGTCCATGGAATATTTTATATTTTGCCACAAGTTGCGGGAAAATTACAAACTTTTTTTTTTTCTTTTTTTCACAAAGTTGTCACTAAATGATATATTGCTCACGCATGCCATGGGCATATGTGAAATGACACCCCAAAATAAATTCTGCTGCTTCTCCTGAGTACGGGGATACCACATATGTGGGACTTTTTGGGAGCCTAGCCGCGTACGGGGCCCCGAAAACCAAGCACCGCCTTCAGGCTTTCTAAGGGCGTTACAGTTTTGAAGGCCATAAAATGCCAAGATGGCACAAACCCCCCCCCCAAATGACCCCATTTTGGAAAGTAGACACCCCTAAATTTAGGGGTACACTAGTGAGACTAGGTAATAAATGGCGGGTGCCCTGAAACTATAAAAAAATAACTAACCAACCAGCGTCACCTGTAACAGTTATATGGTGATCACTGGTGAAAGGGTTAACTAGGGGGCAATCAGGGGGCTTTATGCGGTAGTATATGGGGGTCCCTGGCGCTATAAAAAGCTGCGGCGAACCTAAATACCTACCTGCCTAACTAGCGTCACCTGTGACACTAATACAGCGATCAGAAAAATGATCGCTTATTAGGCTGGGTTCACACTGGAGCGATGTGGGAACGCCACGAATGCGCGGCGGGTTCCCGCATCGCATGCCTCCCGGCGGCAGTTCACACTGCCCTATGCGAACTGCTGGGAGGGTCAGTGAAATGTTAATGACACCCCCAGATCAGTTCGCATATCGCAGTGCGATCTGCAAACTCGGATCGCATGGTGTGAACACCCATGCGATCCGATTCTGCTGCGGACCAAAAAAAGGGTCCCGTGCGAGTTTGCGGCGGGTGCGACACGAATTCAGCCATACTATCTGTATGGCTGAACTCGAATCGCACAGAGATCGGATGTGATTTGCACTGCAGTGCGGTGCGAATCACATCCGTTCTCATAAACTGCTGCAATGTGAACCCAGCCTTAGTGACACTGGCGACGGGGGGTGATCACGGGGTTAAACCTTTATTGGGGGGGTTAGGGGGGGTACCTTAGAACTAAAGGGGGCTAACCCTAACTGCCCTAACAGTTATTACAGTCACAAATGACACCCGCTGGGTGATCAGGGGGTTAAACCTTTATTAGGTAATAAATGGCGGGTGCCCTGAAACTATAAAAAAATAACTAACCAACCAGCGTCACCTGTAACAGTTATATGGTGATCACTGGTGAAAGGGTTAACTAGGGGGAAATCAGGGGGCTTTATGCGGTAGTATATGGGGGTCCCTGGCGCTATAAAAAGCTGCGGCGAACCTAAATACCTACCTGCCTAACTAGCGTCACCTGTGACACTAATACAGCGATCAGAAAAACGATCGCTTATTAGGCTGGGTTCACACTGGAGTGATGCGGGAACGCCACAAATCCGCGGCGGGTTCCCGCATCGCATGCCTCCCGGCGGCAGTTCACACTGCCCTATGCGAACTGCTGGGAGTGTCAGTGAAATGTTAATGACACCCCCAGATCAGTTCGCATATCGCAGTGCGATCTGCAAACTCGGATCGCATGGTGTGAACACCCATGCGATCCGATTCTGCTGCGGACCAAAAAAAGGGTCCCGTGCGAATTTGCGGCAGGTGCGGCGGGTGTGGCGGGTGCGGCGAATGGCTGAACTCGAATCGCACAGAGATCGGATGTGATTTGCACTGCAGTGCGGTGCGAATCACATTCGTTCTCATAAACCGCTGCAATGTGAACCCAGCCTTAGTGACACTGGCGACGGGGGGTGATCACGGGGTTAAACCTTTATTGGGGGGGTTAGGGGGGTACATTAGAACTAAAGGGGGCTAACCCTAACTGCCCTAACAGTTATTACAGTCACAAATGACACCAATGCAAAAAAAAAAAAATGACATTGGTGTCACTGTGACTGGGGGGCAGGGGTAATTGGGGGGGTGATCGGGGGGGTGTGAGTGTGCCTGGCATGTTCTACTGTGTAGTGTCATGTTGGTGCAACTCACCGATCCTCTCTCCTCGGTGTCGGAACGAAAAATACCGACACGGAGGAGAGATTACATCACTTCCTCTCCTGTGTTTACATTACAGGAGAGGAAGTGATGTCACGGAGCATTTTCATTCGTCGGGAGCGATCGCGAGGGGGTGGCCATGAATGAATGGCCGTCCCCTCGTCCGGGATCGCTCCCGAACGAATACCGACCGCCGCGGGCACCAGGCGGGGGCCCGATCGGGCCCCTGACCCGCGGGAAGGCAGGGACGTACATGTACGCCAATATGCCTGCCCGTGCCATTCTGTCGACGTACATCGTCGTGCGGCGGTCGGGAAGTGGTTAAACAGGGGCAGAAAAATTGTGCTGATGGCATCAACCAGAACCAGAAATGTTCTTCCAACATATCAGCGGAGGAGGAAGAGGATAGACAATCAACATAACAGGACAGTCACTCAGCATCAGCATAGGCAGTCTTGAAGGGATGTGATATTTCAAAAAAAAATTATTCTGTTACATCAGCTTCAGGTGCTTGGTAGCTGTGGGTGATCCAAGACTGATTCATCTTGATGAAAGTCAGTCCATCAACTGATTCGGTGGACAGGCGCACCCTGTGATCGGTAACAAAGCCACCAGCGGAACTGAAGGTGCGTTCCGAAAGAACGCTGGATGCAGGACAGGCCAGTAGCTCAATTGCATACTGTGCAAGCTCTGGCCAGTGATCCATCCTCAAGACCCAGTAAGCCAGAGGATTTTCGGTGGGAAAGGTGTCCAAGTCTGACCTTGCCCCTAGGTATTCCTGCACCATGTAATTTAGAAGCTGGCGATGGGTGCTGGAACCGATCATACCTTGGGGCTGCGGACTAAAAAATTGTCTGAAAGCATCAGTCAGACGGCCACCTTCTCCACCGCTCCTTCTGACCGATGCCTCAGCAACACGTTGTCCAGGACCAGGAGTTTGTAACCTCCCAGTCTCTGGGAACGCGTTGCACAGACCTTTCTGCAAGGCCTCCCGGAGATGTCTCATCCTCTGCTCCCTCTGCGATGGCAAGATAAGGTCGGCAACCTTACCCTTGTACCGTGGATCAAGGAGAGTGGCCAGCCAGTAATGGTCCCTCTCCTTGATCCGAAGAATACGAGGACCCTTCCGCAGGCTTTGCAGGATCAGGGAGGCCATGCAGCGTAGGTTAGCTGAGGCATTCGGTCCGGAGTCCTCTGGGTCACTAAGGACAACATGATCCGCAGCTACCTCCTCCCAGCCACGTACAAGTCCACGTGTTTCTTGGGACTGTAAATCATCCCTACAAGACTGCTGCTGCTGCTGCTGATGCTGAGTGCCAGCCTCCACCTCCATGCTGACACAATCATCCTCCTCCTCCTCTTCCTCCTCCTCATCCTCTTCCTGTGTGATGGGTGGCACAGCAGGAACACTGTCTGGATAAAGGGGGCCTTGAGAGGCAAGGAAGTCCTCCTCTTCCTGCCTCTGTTCTGCCTCAAGTGCCCTGTCCCTTATTCCACGCAGCGTATGCTCCAAGAGGTGGACAAGAGGTACAGTGTCACTGATGCATGCACTGTCACTGCTCACCATCCTTGTGGCCTCCTCAAACGGCGACAGGACAGTGCATGCATCCCTGATCATGCCCCACTGGCGTGGTGAGAAAAAACCAAGCTCCCCTGACCCTGTCCTGGTGCCGTAGTCGCACAGGTACTCATTGATGGCCCTCTGCTGCGTGTGCAGCCGCTGCAGCATGGCCAACGTTGAGTTCCACCTGGTGGGCATGTCACATATAAGGCGGTTCTTGGGCAGGTTCAACTCCTTTTGGAGCTCAGCCAGCCGAGCACAGGCATTAAATGATCGGCGGAAATGCACACAGACTTTCCTGGCCTGCTTCAGGACATCCTGTAAGCCGGGGTACCTGCCCAAGAACCGCTGCACCACCAGGTTAAGGACGTGAGCTACACAGGGCACATGGGTCAGTTGTCCCTGTCGGAGGGCGGAGAGGAGGTTGGTGCCATTGTCACAAACCACCATTCCTGGCTTAAGCTGGCGTGGCGTCAACCACCTCTCGGCCTGCCCCTGCAGAGCTGACAAAACATCCGCCCCAGTGTGGCTCCTGTCCCCCAAACAAACCAGCGCAAGCACGGCATGGCATCGTTTTGCCTGCATACTTGCGTAGCCCCTGGAACGCCTACGAAGCACCGCTGGTTCTGAGGACAGAGCACTGGAAGAGGCCATGGAGGAAGAAGAAGAGGAGGGGGTGGAGGAGAGAGGTGTGTCACAACCAATAATAGCATTTTGGAGGCATGGTGACGGAACAACCTCCAACACTACTGCACCTTGTCCTGCATCCTTCCCAGCTGCCAGAAGAGTGACCCAATGGGCCGTGAAAGACAGGTATCGTCCCTGTCCATGCCTGCTGGACCATGAGTCAGCGGTAATATGCACCTTACCGCTGACCGCCCTGTCCAGCGAGGCAAGGACATTGCCTTCCACATGCCGGTAGAGAGCCGGAATCGCCTTCCGTGAGAAAAAGTGGCGTTTGGGGACCTGCCACTGAGGAACCGCACATTGTACAAACTCACAGAAGGGGGCCGAGTCTACCAACTGAAAAGGCAGCAGTTGAAGTGCTAGCAATTTAGCCAAGCTAGCATTCAACCGCTGGGCATGTGGATGGCTGGGAGTGAACTTCTTTCGCCGGTCCAGCAGCTGGGGCAGGGACATTTGCCTGCTATAATCGGACGTGGGTGTACCGCTAGCAGAGTTCCCGGAAGCACTTGGCTGTGACACACCTAATTCTACACCTTCATTCCTCTCAGAGCAGGTTTCAGAGAGGACTGAAGGTCTAGTGGGGTTGGAGATGCCAGCTGATGAGGAGCAAGGAGAGGTCCGCTTTGTTCTTTGGTGTGGGTCTTTGAGGTACGCTTGCCAACGAGCTGCATGGCAGGACAACATATGTCTGGTCAAGCATGTGGTGCCCAAGCGGCTGATGTTTTGGCCACGCGAGATACGCTTGAGACATATGTTGCAAATAGCAGCGGTGCGATCTGATGCACTCGTCTCAAAAAAGGCCCACATCAAAGAACTTTTAGAATAACGCGCAGCGGCAGCGCCCTGCACAGGCGGAGCTCTGCGGTGTGATTCATTCGGTGTGCTGCCCCTAAGCTGGCCCCCGGAGGGCATCCTGCCTCATTGGACATGTGCCTCCTCCTCCTCCTCCTCCTCTCTCCTACCAGGCACCCACGTGGAGTCAGTGCCCTCATCATCCCCTCCCTCTTCATCGCTGTAGCAAACCTGGCAGTATGCTGCAGCTTGTGGAACATGACTGCCAGATTGCTGTCCTTCTTGAGCATCCCCTCTCTCTGCGCTCACGCTACTGCCTTCCTCTAGCTGAGTGTCATCATCAGAGCCCACCAAACACTGGGCATCCTCCTGGAGCATGTACCCAACACTGTGCTCAAAGAGTTCAGGAGACTCCTCAGGAGGACGTGGTGGGTCTAGGGAAGGAGTCACTGATGATGACATTGAGAGGAGGGAAGACGATGCGTTGGCAGCTGCTTTGCTAGTACCCTGAGACTGGGTGAGAGAGGATGAGGAGGATGAAGAGGGCTTGGTCATCCACTCTACCAAGTCATTGGCATGTTGCGGTTCAACATGTCCAGCTGCCGAAAAGAAGGACAAGCGTGTCCCATGGCCACGTGCTGATGACAATGCGCCGCGTCCGCGACCAGCACTGTTGTATCTAGACACAGAGCCTGCTTGCCCTCTTTTATTGGCTCACGCCTGTCTGCCTCTCCTTGCTGGCCTTCCAGACATGGTAATGGCCTGAAGGGAGTTGGGTAAAAAAGCAGTTGGGTAGTGTATATTGTGCTGTAGGCACACACAACTTCCAATAACTCCTGCAGATGGCAAGTGGTCTCAAATAGAGAAGAGCTATGTAGGTGGATATAGCGGTATGTACTGGGTACAGAGCACGCAGACAGCACGCACTAGCCCCTAACACTACTGACTGCAAGCTCTATTATAAAAGATAGATCACTAGCTATATAGGTGAGGTGAATATAGCGGTGTATACTGCGGTCAGGACACGCAGACAACAACCACTACACAACAGCAAGATCGAAAATCGTCCGAAAACGATCGGTGTGTACTGTGTTGAAGGTACACAGAACACCCACTAACTCCTGCAGATGCCTTTATTATAGAACACCAGAGATAAAGGGGTATATACAGATGTATACTGTGCTGTGCTGGAGGCACACACAATTTCCAATAACTCCTGCAGATGGCAAGTGGTCTCAAATAGAAAAGAGCTATGTAGGTGGATATAGCGGTATGTACTGGGTACAGAGCACGCAGACAGCACGCACTAGCTCCTAACACTACTGACTGCAAGCTCTATTATAAAAGATAGATCACTAGCTACAGTGGTGTGAAAAAGTGTTTGCCCCCTTCCTCATTTCCTGTTCCTTTGCATGTTTGTCACACTTAAGTGTTTCGGAACATCAAACCAATTTAAACAATAGTCAAGGACAACACAAGTAAACACAAAATGCAATTTGTAAATGAAGGTGTTTATTATTAAAGGTGAAAAAAAATCCAAACCATCATGGCCCTGTGTGAAAAAGTGATTGCCCCCCTTGTTAAAACATACTATAACTGTGGTTGTCCACACCTGAGTTCAATTTCTCTAGCCACACCCAGGCCTGATTATTGCCACACCTGTTCACAATCAAGGCATCACTTAAATAGGAGCTGCTTGACACAGTAAGGTCCACCAGAAGATCCTTAAAAGCTACACATCATGCCGAGACCCAAAGAAATTCAGGAACAATTGAGAAAGAAAGTAATTGAGATCTATCAGTCTGGAAAGGGTTATAAAGCCATTTCCAAAGCTTTGGGAATCCAGCGAACCACAGTGAGAGCCATTATCCACAAATGGCGAAGACATGGAACAGTGGTGAACCTTCCCAGGAGTGGCCGGCCGCCCAAAATTACCCCAAGAGCGCAGCGACGACTCATCCAAGAGGTCACAAAAGACCCCACAACAACGTCCAAGGAACTGCAGGCCTCACTTGCCTCAGTTAAGGTCAGCGTTCATGCCTCCACCATCAGGAAAAGACTGGGCAAAAATGGCCTGCATGGCAGAGTTCCAAGGAGAAAACCACTGCTGAGCAAAAAAAACATCAAAGCTCGTCTCAATTTCTCCACAACACATCTTGATGATCCCCAAGGCTTTTGGGACAACATTCTGTGGACCGATGAGACAAAAGTGGAACTCTTTGGAAGGTGTGTGTCCAAGTATATCTGGCGTAGAAGGAACACTGCATTTCATAAAAAGAACATTATACCAACAGTAAAATATGGTGGTGGTAGTGTGATGGTCTGGGGCTGTTTTGCAGCTTCAGGACCTGGAAGACTTGCCGTGATAAAAGGAACTATGAATTCTGCTGTCTACCAAGAGATCCTGAAGGAGAATGTCCGACCATCTGTTCGTGTACTCAAGCTGAAACGAACTTGGGTTCTGCAGCAGGACAATGATCCTAAACACACCAGCAAGTCCACCACCGAATGGCTGAAGAAAAACAAAATGAAGACTTTGGAGTGGCCTAGCCAAAGTCCTGACCTGAATCCTATTGAGATGTTGTGGTATGACCTTAAAAAGGCCGTTCATGCTCGAAAACCCTCTAATGTAACTGAATTAGGACAATTCTGCAAAGATGAGTGGGCCAAAATTCCTCCAGGACGCTGTAAAAGCCTCATTGCACGTTATCGCAAACGATTGGTTGCAGTTGTTGCTGCTAAGGGTGGCCCAACCAGTTATTAGGTTTAGGGGGCAATCACTTTTTCACACAGGGCCATGATGGTTTGGATTTTTTTCACCTTTAATAATAAACACCTTCATTTACAAATTGCATTTTGTGTTTACTTGTGTTGTCCTTGACTATTGTTTAAATTGGTTTGATGTTCCGAAACACTTAAGTGTGACAAACATGCAAAGGAACAGGAAATGAGGAAGGGGGCAAACACTTTTTCACACCACTGTATATAGGTGAGGTGAATATAGCGGTGTATACTGCGGTCAGGGCACGCAGACAACAACCACTACACAACAGCAAGATCGAAAATCGGCCGAAAACGATCGGTGTGTACTGTGTTGAAGGTACACAGAACACCCACTAACTCCTGCAGATGCCTTTATTATAGAACACCAGAGATAAAGGGGTATATACAGATGTATACTGTGCTGTGCTGGAGGCACACACAATTTCCAATAACTCCTGCAGATGGCAAGTGGTCTCAAATAGAAAAGAGCTATGTAGGTGGATATAGCGGTATGTACTGGGTACAGAGCACTCAGACAGCACGCACTAGCTCCTAACACTACTGACTGCAAGCTCTATTATAAAAGATAGATCACTAGCTATATAGGTGAGGTGAATATAGCGGTGTTTACTGCGGTCAGGGCACGCAGACAACAACCACTACACAACAGCAAGATCGAAAATCATCCGAAAACGATCGGTGTGTACTGCCTGTGGCCAATCATGGCTCTCCTCGCTGCTGGCGCTGCGATTGGCCAAGCATGCGGGGTCACAGTGCATGCTTGGCCAATCATGAGCCAGCAATGCACTGCGCCATCACAGTGCATTGTGGGCCGTGAGCGCCACACGAATTTGGCGCGAACGGACCAAAATGTTCGGACTTCGCCGAACAGACGAACAGCCGATGTTCGAGTCGAACGTATGTTCGACTCGAACACGAAGCTCATCCCTACTTACAAGTTAAAATCAGTATTTTTTTATCCAATTATCCGATCAGCCCCTACCCTGTCCATCTTTAGGAGTTCCCTGAAAACTCATTTATTCAGGGAAGCCTATCCCATACCCACCTAACTGTCCCCGAGCCACCCCCATCAAATCATTCTCTGCAGCTATTACCTTTTGTACCACCACCCCCTCCCTTTAGAATGTAAACTCTATGAGCAGGGCCCTCCTGTACCTTTGGTATTGTACTGTAATTGTGTTGTCTCCCCTATACATTGTAAAGCGCTGTGTAAACTGTTGGCGCTATATAAATCGTGAATAATAATAAATAATAATAATTTTTTGCTAGAAAATTACTTAGAACCCCCCCCCAAAAAAAAGATATTTTATATATATATATATATATATATATATATATATATTTAGCAGAGACCCTAGAGAATAAAATGGCAGCCGTTGCAATATTTTATGTCTCGCTGTATTTTTTGGGGAAAAAAAATACACTTTAATGAATTGAAAAAAAAACCAGTAAATTTTTTTGTATAATGTGAAAGATAATGCTACACTGAGTAAATAGATACCTAACAAATCATGCTTTAAAATTTGCACACACTCGTATAATGGTAAAAACTACGGAACTTAAAAATCTCCATAGGCGTTGATTTAAAAATGATTAACCGTTACTTTTTTAGAGTTACAGAGGAGGTCTAGACTTAATGGCTCTGCACCCACATTATTGATTTGTAACAGTAGAAGTAGAAGACAGACATGGAAGGCATGGGGTCCCCCCAAAATTTATACCAGACTGTTATACAGGCTGGGGGTGGTGTTCGAGCAAGCACCCCCCATTCTGAACCATACCAGGCCACTTTACCTCAATATGGGGGAGTGCTTTTGGGGGTGGGGCTCCCCCAAAGCACCTTGTACCCATTTTGGTTGTGGAAGTGCAGGGGGGGGTGATGTATTAGAATCTGGAAGCCCCCTTTAACCAAGGGGTCCCCAGATCCCACCCCCATGTAAATTAGTAGGGTGTTGTACCCCTATTCATTCACCAGAAAATATGTGTAAAGTACATAAAAAACAAAAAGGCAGTTTTTGACAAGTCCTTTATTCAAACCCCCCCCCCCCCCCCAAAAAAATGTCCCCCGAAGTAGATCCAATGTGAATCACAATGAATGCCAACTTACATGAAAAAAAAACTGCCACCCACTGAACTACATCACTGGGTGACCTTGGCCACCAAAATGAAAGGCGCACACACCTAGTGCATTACCAAACACATTTATTGAATAAAATCAGTAAAAAGGGGGTACTCACAAAGTAGCAACTCTCAATGGTCCATAAAACCATACAGAGTTGAGCAGTGTGGACACATGTGCCGTATGACATCACGGGGTAAAATCTGACACGTTTCGGGGGTGCACCCCCTTCCTTAAAGCTAGGCCCATTGAGAGTTGCTACTTTGTGAGTACCAGCTTTTTACTGATTATATTATTATTTAAGAAATGTATTTGGATGCACTATGTGTGCGAGCCTTCCATTTTGTTTAGTTTTTTTGTAGACTTTAGCAGTCATTTGATTTTTGATTGTTTTGGAAGCTCCACCAGCATTGGAGTCCAGAGCTCCGCCATCCTAATTCTAGAATTCCTCTTATGGGTTTCTGACACCTAACTGTGGGACATCAGCTGAGTTTCTGACCCACACAAGTATCGTACTTCTTTCAAAGAATTATGAAATCATTATCGGCTAAGAATATCTCGGCATGATCTTGTTTTAAATATGAAATATTGCTCTTATTGCATTTAAGAACCCAGGAGAAAGTGCAAAAAGAAATTACAATAAGAAAACATTATACTGTTATATATTTCCTTGAAGAGAAGATTACATTTCTTACTTGGAGAAATGAGAAACTAATTTTAAAGGATTATTCTCCTTGCATTTGTTATGCAAGATTCTAAAATGCCAAAAATTTGACTGAGATGTAAAAAGTTTTATAACCAGGAATATCATTTATCTTAAAAGTTATGTGTTTCTGAGCTAAGAAAACCTTTGTATAAGTGTTGATCCAGCTGAAATCTTCAAGGGTTTGACCGATCAAGTGGTTGAAATCTAGAGGAATCCACCAATCAGCACAGGTCTGAGTATGAAGTAACATTAGTATAATATACAACAGTGTTTCTCCACCAAGGTTTCATAGCACTCTAGGCATACCTCCCAACTTTTTGAGATGGGAATGAGGGACACCTACCAACAAAAGTATGCAGGCATAGGACACACCCTTTGCCACCCCCCCTTAAAAGAAAATTGTACAAAAAAAAAACAAGATTGGTTAAACCCACAAGTGCTTTTTTAACACTACTATTCCTTTATATTGGCTTTTGGAATTTACAAATGCAGCAATTTAGAAATTGGATGAAAGGTTTAGCACTGGAAAACACTTTTTGATAGATAAAAAGTGCATTTTATAGACATCTATATAGATCAGACAAAAATGAGGGACAAATGAGGAGGAATGAGGGACAGAGGGACATTGCTTCAAATCAGGGACAGTCCCGCAAAATCAATGACATTTGGGAGCTATGCTCTAGGTACTGTTTGAGTTTCCATGGAGTGCCCCAAGCATGCAACCTAGTTTGCTCCAAATCAGTTCCTGTGAGAGTGTCGGGAACCATAAACCAAACAGAGAGATAAAGTGCGGTCAAAATCAGACCTTTAATCAAATGGTAAAAATAACACAGCTCAGGAATGTAGTCAAAAGCAGAAGCCAGGGTTTGGATGCCAGAGCAGGTAATCAGATGAGACGGGATCAGGAAACCAGAAGTCAGCATAGTGAAGAGGCAAAAATCAGGATCGGGAATCGAAGGGAAGTCAGCCAGGCCATCACACACAGGAACACAGGAAGGAACACTTATGCCGCGTACACACGGTCGGAGAAACTGTCGGAATGCGTCTTATCGGACCGTGTCGTCGGATAATCCGACTGTGTGTGGTATGCATTGGACTGATTCCGTCCGAATATCCGTCAGACCCAATTTTCCAACATGTTGGAAATATTTCCTGACCAACTGTGGCGGTCGGACCTAATCCGATCATGTGCAGGGCCGTCTTTAATAATGATTGGACCCTGGGCAAACGTTTTCTTGGGGGCCCCCCAATACAATTTTGCTCTCCACCTGCTCTGAGACATACAGAAATAGCAGCTAGACTTAAAATCGGTTTACTGTATCTGATCAGGCAGCGATTGTAATTGGTTGCCAGAGGTTACTGTGTATCATTTCCCCTTACTGACTGGTTGCTAGAGGTTACAGCACTCATTACGGCTCGCTGATTAGTTGCTAGATGTTACACTACATGATTTCTGCTTGTTGGTTGGTTGCCAGAGATTACTGTACAGTAATACTGCTCACTGCAGGGGGCATGATATCCATATGAATGGCTGCCTTTATTTACAGTTACATATGAATGCTGCTATTTACATATGAATGCTGGGTATTTACATGTAAACACAGGGTCTGCAGGTGAGTCATCAGTACACAACAATAGGGCAGAGCTGGGCAGCATTAGTAGCAGCACTTCACACTGAGATATCAGGACATAGCAAGGGACTAAAACTTCAAGGGACAAGGGAATTTAAACTGGGATAATTGGCAAGTATCAGGCAGTTGCTTTGGGCCCCAAAACAATGACAGGGCCCAGGGCAGCTGCCCCTTTTGCCCTGCCTTAAAGACGGCCCTGAGCAACACCCTGAAAGACCCTGTGTCAAAGGGACATAACAGTGGTGATGAGGATTATGGATTTTAGCACACATCGCTTTCCTTTGGTTTATTCAACCATTTGATCCTGCTGCTGATTCATGGAGCTCCTGGGTGAAGAGGCTGGAGCAGTATATGGAAGCAAATAGTGTGGCTGTAGAAAAGAAAGTTGCAGTTTTCCTCACAGCATTGGGTCAGGCTGCATATGGCACTCTCAGAGACTTCATTTCTCCAGACAAGCCAGCCTCTAAGCTCTTACCTGAGTTAATTCAGAGTCTACATGGGCACTATAAACCAAAGCCGTTAGAAATTGCAGAGCGGTTTAAATTCTACAGTAGGAGGCAGCACGCTGGGGAGGATATAAAGACTTATATCATTGCTTTACGTAAACTAGCTGCCACTTGTCAGTTTGGAGACTACCTGCAGACGGCTCCCCGTGACATGTTTGTCATGGGACTCTGCGACCCAGCCATACAGAAACGTTTACTCACAGAACCTGACTTGATTCTGATAAAAGTGTGAAAAGAAAATTGGGTAGAATTGGCGCTATATCTTTAAATCAATTATATATTTCAACTCACAAAACCCTATAATCATTAGTGCTGTGAAATTGCTACTTTGTGATGTGCTTAAAAATTATTAAGATATTAATATACCTGCCCTTTAGCAGGGGCCCCGTGCTGCTATAAATTTCAAGTGCACCTTGTTTACTTGTGAGGAAAAAAAAATATGTGAAAATTCCTTAGTGTTACAAATCATTAATCAACATTTATAACTGGTACCAAACCACCAAGTGATTATACCAAAAAACCAAATGAAAAAATAAAAAATTATTATCTTTTTTTTTTTAAATAACAAGTGAATTATAATGTGCAAAAAGTTCATATCCTCCAATGTTCTTTCCTATGAGTGTGGAAATATAGGCAAATACTTTATAATATGCAAGACAGTTCACGACCAATATTTTGTTTCCGAGTGGTGACTTGTGAAAATTTCCAAAACAGATTCCCGGTGCGCTTTGGTGTTAGCCCCTGTGCCGCTCTCTGGCGTCTCCCTGGGAATCTGGTTTGTCATCCACGGATAAAGCTCTCATTCATATGGTTCATAGAAAAAGAAGGAAGTCCATAGTGTAGTATATCTTTGTAATGTGTTTATTAAAAGAAGAAAACTACTCACATATTATAAATGGTGTGCTCGCAATACAAAAAAACTCCCACCACCAGCCACTGTGGTTTACTATAAAGAGGTCACGTCCTTATGGCCATGCCCTACCGGTTTCGTCATGCAGACGTAAAAAAAAAAAAAAAACTTTTACCAGTTATAAATGTTGATTAATGATTTGTAACACTAAAGCCGCGTACACACGTAGCGGTATGTCCGACGTACTTAGTCTGGCGGACTTCCCGCCAGACTGTCCGTCTGACTTTCCGAACGGGCTACTTGCCCACACACGGCACTTTTTGAGCGGACTAATACGGCGTACTAAGTCCGCCGTACTATCCGCCCTACTTTTGAAATGAACGGACTCGCCCACATACGCGGAGGAAAGTCCGCTCATTTCGAGCGCGTCTCCAGGTAGGCGGGGCCCGCGAAGGAGACGCCGCTGGCCCCGCCGCCTGGTATGGACTTAAAGGGGAACCCCAATGCCGAAAAAAATCGGCGTGGGGGTCCCCCCCAAGTCCACAACAGACCTTTGTCCGAGCACGCTACCTGGCCGGCCAGGAAAGGGGGGCGAGCGAGCGCCCCCCTCCTGAGCCGTACCAGGCCGCGTGCCCTCAACATGGGGGGTGCCTTGGGGAAGGGGGGGCCGCGCGGCCTCCCCAACCCAAAGCACCTTGTCCCCATGTTGATGAGGACAAGGGCCTCTTCCCGACAACCCTGGCCGTTGGTTGTCGGGGTCTGCGGGCGGGAAAAGTCCGCTCATTTCAAAGTACGGCGGACTGGCATACACACGGCCGGATTGTTCGCCGAAATGCGAGTCCGGCGGGAAGATTGGTGTGCAACACGGCATTCTAAGTCCGCCGTACTTTCGGGTCAAAAAAGTATGCCGGAGGCTACACACGGGGGGATTGTTTGGCGGACTTCAGTTTGCCGGACTTTTCCACCGGATTGTTTGATCGCGTGTACGCGGCATAAGGAATTTTCATATATATTTTTTTTTTCTCACAAGTAAACAAGGTGCACTTGAAATTTATAGCAGCACGGGACCCCTGCTAAAGGGCATGTATATTAATATCTTAATAATTTTTTAAGCACATCACAAAGTAGCAATTTCACAGCACTAATGATTATAGGGTTTTGTGAGTTGAAATATATAGTTGATTTAAAGGCATAGCGCCAATTCTACCCAATTTTCTTTTCACACTTCAATAGGCCCCATCCGACTGGGGGGGGCATATCAAGTAGAGGCAGCTCTTACCCAATATTATTCCAGCATTACTTCAATACTATTCCATAGTGCAATCTCACCCTTTCTCCCTTGATTCTGATAAAAGCCACAGACCTTGCTACGGTCATGGAGTTGGCTACACGGGATGCCACCCTACTGAAGGCACTACCTGAACCTCCTGCAAGCCAGGGAGAGGAAATATTCCACACTGCTATCACCCGACAACCACGACGGCCGTCGCCAAATAAACCTAAATATCGCCACCCTAAATCTTCTGTCTCTAGGATACCAACTTGCTATCATTGTGGTAACACTTCTCACAGTGCACCTGCTTGCAAGTTCAAGGATGTCATTTGTTTTTTTTGTGGAAAGACTGGTCATATTACGATGTGTTTGCCACAGCTCCCACTCCCCGAACACTACCACAAAAGGTAGACGTAAACAGACATTTCATGTTAATACTGACAAGAACAGTTCCAGCTATGATGAGGAGACCTGTGTCCAGCATGTTGAACTATTTGGGGTACCTGGGAACACTCCTGCGATAAAAGTGGATGTCACACTCCATGGCTGTCCTCTCTCCATGGATGTTGATACAGGGGTGGCTGCGTCCGTCATTTCATGGACTGATTTAAAGGCATCGGGTCTGTCCCTACCACTTCAACCTACAAATCTCACACTACAAACCTACAGCAAGGAACTGCTACAGCCCTTAGGTTATGTGAAACCCATTGTGACATTAGGCAAGTGCAGTAAACCTTTATGTCTTTATGTTGTAAGTAAAGGAGGTCCTCCGCTGTATGGTAGGGACAGGATCAAAGCCCTGGGCATGCCCCCTCTTGCCATTGCCCAATGTACATTGCTTTCTGAGGTAGACCATTGGGTGGAATCCCTGAAATCACGCTTTTAAGGAGGTTTTTGAGGACACTTTGGGCTCGGTAAAAGGAAAAATGGCCCACCTTATCTTAAAGCCTGGTGCTACACCTCGTATTTGTAAGGCAAGATCAGCGCCCTTTGCAGAGCTGGACCATCTATTGGCTGAAAAGATCATAACTAAAGTTGATAGAAGTGAATGGGCATCACCAATTGTGCCGGTTAAGAAAAAGAATGGAGACATTAGAATTTGTGGGGATTTCAGGGTTGCCCTGAATAACCAACTACTTGTAGATTAATACCCGTTGCCTCGACATGAAGATCTATTTGGCTCACTGGCTTGGGGGGCAAATGTTTACAAAAATAGTCTTATAGCAAGCTTACCTGCAACTGCAAGTACACCCAGATTCACGCCATCTGTTGACCATTAACACCCATAAAGGATTATTCCAATATAACAGCATGTTGTGATATGGCTGAACCGGAGTGACTCCATCTTTATAAATTCATATAAGATTAACTTGGGTTAATCTGTTAGTTTAAACTCTGTATTTACAGACTGTAGCGTTTTCCTATAAAGCATACATATAAGAAAATATAGCTTGCATAAGCAATTTTATTCTGTACTGTCTAAATAAAGAAATTGTGTCTCAATATGTCTGGGCCACAGGACTCATGACTATGAGTCATGAAAGCAGATGGCAAAATTAATGATATGTAATGATATGTAAGGTACACCTCTGTATTAACCACACCCATGTTCTATGCAATGATTGGCTGATAATAACGTATATAAGTTATATACCCGCTCAGAATTAAACCAGATAAGCTTTGAACATCAACTTTAACTAATTTCTTCTTGTGTTCAGAACGAAGTTGTCTCCTCAGTGCTGCAGTGCTGAGGGGGTTTCTGTAAATGTGGTAATTGCCGTAATTATACCTAGCTGGTCTTTGTCAGGTACATAGTAATACCATTTTAATCACAACAGTTTTTGGCATAGCCCCAGCTCCAGCCATCTGGCAGCGGATCATGGATGAAGTCCTGGCAGGCATACCTTTCACCCAATGTTTACTAGATGACATGCTCATTACTGGTCCCACTGATGAAGAACACAGAAAGAATGTTGAAGCAGTGCTAGAGAGACTCCAACGGTATGGTTTACATGCCAATCTTTCAAAATGCAAATTTTTCAAGTGTCGACTAGAATTTTGTGCCTACACTGTAGATAGACATGGGTTACACACTACTGAAGAAAAGGTGAAAGCCCTTACCCATGCCCCTACTCCCCAGAATATCACACAGCTCAGGTCCTACCTTGGCCTCCTAAATTACTACCACCATTTCTTTCCAAACCTAGCACACCAGCTCTACCCATTACATCGCTTACTGGATACAAGAGCTAAATGGATATGGACAGACAAATGTAAAGAATCTTTTCGGCTTTCTAAAGAGCTCATTCTGTCCTCTCAGGTTTTGGTCCACTACAATTTAAAGAAACACGTCACCTTGGCTTGTGACGCCTCACCTTATGGACTGGGTGCCGTGCTTTCTCATGTCATGCCAGATGGCATGGAGCGCCCCATTTATTTTGCCTTCAGGTCTTTAACCTCAGCAGAACAAAACTACTCCCAGATAGACAAGGAAGCTTTGGCCATTGTATAGACCACAAAAAAATTTCACACGTACATCTATGGACGGGAGTTCACACTTATCACTGACCACAAACCTCTGTTGTCCATACTGAATCCTGAGAAAGGAATTTATACAGCAACCGCATCTCGCTTACAAGGGTACGCTTTATTCGTGGGAGGTTAAACTTATTCTATCAGATACCGCTCCCACAAGGCCCATGGCAATGCAGATGCATTTTCCAGATTGCCAATTGGAGACCACCCACCTAGAGACATATGTATAGTGGAAGTACACAGGCCACAGTCCTGCATGTCCACCTCCCTAATTGCCAGACATACAGCCACAAATCCCTTCCTGTCTCAGATATTCTCGTATGTTCAGGCTGGATGGACAGAGAATGTTCCAGGTAAACATCGTCCGTACTTTACCAGAAAATGTGAGCTTGTGACTAATGCTGGTTGCCTACAGTGGGGCAATAGAGTGATTATAGCTCAGTATTTGCAACCAACCATGCTAAGGATACTGCATGAGGGCCATCCTGGCTTGGTGCGTGTGAAGCAGTGAGCCCGGAGCTATGTTTGGTGGCCAGAAATGGATAAAGCAATTGAAGATCATGTGGCTCAATGTCCTGGGTGCTGTCAAGCTCAGCGACCCCAAAAGAAAGGAAAGCTGCTACCTTGGCCGTGGCCGACAGACCCATGGTCAAGACTCCATTTTGATTTTGCTGGCCCAATCCAGGGTAAAATGTATTTGATCGTGGTAGATGCACATTCAAAATGGTCGAAGGAATTTCAAATGCTTTCTACTACCTCAGCTGCTACCATTCTAGTCTTAAGAAAGCTCTTTGCTCAGTATGGCTTGTCAGCAGCCATAGTCTCGGACGATGGAACTCAATTTACATTGCATTCGTTTCAATCCTTCCTCAGTGGCTTGAGCATCTAACACTACAAAACAGCTCCTTATCACCCAGCCTCTAATGGGCTGGCAGAACAGTTTGTGCAGATGTTTAAGAAGTACTTACTGTCCACTCTGGACCAGATCGGACTTTCAAAGGAGAAGCTGCTTGACTTCTTGACCATGTACCTAAACATAAAACACGCTACTACTGGGCTGTCCCCTGCTTTTCTTATGTTTAGCAGGCATCTCCGCACCAAACTGGATTTAGTCCATCCACAGAAACAGTCACCAACACCTCCTCCACCAGGCCATCCTGGATTCTGTGCCGGTGATCTTGTATGGTTTCGGAATAACAGAGGTTTGCCTCATTGGCTTCCTGGCATAATTGATGGACCTCTTGGAAGAAGAATGTACCTTGTTTGCCTGGAGAATGGTGTTTGTGTTTGACAACACCTTTGGCAATTGAGGAAGTGCATTTTTGCTGACCACTAGAGACAAATCCAACCCCTCTTTCTAACCAACCACCAGAGTCTACTTAGGGCTCTACTGGTGACATATGGCATGGTGTGTGGCATGATCCCACAAGTTCACAACCAACCCCTGGAAAGATTGGTGACCATATTCTTGAGGAGTCCGGACATGTGCCTGGAGTCGCAGAGACTTGTCTGTTGACACCCACTGACATCTCCAGAACCCTTGACCGACTCTATCCCTTCCAGTGCTGTGCCACTTCGTAAGTCTGCCCGGCAAAGACATCAGACTCCTTTTTGGCAAAGCACTGAAATCTTACGGGACAGGAAACTGAGAAAAATGGCTCCTGAAGTGCTGCGGGTGCCACAGGACAGAGTTGGAGATACTACTTGCTGAACTGATCTTGTTTTCCTTGTTCTTTATGTGTTGAGTATTTTATGTGTTGTATTTGTTCTCTCTCTCTCTCTCTCTCTCTCTCTATATATATATATATATATATATATATATATTTAGGTTTTATTTATTCTTCTTAGAGAAAAAGAGGAGGTGTAATGTTTATGCAGAATCACTGTGACCCTTAACCCCTTTCTCGCATTCTGGGGGAGGGGCCTTACCAGGAAGTCATGCACAGTGTGTGTGGGACTGGAAGCAGCAGCATGATACTTAGAGGGAGATCTGTTGTATATGAATCCTCCATGTAAGGATGTACATCACTTTCTGAGTGAGTAATAAACCCTTCCCTGGTTAAGAAGTGCATCCAGCCTGTGTGTAACTTGCTGAACAGACACTGGCAGCATTGCTAGCAACACATTGAGAGATCCTGTGTCAAAGGGACATAACAAATTTTGCTAATAGATGCCCCCCCATTCCCATCTCAAAAGCTGGGAGGTATGCTGTATTAATGTGGTGCGTGTAGTGGTGGACACTGGGTGTGACCAAATTGCATTAAAAGTGGGAGGGCTTAAGAGGCACAGTTAAAACAAAAGCATTCTTGTAACCATAAAATATGTTTAGATTGCTATGCGCAAGTATGAATCTCAGCACAATCATTTTTACATTTCTTCGTGCGTAAATTGTAGTCATCCTGGCCAGTGGCGGCCTGTCCAATTGGGGTGCCCGGGTGCCACCCCCTCTCGCCACACCACCCTCTATATGTATAAGGGATAGATTTGTGCACAGCATAAATCTATCCACGGCCACCGCCACCCCGCATTCTTGCTTTTCGGCCCCTTTCAGGATGCCGGGTGCATGAATTACAGCAGCGGGGGTGTGTTTATAAAGCACCTGATTAGATCCATAGGCTCTAATAGGCATTAAAATAGGGTGGACGCGGAGCACAGAGCATTGCGCCATAGGTCCATCCAGGTGATATAAAAGCAAATTAATATTTATTCGCTGTTGTAACATTGATCCTCAATCAGACTCCCTTTACGATTGCCCGAAAAAGAGAAGACTCCCAATTGGCTGCCAAGGAGGAAGGAGGAAACGGAAGCTGCCAATGCCCATGGAGAGCAGGGAAAGGGAGATTCATCGCTGCTGCCAAGGAAAAGGTTAATTGCACAGGACCCCAGAATGCACACCATGCCTTTGTACATATAGGCCTGTACCTACAAATATGCAATCCGCGGCCATAATATGATTAATTTACAGAGACTACACTGTTGGTGTTTATAGTGTTTCCTATCACCATCCCATGGCCTTAGCATGATATAATGGTGAAATATGGGGAGAGATTCCTCATTCATCATTGCATTAAAATATAGATAAAGGAAAAAAAACCTTCACATACAAAAGACAATTAAGGTACAAACTATTTTATTGAAATGTTAAATTCTTTACAAGGAAAAATCTTTACACAAAAAAGTTATTGTAGAGCTTCAGAGAACAGGGGAGGTCCATCACTGTTATTCTCTGACTCCTCAGAGGTGAGGACTTCTCAGAACCCTAAACCTTAGGATGATTCAGAGGAAGGCGAAAACCCCCTCGGTCAGATGGGCTCCAAAGGGGAAAAAATTCCTTCCTGACCCCGTAAGGCGATCGGATAGTCCCTGAATCATCAGTCTAGGGTGACCAGTTCATCTCCCTGTATTATTGTAGAGCTTCGGAGAACATCGGAGGTCCGTCACTGTTAAGGATGAACCGAACACCCCCCTGTTCGGTTCGCACTAGAACCTGCGAACAGACCTAAACTTCGTGTGAACTTTAGAACCCTATTAAAGTCTATAGGACTCGAACGTTCAAAATCTAAAGTGCTAATTTTAAAGGCTAATATGCAAGTTACTGTCCTAAAAAGTGTTTGGAGACCCAGGTCCTGCCCCCAGGGGACATGGATCAATGCAAAAAAAAAGTTTTAAAAACAGCCGTTTTTTCGCGAGCAGTGATTTGAATAATGATTAAAGTGAAACATATGCCCCATCACAGGCATACTATAGACCCCCCCCCCCCCCCCCCTGGGTACAAAATTTAAAGGAATATTAAACTTTTATTGTTTCACTTTAATCATTATTAAAATCCATGTCCCCTGGGGCAGGACCCAGGTCCCCAAACACTTTTTAGGACAATAACTTGCATATTAGTCTTTAAAATTAGCACTTTAGATTTCTCCCATAGACTTGTACAGGGTGTTCCTGGCTTTTCGAATTTGCCGCGAACACCCCAAATTGTTCACTGTTTGCCGAAGCTCATCCCTAGTCACTGTTATCCTGTTATCCTCTGACTCCTCAGAGGTGAGGAATTCTCAGAACCCTAAACCTTAGGATGATTCAGAGGAAGGCGAAAACCCCCTCGGTCAGATGGGCTCCAAAGGGGAAAAAATTCCTTCCTGACCCCCTAAGGCGATCGGATAGTCCCTGAATCATCAGTCTAGGGTGACCAGTTCATCTCCCTGTAAAAAGCTCTACTTTCTTTACTCTTTAATAGGTCAGAACATGCATTCTATTTAGATGCCTCTCCATTGGTGGTGATGAGGCTCTACATTGATGTTACTGCTTCTCTGATGGTGGTGATGAGGCTCTACATTGATGTTAGTGCCTCTCTGATGGTGGTGATGAGGCTCTACATTGATGTTAGTGCCTCTCTGATGGTGGTGATGAGGCTCTACATTGATGTTAGTGCCTCTTTGATGGTGGTGATGAGGCTCTACATTGATGTTACTGCCTCTCTGATGGTGGTGATGAGGCTCTACATTGATGTTAGTGCCTCTCTGATGGTGGTAATGAGGCTCTACATTGATGTTAGTGCCTCTTTGATGGTGGTGATGAAGCTCTGCATTGATGTTTTCCAGCGGTGGAGATCAGGCCACTGGCTGCAGCTTCAGACGCTCACTCACATAGGTGAAGCCATAGAATTCCTTCTGCTTCTCTGGCTTTATCCGCTTCCCACGGTCTACAGATTGAATAAATTCATCCACTGGCACTCCTTCACTCAGATCTTCCTCAGAAAGCTGGAAACAGAAAAAAATATTTTGTTAATGTTTCTGATTTGTTTGGAAAAAATCCCTAGAAATCTCCCCATTGTGCTGGGACTCCTCCCTTATCCGGATACTTACATTTCCTGCTGGAAATGGCGGTGGTGATTTCCCATTCTCTGTCTCCTTCCAGTCCACCATCTGTAAGAATGGGTGTTCTCTGATCTCACTTACTAGCCTCATCCGCTTCTCTTGAT
Organism: Lithobates pipiens; assembly: GCF_037356315.1. Taxonomy (NCBI): domain Eukaryota; kingdom Metazoa; phylum Chordata; class Amphibia; order Anura; family Ranidae; genus Lithobates; species Lithobates pipiens. The sequence continues at coordinate 52,743,961 of NW_027507764.1, read as the reverse complement.
CTTTACATAGAAACTGTAAAAAAGGAACAAAATATAATAAGAAGCACTGAAATAACATGAACAATATCTGAACAACAGAACTCTTCTTTTAATAATTGATTCTGACAGTTACATATTTCATTTTCCTTAATTTTTATCTGTGTGTAAACACACAGTTTCCGGTTCTCTGAGGGGAGAACAGACAGATCGTTTGGATGTCTTTGATGACACCCTGGAGGAGGGGCGAAACGCGTCAACGTAATTTCTGGCCTATGGCTTAACCAGTGACGCCATTTCCTGCCTCCGTGGAGCGCGCGCTGCATGAGCGAAGATTGCAGAAGTTTCTGTCTGAAAGTTTGCTTTTCTCTATTCATTCTGTAAGTAGCGCTTAGCGCGCAACATTGATTGAGCCTCACAGTGCTTCACCATACTATTTTTTCTCTTTTACCGGTGGAACGTGGCATTTCCTTTGTGATCCAGTGTGCACTCAGAGTCTCCATTTGGAACTTTTCATATCATCAGTTCATTCATTGTTTCTGGACTGGAAAGTTTGCCTGTCTGGTGAGTGCGGTCTCAGAAGGGGGATTTACTGTATGCACTTTATTCACGTTGGACTTATTTTTAATCATTGTCAGATATTGTGTTTATTGGCATGAGTTGTCACTTATATTTACATGTATGTTTTTTCACATTTGCCAGCGCTGTCTTTCATTAGTTCACCAGACAGATCATCTCACATAGTTTGATCGACACATAGTATGAACAGTGATCTGTCATGTCCCATCCCCCCTTCAGTTAGAGCACGCAATAGGACACACTTAAACCCTTCACTGCCCCCTAGTGGTTAACCCCTTCACTACCAGTGACATTTATACAGTAGTCGCAGTCCCGATAAAAATCGCAGATCGCCGCCATTACTAATAAATAAAATGAATAATAAAAATGCCATGAAATGATCCCTATTTTGTAGATGCTATAACTTTTGCGCAAACCAATCAATATACGCTTACTTCGATTTTTTTTTTTTTTACCAAAAATATGTAGAAGAATACATATCAGCCTAAACTGAGGCAAAAAAATGTTTTTATATATATTTTTGGAGGATATTTATTATAGCAAAAAGTTAAAAATATTGCTTTTTTTTCAAAATTGACGCTCTTTTTTTGTTTATAGCGCAAAAATAAAAAAACGCAGAGGTGATAAAATACCACCAAAAGAAAGCTCTATTTATGGGGAAAAAAAGGATGTCAATTTTTTTGAGAGCCACGTCACATGGCCGCGCAATTGTCAGTTAAAGCGACGCAGTGCAGAATCGCATAAAGTGCTCTGGTCTTTGGGCAGCCAAATGGTCCAGGGCTGAAGTGGTTAAGCAGTCAGCTTGCTGAAATTATTGCTATAACCTTCATCAATGTGTGCGGCTAAGAATGTGAAATTGTGCTTTCCAAAATCCTATTAAGATATATGTAACCTGGAAAGGACTGTGTATACTTACCCTCTCTATGATGTCACGCAGGTTAGTGTCCATGTCTTCTGGATAATCTGGTTCCAAGGTGGTCACTTTCTTCAGTATTTCTTCTGAAGACTCATCGCAGCTAAGAAATGGATGTCCGCCGACCGCCATCACGTATACTATTATTCCCAGGGCGTAATAGTCGGCCATGCCAAAGTATGGCAAACGTTGAAGGATCTGTAAAAACATAATGAAGAGAAATAAGGATGAGCTCATTGTCAGGCCAGACAGAGGACAGAGGTAACTACATGCTGGTATATGTGCTATGAGGGGTCCTAAAGGAGGAGTCCTAAAATTGTGCTCAAAAGACATCAAACTAAGATGGAGCTTGCGAATATTTAAGGTGGGTCTTTGGGTCTCCCAGAGACACAAAGGGAAATTGGTTGAAGTCTCCCAAATTGAGGGAAATTTCTCTCTCAGAGAATTGTCCCCAGATCAGGAATCCCCATTGAAGGTTTCTCCTCACCTCATGTTCTGGGGAAGACTCTAGACTTTAGATCTCCCCTTACATTCTTTCTCAATGACAATGGTCACCAATACAAACAGATGGGGCCCCAAAGGAGACACACAGACACCTCTGCAAAGCTGACAGATGGTCAAACCCTTCCCTGCTCTTACCAAAATAAAAATAGAAAGGTTTTGCATACACCTAAATAGTCCTAGATAAAGGTATACTGATCCCAATAGCTCAATGTTCACAAGCACTCATCATGTTAAAGAGAAGGAATACAGCAAGTGGGCAACTCATAAAGCTTTAATCCCATTTGTAAGTGGGAATTGGGCCGGACAGAGCCAGCCATCTACACCTGGCCTCAATGTCCCCTACAAAGAAGCTCCAAAATTGCTGCAACTCTCAGAAATCCCCACCTTTTTGGGGGATATAGTTCCAGCCTGGAAACCCATTGAAAGCAATCAGGGCACCAGTGGAGAAATTCTTCATTTATTGAAAAGGGAGCACCCTTTATCTTATCCCTATATTCCATAATGACAAACATTACAATTAGGTTGGGTGGATAGAATGTATCTTACCTCAGGTGCCATGTACAGTATTGTCCCCGCTCGTCCTTCAATCCGCTTGGACTCCGTGACACCAGAAACTGCCAAGCCCAGATCCGCGATTTTGATGTGACCGGCGTCATCCAAGAGGATATTTTCTGGCTTGATGTCTCTGTGGACGATCTCCTTAGAATGCAGAAACTGCAGACCGCAGAGCATTTCCGCTATGAAGTATCTGTTGTGGAAATAGATAAATGTGAATTAGCATCCCAAATCATCACAGACCAATTAAAACTGAAGATGAAATGACTTCCCCCTATAGTACATAGGAGTTTAGGTGGACTGGGCTCAGGTGAAGGGGCTGACTACGTCACTGCCTGTCCACAGTGGTCAGTCACCCCGACTCCAGAGTGACCCGGTTATTGATCTTACCTTATGGTGTTCTCAGGAAATGGAGCTCCTTCAACAAAGGTGTCAAAGAAATCGCCTCTGCTCAGGCATTCCATTGCAAAGATGAGATGATTCTGTGTGAACATAAGAGGTAAAGATTATATTATAGACATTCAGGATTTCATTTTGTGGAGGAATAGACAGAGAGACACACACACACACAATTTAGAAAAGCAGGACAGAGAAACTACAAATTGCTGGACTGTTCTTATTGCAATGCTAGAGCTTTTCTTTGGTTCACCATCCTTGACGTCCCATGTAGATCAGGAGGCCTGACTTCTCCTGTCTTGCTAGGTGCGGACTTGTTCTTAGTGACTCAGAGTTTTGAGACCATAAGCAACCAGGCAAATAGCAATTTCAAAAGTAAGTCAGAGATGACAGCCTCTTCAATTGTGGTTTCCTTAACCGCTTGCAGACCAGTTGCTGCCATTAAACGGCAGCAGATTGGCACGGCTGCGCAAATCACTGTAGGTGTACGTAGGCCATTTTAAGAGCAATAGCAGGTGCATGCACAATGCTGATGCGCGTGGCCAGCGGCTGTGATGTCCGCCTGCCACCCACGATCGCTGCACAGAGAGCCATGGGGATCTATCAATGTAAACAAACATCCCCGTTCTGACGGGAGTAGGGAGAGCTCGCCTGTTCCTAGTGTCCAGGAACTGACTCCGTCAGTCCCCTCCCCCCCCCACAGTTAGAAACACCTCCCTAGGACACACTTAACGCCTTGATCACCCCCTAGTGTTAACCCCTTCCCTGTCAGTGTCATTTATACAGTAATCAGTGGCTATTTTTAGCACCAATTGCTGTATAAATGACACTGGACCCAAAAAAGTGTGCAATGTCAGGATCCCACTAAAAATCACTGATCACTGCCATTTCTGGTAAAAAAAAAAAAAATGCCATAAATATATCCCCTATTTTGTAGTTGCTATAACTTTTGCGCAAACCAATCAATATATGATTATTGCGATTATTTTTTACCAAAAATATGTAGAAGAATACATATTGGCCTAAACTGATGAATAAATTAGTTTTTTACCCCAAAAATTTGGGATATTTATTATAGCAAAAAGTAAAGAATATTGTTTTTTTTTTCAGAATTGAGGATCTTTTTTTGTTTATAGTGCTAAAATAAAAACCGCAGAGGTGATCAAATACCACCAAAAGAAAGCTCTATTTGTGAGAAAAAAAAGGACATACATTTTGTTTATGTATGTCGCATGACCGTGCAATTGTCAGTTAAAGTGACCCTGTGCCGTATTGAAAAAAATGGCCTGGTCATTAAGGGGGTAAATCCTTCTGGGGCTGAAGTGGTTAAATATAACTTCTACTCTGTACAGTTTACCTAACCATCCTCCAGGCTTGTAGGAGGCACTTTAGAGTTCTGCTCTTCCCCATACTGCTCTACACCCACTACATCTGGAGCCCTCAGGAAAAACCTGGTGTGGGGCACCAGTGAAGCTTCCTTCTGCCTCTCACAATTCAGCACTCGGTGCCTAAGGGACTATTTTACAGGTGTGAAGACCATCATATGAGGGGAAAGGGGGTTGCTTAGCCTTATGTAAATTGCAGCTCCCAAAAAGTCACCATTTGCATAACATTTTTGCGGGGTCTGGATTAGTAGTGGAGTACAATACAGGAAAGAGGTGAAGAAATTGGAAGGTGAAAAAGACTTACCTCTGTCTGGAACGATCCAAACAGATGTGTGATAAATGGACTCTCCCTGGCTGCCTTCAGGATATCACGTTCTCTGAAAATCGCATTGCAATCATTAGCTTTAAATACTCTTTTCTTTTGCACAAGTTTAACTGCCAGCTTCTGGTCAATGGCAGGATGAGAGGCCAACACCACCTTCCCATAAGACCCCTCTCCAAGGATTCTATAACAGGTCATCTTTTCAAGGGAGAATACACATGGCTGGTCCTTAATGGCACTGCCAGATGGGACTGGTGAAGCTATCTCATGGTTTGTGCTGCTGATAGATGAAGATTGCAGACTCTCAACACCACTGCTGAGTGTAAAATATGAAAAATGATTGCTTGATAAGTCAGAGTGGAGTGATGAAAGTGAGAGAGATGTGTTCACTTTGGTGATTCTGAACTCCTTTGATTTCTTCTTACTGGTGGATGGACTGACTTCTGTTTTCTGTCCTCAATTACAGCCTGTGCTGTGTTCTGGTCTTCATTTGTGGATGATGGACTTGTATGTTCTTGTCCACCATAGGTGTGGGCTGTACAGTCTTCTGGTCCTCACTGATGGATGGAGTGACTTGAATGTTCTTGTCCTCCATAGGTGTGGCCTGTACAGTCTTCTGGTCCTCACTGATGGATGGAGTGACTTGAATGTTCTTGTCCTCCATAGGTGTGGCCTGTACAGTCTTCTGGTCCTCACTGATGGATGGAGTAACTTGTATGTTCTTGTCCTCCATAGTCACAGCCTGTACAGTCTTCTGGTCCTCACTGATGGATGGAGTGACTTGTATGTTTCTTGTCCTCCGTAGTCACAGCCTGTACAGTCTTCTGGTCCTCACTGATGGATGGAGTGACTTGAATGTTACTTGTCCTCCATAGTCACAGCCTGTACAGTCTTCTGGTCCTCACTGATGGATGGAGTGACTTGAATGTTCTTGTCCTCCATAGTCACAGCCTGTACAGTCTTCTGGCACTCACTGGTGGATGGAGTGACTTGTATGTTCTTGTCCTCCATTGCTGTGACCTGCACGGTCTCCTGGTCCTCATTGGTTGATGGAGTTGTTTGGGTTTGTTTGTTCTCCATCGTTTTATCCAGGTCAGCCTTACTAATGTATGGAACCCATATGTAAGGCTGCCTGACATTGAGATGTTCATCATTTTGTCCTGGTGAAAGAAGAAAACAGTCATTTTTATTCTTGCTCTTTACATAACATTGATCGTCTTTTACATATATGAGTTTTATGAGTGAGTGTTATGGAAATAATCTGGTGTTACATATTTCCTTTATGGGGATTCTCTATATACATGGACAATATGGGAGTTCTCTGCCCTGGTGTGGGGGTGGGGTGGTGGGACTTAATTCATTCTTAATGCTTGGCTTTCAATGCCAGAACAAGTGTTATGCCCCGTACACATGATCGGAAATTCTGGCAGCAAAATTCCGATGAGAGTTAATGGTCGAAAAATGCGATTGTGTGTATGCTCCATCGGACTTTTGCTGGTGGAATTTTGGCCAGCAAAAGATTGAGAGCATGTTCTCAACTTTTCGGTTGGAAAAAGTTCAGATCGGAAATTCCTACGCACACTCGGAAACAATTTGACGCATGCTCAGAAGCATTGAACTTAATTTTCTCGGCTCGTCATAGTGTTGTACGTCACCGCGTTTTCTCGGCGATCAAAAGTTCAGAGAACTTTAGTGTGACCGTGAGTATGCAAGCCAAGCTTGAGCAGAATCCCGTCGGAAAAATCATCAGAGCTTTTTCCAACCGAAATTTCGATCGTGTATGTGTATGCAGCATATGTTAAATTGTTCTCATGACATCTATACCAGCTATTCCCCTGAATTCCCATGTTTAAGGTGGAACCCTGGGCAAAAGAAAAAAAAGACATCTCCGATGCAGTCTGTCCCCCCCCCCCCCCCCCATAACATAGTTTGATTGCCTGGTGATCCTGTAAGGTCTGTTTTTTTTAAGTCTGTTATTTTTCAAGTTCCTTTATCAGACCAAGCTATCCAGCAAAAGTGGCAGTTAGAGGGAAAAGACAAACCGCTTAAAACTTTCACACAGATGGTTAAAAAAAGGTTGATCTGTGTTTCACTACCTCCGGAAGCCAAACTAAATCCCACCATGGCAGCCGGAAGGGGTGGTACAGATCCCACAGCCTTGGTCAGGTTTGTTCAACACAAATTTGCCCATTGAGGTCAATAGGATCACGCCATCACTATGAGCCAAATGCTTTGAATATAGTTGAGACACAGAATTTCAACATAAAATCCCACTTGGGATAAAAAAAAGAAAAAAAGAAAAAAAACACATACAGGAGGGGGCAGGATCACCACGTAAATGCACGGGAGCAGCTGTTCTAACACCAACATCCATAAAAATGTATCTTCTTAAACAAACGGTATACAGTGAGACATGGCGCCAAGTGTGCTGAGCTATCTATGTATATATGACAGTATTATTGTTATTAATATTGATAATATTAATTATTTATTTATTAATTAATTTAATAATTCTAAATAATAAGTACTGATATATATATATATATATATATATATATATATATATATATATATATATATATATATATATATATATTTTAGATAGATAGATAGATAGATAGATAGATAGATAGATAGATAGATAGATAGATATAGCTAGGTAGATATAGATAAAGATCTATATATATATATATCCATATATAATTTTTTAAATTATATTAGGGCTGTTATTGATTAAAAATTCTGCGTTCGATTAATTAATCAATTTTTTTTAAATCAATTAATGCGACTAATTTTGATTAATTATAACACACATACAGATCCAACTACTTTTAGCTGATCTCCTTGCATTGCAACTATATAATTTTTTAAAATAAATATATATATATATATATATATATATATATATATATATACACACACAGTATATATACACAAAATGTGTATATGGATATATGACCGTATTATTATTATTATTATTATTATTATTATTATTATTATTAATAATAATAATAATCATACTATTGCTTATTTATTTATTAATAAATGTAATTATTATAAATAATACGCACTGATATATATATATATATATATATAATATTTGTATTTTAAATTGTATATATATATATATATATATATATATATATATATATATATATATATATATATATATATATACATACACACACACACACAGTATATACACACAAAGGGTTTTTGCTGCACTTAAAATGTGTATATGTATATATGACATTATTATTATTTTATTATTATTATTATTATTATTATTATTATTATTATTATTAATAATAATAATTATTTATTTATCAATAAATGTAATTATTATAAATAATAAGTACTGATATATATATATATATATATACTGTGTATATATATATATATATATACATTATATATACACAAAGGGATTGCTGCACTTATAATGTATTAAAAATTCCACAAAATTGCAGATTGCATAATTTATCATATAAAGGGCCCGTTATGTATGCTGAATTTTTATTAAATTTTAAGTGAATCAGTCCGTCATTGTTTTTTCTATATATATCCTATGGGAAGGCTTGATTGCTTTGCACTGTGGCTGATTACTGAAGTGCACCTCACCCTATTTATCGGATTATATATATACATATATATATATATATAACATCCATCATGTGACCTTGCATTATAATTCATTAAAATACTACTTACTATCTATGTCATCTTTTGTGACTTTGGGGCTTCGGAAGGGCCAGATTCTACCCATGGCAGCCCTGACCCTCTGCCCGATTGCCCTGGCTCCACCCCTTTTAGGGGCGGTAGTTTGGGGCGGTGGATTTGCCCGGTGCTCCTCTGGTAATGGGCGCACATTAAGCAATAAAACTGAATCTTCTTGGTTGGTGTTCAGAAGATTCTTCGCCTTGTAACCGTACTTTCTCTGAAATCGTGTCATTGTTCTAATAGAACTCGCAACACTGCAGAGAGAGAGAGAGATAACGTATCCTGCCTGGACAAAGTCAACTAAGCAAGTGAGCTGCAGGGGCTGAGCAATCCTATATATATGAGCAAACGGTCATCGCCATGACAACACTAGTTATGCAAATGAGGTCACATGACCTTGCTGCTGCAGCCACACCACTATATCTGGTAAACAACACCAGTGGGGTTTATTTATCAATTATTTTACCTATAAAATAAATATGGGACATCTTTATTTAAAATTCATCTGCTTTCTCCATGTTTTTATGTATCGTTTTAATAATAAAATCATTTATTCCTGTCTCCAGCCTGCTTTCACACAGCTTCAACGGCTGGATGAGGTGTTCTATTTTTAGCTCTGTAACTGAAAAAATAACGGTCAGTTGGTAAAGTTTAACCCCTTCCCTGCCGTATGTATGCATAAAATGTGTATACATACATGTTAACACACATATACTATATATATATAGATATAGATATATAATGGAAAATTCCTATCAAAATACTTACCGTAATTTTCCTTTCCTGATGGACTCCATAGCAGCAACGTGTGGGTTAAGTCCCGCCTCCACTACCCATAGGACACTACTCCCATAAATCTTTGCTCCCTGCCCCTGGCCGTGTTCGGTAACTAGCCTACTCCAGCCATTTGGGAGGGAACTCCTGCTGCCATGGAGTCCATCAGGAAAGGAAAATTACGGTAAGTATTTTGATAGGAATTTTCCATTTTCCTGACAGACTCCATGGCAGCAACGTGTGGGAAATAACTCGCCAAACACACCCGGGTGGGCAAAAATGCTGAACAAAAGATTTATTTAACACTGTCGGCCGACAGGACTTTCAAACCAAAATCAACAGAGGATAAAGACACTGGCTCAACACAATAGTGAGACATGAAAGTATGAATAGAAGACCAGGAGGCCGCTCTGCAGATTACATCAGGTGCAACGTGGCGCGAAGCCGCCCATGAGGTTGAGAGACTTCTGGTAGAGTGAGCTGTAACCGCCTCAGGAGGAGCCAAGCCCTTCTCTCTATAAGCCCATTGAATTGCCTGAACCACCCAAGCAGCGATGGATCTAACGGAGGCCTTGGCGCCTCTACTTTTCCCGTTAAATAGTACGAAGAGGAATTCAGATTGACGAAAAGAAGCTGTAATATCCAGATATTGTTTTAGAGTAACTCCCAAATCGAGTGGATGTGGATCTTGACTTCCAGCAGAATTGAAGGTAGGAAGAGTGATTTCCTGGTTTTCATGGAAAACAGAGGTCACCTTGGGATTTGTCCCCAACATCGGAATTAGGACCACCCTATCTGGAAAGAAGGTGAGAAAAGGTTCCTTTGTACCTAGAGACTGAATTTCGGAGATTCTCTTCGCCAAAGTTATGGCTACCAGAAAAGAGGTTTTAAGGGTTAATTCTCTGATTGAGAGCGTTCTGTCAAGTTGAGAGAAGAAATCTAGAACCAATGGAAGGTCCCATTTGGGGAATCTAGGCTTCCTTTGTGGCCTAAGCCTGACTGCTCCTTTGAAGAATTGTTGGACCAAGGGATGATTGGCCCATGCGACTCCAGAAAAAGCTGAAATTGCTGAAACCTGGACCTGGAGAGAACTAACCGAAAGGGAGATATCCAATCCTGATTGCAAGAAGCTTAAGACGTCCCGGACTGTCAGGGTATTACAGGAACTGGACCTTGAAGACAAGTGATCTGCAAACTTTGCCCAAATTCTCTCATATACCCGGTTAGTACTGCTTCTTCGAGCACTAAGAAGAGTGGGAATGACTTCTTCAGGACAGCCTAAAGCCTTCAACCGTCCCCTTTCAAAAACCAAGCCTTTAGGCGCAGGTGATCCGGGCAAGGATGTAATCTCGACCCTTGGGACAGAAGGTCTGGCCTGGATGGTAAAGGAATTGGATCCCTGACACTGAGGAGCATCAGAAGCGGAAACCAGGGTCTGTTGGGCCAATAGGGAATTATGGCTATCACTTCTGCTGACTCTGACCTGAGTCTCCTCAGGAACTGATGAATAATAGGAGTTGGGGGAAAGGCATAGGCCTTGTGGAACCACCATTTCTCTGTCAAGGCATCCACCCCGTAGGCTTGAGGATCCCTGTACCTTGAATAATACTTCTCCAGTTTTTTGTTGCAAGGGGAGGCAAACAGGTCGACTTCTGGGGAGAGCCCCATTGTCAGGATCCAGTTGAACACTTCCTCGTGGAGAGACCACTCGTTGTTGTCCAGAAGTATCCGGGAAAGAAAGTCTGCCTGAACGTTCTGAATCCCTGGGACATAAGATGCTGTCAGATCCTTCAGGTTCCTCTGAGCCCAGGTCATGATCGGTTCCACCTCCTGGAGAAGGGATAGACTTCGGGTACCCCCTTGCCTTCTTATGTACGCCACTGCTGTGGTGTTGTCTAGCCTGAGTGAGACCGAGGCTCCTGAAATCAGATGCCGAAAGGCTAGCAGAGCTTGAAAGGCTGCCCTTAGCTCCAGGATGTTCGACACCGTCCCTCTGGAGGGGAGAATCCAGGTGCCCTGAGCCACTTCCACCAGACAGTGGGCGCCCCAACCCCTGTTGCTGGCATCTGTTGTTATGGTGACCCATGAGATGGGGAGAATGGAATGGCAGTTGCAGAGATTTTCCCGTTGGAGCCACCACAGAAGGGAATTCCTCATGGATAAGGTGATCCGAATCAGCTGGGTTTTGTTGCCTGACCATTGATGAAGGAAACCCTTCTGAAAGGGCCTCATCCTCCACTGTGACCACCTCACCATCGGGATTGTCGCTACCATAGTGCCTATAATTTTCAGGCACTGGAGAGCCTGGAGATGAGAGGCAGAGAGGGCTGGACGGATTCTGTCCCTGACCACTGACAACTTCTCTTCTGGTAATGAGATGGTGCCTCTGACAGTGTTGAATAGGGCCCCTAAGAACACCAGCCGCTGAGATGGGACCAGCTGGCTCTTCTCCAAGTTCAAGATCCACCCGAATTCCTGTAGGGTGGAGATGACCTGCTTTCTGTGTACTAGAAGTTGATCCTTGTCTTGAGCCAACAACAGAAGGTCGTCTAGGTAGTGATGTAGACGAATCCCTTTGGTTCTCAGAAGAGCTACCACTGCCAACAATACTTTTGAAAATACACGAGGAGAAGTTGATAGCCCGAAGGGAAGGCAAGTAAATTGAAAATGGCTTTCGCCCACGGAGAAGCGGAGATACTGCTGGTAATTTTCTGCAACTGGGACATGAAAATAGGCGTCCCTGAGGTCTATGGAGACCATCCAGTCCCCTGCTTGGACAGATTGTTGAATTGTGGATAAAGACTCCATCTTGAATTTTTCTTTTTTGATAAAACTGTTCAAGTGGGTTAGATCTATGACCGGCCTCCAGGCCCCGCTCTTTTTCCGGACCATAAACAAAGGAGAGTAGATTCCCATGCCTCGCTGAATGACTGGAACATGGATAATGGCGCCTTGAGCCAACAAAGATTCCACGTAGGCTAGAAGAATTAGCCTTTTTTCGTCTGAGGCCGGGAGAGAGGTGGGGACCCATCTGAGTCTGGGAGATTCCTTGAAGGTCCAAACATGACCTGAGGAGACGGTCTTGACGGTCCAGAAGTCTTGGATCGAGGCCGCCCAGACATGGCGAAAGTGGAAAAGACGAGCCCCCACCTGCCCTGTCTGAGCGGGCCCAACCTCAAAAGGATTTAGTTGGTTCCCTCTCTCCCTTCAAATCACTTTTTGTAGATTTTTTAAAAGAGGATTGTCTTGATTTCCAGGACCTGGAAAATTCACGGCCTGGTCTGTAACTGCGAGCTTCCCTGGCTCGTTCCTGGTACTGTCTCTTTGGAAAAGACCTTCTCTGGGCTTGCAAACGCCGGTCCTGGGGGAGGAACCCCGACTTCCCACCAGTGGCTCGGGTAATAGCCTCATCCAACTTATTGCCGAAAAGGGAGGACCCTTCAAAGGGGATGCGGCACCATACTTGTTTTGAGGCTGGGTCTGCCAGCCAGGGGCGGAGCCAAAGAGCCCGTTTAGCCGTAACAGAAGAAAGCATCACCCGAGCCACCAGGCGTATAATGTCGATAGAGGCCTCCCCAAGAAAGGCGGAGGCCAGCCTAAGCTCTTGGATAGGCGAGCTCTTAGCTGTATCTTCAGAGATATTTCTAAGTGTCTCATCTACACTATCTGTCCATATCTCCATTGCTTTGGACATAGCGGCCAGAGCTAGCGCTGGCTTACAGGCCATTCCTGCTGTGAGATACACTCTCTTCAAATCAGCATCAATTCGTCTGTCCAGAACGTCCTTAAAAGACACGGTATCCTCTAAGGGAAGAGTGACATGTTTCACCAGCCGCATGACTGCTGCGTCTACCAATGGCGCTGACTCCAAATGCTTCACCTCTTCTTCATTGAAAGGATAGAGTTTTTAGAAACCTTTGATAGCATGGAATTTTTCTTCTCCACCTTGCCCCATTCATCTGTGATAATCTCACCTAGCTCAGAGATAAAAGGAAAATTAATCCGTTCCTTCTTTAATTGCTTAAAGAATTTTTCTTTGTTTGGAAGGAGCAGCCACAGAATCTTCCCAGTTCAGTGTCTCTCTAACAGCTCTGACCAAAGGAGGCAGTAGAGCGAAATCAAAGCCCACACAGGGATCACTTTCATCAGAGTCACTGTCAGATATGGCAGCTGAGGGGTGGCTATGCACAGAGGATTCCCAAGTATCCTGCAGCTGAGTCTCCCTTCCTGGAGAAAGTGGCGGCTCTGCCGGGGGAACATAGGACTGGCCCTCAATATTTCTGAGGGACTCCTTAACAACTTTTTCCACCAGGGTTTTAAGTTGTTGATCCGCGTCACCCCTTTCATTGGAAGCCTTGGCGTAGCAAGGGTCGCATAAAGATTTTCCTGCCGGTACAAGAGCTCTGCACCCCCAACAGGCACTAGCTGAGTGACTAGATTGAGTCCTCGAGGAGTGCGATCTTTCTTCATTACGGTGTCCTGATCTTGAGGAGGAACCATAATGTTTAGATTTGGAAGAGGAGTGCCGGTGATGCGACTTGGAGGAGTCGCTCCCTCTATGAGAGCTGCGATGCTGTTCTGACCTGGAAGGGCTGAAAAAGGAACAAGACAAGAAACCACAAGAGACAAGACATCAGGACAGAGCTAACAGATAAATACCCCTCCCCCACCAGACCTTCAGGTGATCATTAGAAAAACCTTTTATGAGAGGGCTGGCCACAAGCAGGCGGTAAGGAATCCATGTCCTCAGCGATATCCATACGCGCTGAAAAGATGACAAGGGATCAGTGCAAGGGACAGGGAAGGGATAGCCTCCCTATCCCAGAATGCCACTTACCAGTGGATGCAACACAGAGGCAGGGGGAAGTCACCGCAACAGCCCGCAAGCATTCCCAAAGCTTGCAGACAAATTCCACATTTAAATAGCCCGCCCCTGTGATGTCACCGCCGTGCCTGTGCGCATGCGCGAAACAGCGGCAATTTGCCGCTATCGCGCATGCGCGAAACCAAGCCTCGATCTCAACCGCGTTCGCGCATGCGCAGTACGGCCGAAAACGCAAACCCGGAAGTAGAACGGCGGCTGGAACGCGGAAGAACCAGCCGCCATGCCTGCACATACAAACAAACAGAAAACAAACGAAGACAGATAATAAGATACAAAAACTGCTGCCATAAAGAACTTTTAGAACCTCTCACCACTCCCACCACGATCGATCACTCGGCCGAAGATAAGGTAAGATGACACCGGACTTTCCAGGGGGCAAAACAGGTCACCTGCTAATAGCTGGCTATCCGACCAATGCGCAGCCTGCCTGCCAGTGGCCAGGACATGGGCTTCTTCACAGCGCCTCTTCCACTGCCCACTCCATACCCTGCTAATAGCTAGGGCTTAGCGGAGTAATGCGACTTTCCAGACCCAGAGTCGCAGACCGGCCGACCTCGATCGTGGGGATGATAAATCTTCAGGTAGGAAGACCACTTCTGGGTCCTTCGGAGGAGGACAAAAAAAGAACACGGCCAGGGGCAGGGAGCAAAGATTTATGGGAGTAGTGTCCTATGGGTAGTGGAGGCGGGACTTAACCCACACGTTGCTGCCATGGAGTCTGTCAGGAAATATATATATATATATATATATATATACATATACACACACACACATACACATATATATAAATGTACATATGCACACACATATAAACCAGTGGCAGCTGGTGCTCAACATTTTTAGGGGGGCGCAAGCAAACTGAAAAATTCAGAAAAAAAACCCATCAATTACAGCCACTGTGCCATCAAATGTCACTACTGTGCCCATCAAACGCTGCCACTGTGCCCATCAAATGCTGCCACTGTGCCCATCAAATGCCACCAGTGTGGCCATCAAATGCCACAAGTGTACCCAAATGCTGCCAGTGTACCCATCAAACGCTGCCACTGTGCCCATCAAATGCCACCACTGTGCCCATCAAATGTCGCCACTGTGCACATCAAATGCTGTCGGTGTGCCCATTAAATGCTGCCATTGTGAATCCCCACCACCCGCTCACTGTCTGCCCACCACTTACCCTGTCTTGGTGGGGCAGCTTGTAATGGCCATGAGCGGGGTCCTCAATGCATCTCCTGCCATCCTTATCTCCCGTCCTCTCCTCCTGATGGGCGTCCAATAGCTGCGCCTATCGTTTCAGCCAGTCAGGTGACGGGTAACAGACCCACACACCTGATTGGTGGAGAGGCAGTTCAGGGTTAGGAAAGTGAATATGAATTCACTTTTCTAACACACCTGGGTAGACTGTGAGCATCAAGCATGGCATTCGCAGTTCACCTATTTTGAAGCCTATTAGAGCCTATGGCTCTAATCAGGTGCTTCAAAAACACCCCCCACCGCTGTAATTCAGGCACCCGGCACCCCAAAAGGGACCAGACACCTAAATATGGGGGTGGCAGCGGTGGCCATGGATAGATTCATGCTATGCTATGCATGAATCTCCCTCAAGGGCCCCCTGCAGCAAGGGGCCCGGTCGCCATGGCGATCTTGGCGACCCCTATAATTCCACCACTGGGGGAGAGTGATGTTTCCAGTGAAGGGGAATGCATGCCTTAGCAGCATTGAGAAGGTGGCAAACAAGTGATCTTCTATATTTTTTGATGGGGATTGTAGAGTGATGTAGTAAGAAAAAAGCGGCATTATCTGGGACAGCGTAGTCCGTAAACTTCTGGGTAATGCGACGGACCTCCTCCCAAAAAACGTCCGCAATCTAGGACAGGACCAGAAAATGTGGAGCAGGGTGCCCTCATCCTCAGCACAGCGCCAGCACCAGTCCGAGGACGAGGGGAAGCACCTGTGTAGCTGGGAAGGCGTCAGATACCAACGGATAAGGACCTTGAAGTTGGT
This sequence comes from Lithobates pipiens, assembly GCF_037356315.1. Classification (NCBI taxonomy): domain Eukaryota; kingdom Metazoa; phylum Chordata; class Amphibia; order Anura; family Ranidae; genus Lithobates; species Lithobates pipiens. The sequence continues at coordinate 52,727,948 of NW_027507764.1, read as the reverse complement.
TTCCTGAATTTTGGTACAGGTAGAGGATTCAAGGGCCAGGGTGATAATACGCTGAGTTTGTGATATCGAAAACATATGGGCAAGGCCTCTTTCCCATTTTGCTAGACAGGGTAAATGTGGCGAGTCCTTTGGCGTTATTAACAATGCGTATGTTTGAGAGAGAACGTGAGCCAGTGGGTCAGTACCCGAGCACAATGTTTCAAATGGGGACAATTGCCTCCAAAAATCCTGGGGTCACGGGAGGGAGTGAAGAAAATCGTGCAATTGTATTGCTTTCCAGAAGGGGAGTTGGTACCTTCCCAACAGGTCCATGAATTCTGAGATCGACGGCCACCGCTCCCCGATAAGGAATTTGGCTGCATGGTTGCAGCCAGAGTCCCTGAGGGATGTATACTCCACAGGGTTCAGACCTGGCTCAGCCGAGGCCATTTTTTTTAAATGCTTTTTTTGCACTCATGTTAAAAATCTGTAGAAATGAAACCCCCCAAAAAGTATATATTTTCTGAAAGCAGAGTTACTGGAGAATAAAATGGCGGCAATTGTAATTTTTTATGTCACACGATAGTTGGAAATGTATTTATGAAACGTGTGTTTTTAGAAAAGCAAATATGCCAAAATGAATTTTAATGCAAACAAAGACAATATTGTAAAAAAAAAATTGTTTTCTGCTAGACAAACGTGGCAAAGTATCTCCTGGACCATTTTTCCACGTCCTGACTTGTGTGATTTGCAGCATTTCTTGTGATTTTTGTCCTTTCTTGGCAAGTTTTTTTTTTTGCACCATTAACAATTAATGGCACTGCAAGTGCAATGCACATTTTTCACTCCCCGGAGACACGCAGATGTGAATGGAGCCTTAGCCTTTGTACACATGGTCGGACATTCCGACAGAAAATGTCCGATCGGATCATCTTGTCGGATAATCCGACTGTGTGTGGGCTACATTGGACTGTTTCCGTCTGAATATCTGACTGACAAAGCTATAAAATTTTCCGACAACGTGATTCGACATGTAGAGAATTCCGATCGGACAAAGTGCCACGCATGCTCAGGTCAAATTCATAGAGCAAAGCTATTGGCTACTAGCCTGAATGTAGTCCTGTCGTAACGAAATAACGTCATCACGTTACGAACGATCGGATTTTCTGACAACTTTGTCCGACCGTGTGTATGCAACACCAGTTTCAGACAAAATCCGTCAGACAAAATCTGACAGATTTTTTTGTCGGAATGTCCGACCGTGTGTACAAGGGCTTAGAGTTAGCTGTGAATTTTTAGACATGCGCACTGCCTAAAAATGTGTTCGTTTTCATTTCTTTTTTTTTTTTTTTTTCTTTTTTCGGGTCATTCGTTATGAACGAAATTTGTTATTTCAAATAAAAAACTTAGAAAAAATTTGAATTTGTTACTTTTTTATTTGTTTAGATGCAGTATTTGTTATTTTGATAATTTGTAAAAATCCGGAATTCGAATATCCGAAAACTTGAAAATCCGAACATTTGAAAAATCCAAAAATAAGAATGAAAATTTGAAAGAACAAAAATCTGAAGATTCAAAGATACGAAAATTTGAAAATTTGAAAATTGTAAACTCCAAAAATAAGAACGAAATTTCTAAAGAAATGAAGTACGAAAATTAGAAAATTACCTAACTAACTAATAATCTGAGAATTTGAAAATTAAAAAATTTGAAATAATAACTAGCTAACTAACTAACTAACTAATAATAACTAACTATTAAATTATAGGTATTGGAATTTCCTTTCAAATTTGGCTGTTAGACCCCTTTCACACTGAGGGCATTTTGCAGGCGATATCGCTTTAAAAATAGCGCCTGCAAACTGCCCTAAAACAGCTGCTCCATTCACTCCAGTGTGAAAGCGCGAGGGGTTTCACACTGGAGGGTTGTGCTAGCAGGGCGTCAGAAAAAGTCCCAATAGCCCAATAGCGCAGCTAAAACGACGGTAAAATGGCGCTAAAAATATCGTTGCTTTGCCGATGACGCCCGAGGCGGCACAATGTGAAAGGGGGTCTTAGTGAACATAACAAATTTGAATTATCCAAAATAATGAATACCGCATCTAAACGAATGGAACATACCAAATTAACAATAATAAATAACAATAATAATTTGAAATTTTGAAAAAATTTGATAAATGGATTTACATTAATTTACATATTTCCAAATTAACGAATTTCGTCGAATTTTGTCGAAAAACAAATTCAGAACGAAACTACATGCACATATCAGTGAATTATGGCCCCAGAAGTTTGGATATTACCATGATGGTGGGGTGATAGCTCACATGTAGGGTGCAGATGAATTACACATGATCGCCCTATACTGCACTTTTTATTTGTGGGTGTGTTCAGGGAAGTGCTTTAAAGGGTAACTCCACTTTCGTGGGGAAAAAAAAATAGCAAATAAAGAAAAAATAATATAGTGTATACAATTGCGACACAATTCATATTGTAATTGAATGTTATTAAAAATGACCTTTCCTTTTCAATCTGCAGCTCTGTAATTTTCTGAAAATGCAATATGGCTACCTGGAGGTGTTCTGTACACAGAATGTACACAGAACACCCCCCCCCCCCCGAAACCCGAAACAAAACTTCCTGCTTGTGTGATTGGTTGACTGATTTTGCCAGAAGTCTGTCTAAGATACAAGTCAGATTTCAGGCATCCCCTGCAACAAAAATGTAATTTCTGGTGAGATAGTCCCAATAGGAAATCATGTCTGAAAAGGATGCAGACCCTGCCACTTTCCTCATTAGAGCTTTTCACCTGCAGCAACTGATTGATAATTATGATGCACAAGAGGTACGGAGGAACACACAGGGATTTCTTCAGAATATCAAAAGATAGGAATCTGCAACAAAGTTTGTTAAAATCCCACCAATGTTCATAGATCACCCAGAGGGGAATGTTTTTTTCTTAACAAAAGTGGAGTTACTCATTAAACAATTTATTACATTTATTTTATTTCATACAATGTTTTTGTTCACACTTTTTTTATTTTTAACTTTATTCCTATCACCAAGGAGGAGAATATTGATCTACAGACAATAACAATCTCAGTCAATATGTTTTATTCATATGTATTATCTGTCTTATAGATCATCCTCCTGATGAAGCGGTCTTTCCGCGAAACTAGTTGAGGGGATTGTGTACACTCCTTTTCATTTGAAACTCTTTGGGGGAACGCGCCAGTAGTTCATCAACTGTGGTGTACACTATGTATTGTTTTAATGTACTGTTGTCTGCGTAACTGTCTTTTGTCCTTATTAAACTTTATATATTTTTAATTATCATTTCTTTTCTTTGATTATCAAGTACCGGGATAGTCCAACTAACAATCTTGTTGGGTGTAATTTCGTGAGGGTCAGTATGAGCAACTGCTCTGGCCAGGGCCGTCTTTAATATAGATTGGACCCTGGGCAGAAATTTTCTTGGGCCCCCCCCCCCCATGCAATTTTCCTCTCCACCTACTCTGAGACATACAATAAATAGCAGCTAGACTTAAAATCAGTTTTCTGTATCAGATCAGGCAGCAATTGTGATTGGTTGCCAGCAGTTACAGCTATCATTACTGCTTACTGACTGGTTGTTAGAGGTTACAGCACACATTACGGCTCACTGATTAGTTGCTAGAGGTTACAGCACATCACCTCCTCACAGCAGGGGAGCATGATATACATAGGAATGCCGCCTTATTTACATATCAATGCTGCCACCCGCAGCTATTTACTTAGTATTGTCGCCGCTCTTTACATATGAATGCTGGTTATTTACATGTAAACACGGGGTCTGCAGGTGAGTCACCTGCACACAACAATAGGGCAGAGCTGAGCAGCATTAGTACCAGCATTTCACACTGAGATATTGGGACACAGCACAGGAATACAACTTCAAAGGACAAGGGAATTTAAACCTGGATAGTTGTCAAGTATGAGGCAGCTGTTTTGGGCCCCACAACAATGACAGGGCCCAGGGCAGCTGCCCCTTTTGCCCTGCCTTAAAGACGGCCCTGATCATGTGTAGAGCATTTTGATCGGACCAAGTGCCACGCATGCTTACATTCAAATTCCGACACGGAAGCGCTCGTTCAGGTAAAACTAATGCTCGTAAGCAATATAGCACATTCACCACGCTGCAATGTTAAAAAATCATTCATCAAGCGCATTCTCTTGTTCTTTAACAATGCTGCAAGAACCAACTTCTTTTGATGCTCATAGTCACACACACTTCTCCCGAACGGATTTCATTACTCTTTTTTTTTTTTCAAATATAAATTTTTATTATTATTATTCTCCCGAACCTGGGGAGGGAACCCCGCAATACAGATAGCGGAACAGTTATCAACAAAAAGCACCACAAAACAAATGCAGATCAAATCAAATATGCAAGGTAAGTACATTGCAGGATACAGCTTAACTGACAGTAACAATCTCCTATGTCATATGGACCCACAAGCATGGCAATTATACCGCATGAAGGAGAAAGAACCCTTCAATTGGAGCGTAAGATTCCGGGGTCTACCCTCCCCAATCCCTACCCTTTCCCCAGAGGGAGGTGGGCGTGAGTCTACAAAGAGGACATATTGGGAAGTACCCAGAGGGGAAGGAAGGCAAGTGGGGGGGGAAATGGGGGTTGGGAGGGGGAAGACAGAGAAGGAAAAAGATGGCAAAGTTCAGAAGAGAGAGGAGAAAGGAGCAGACTGGGGGGACGGGGCTGAGACACGGCGGTGGTAATCAATCATGGAATTGACTGGCAGAGGGCGCATGGACCGGAATAAGCAAAAATGACCCCAACAGGAGAAGGGCTCGCTATCGCCCCAGTAGTCGCTGACCCTCTGCTGAGTAGATGAAGGCATTCCAGACGTCCCAAGTCTGTTTGTGGGCCTCCTGTTTATGTTGTGCGGTTAGGACCAAGTCCTCCATTTTCTTTACCTCCTCCACCTTCCGCAGCCAATGTGTCACTGTTGGGGGAGCTTGTTGCTTCCATCGCAAGGGGACGCAGGCTTTTGCTGCGTTGAGCAGATGTCGCAATAACGACTTTTTGTAGATGTTAGCACAGATTGTGGAATGGTGCAGGAGGAAGAATGCCGCGTCATCAGGTATAATTCATGACTCTTTTTTAACCATTTCAGCAATACAATTTTAGTTTGCGTCACATCTACACAATTTTTGATTTTGTTTTTGATCTTTTGGATGTTTTTTTTTGGGGGGGGGGGGGGATTCCCTAAAAATCTCCTTTAAAGACACTTTGCTCATTTCCCATTATTTTTTATTTTTTTTGTGTGTGAAACTTACAACAACAACATTATTGTATTTTTTATATTTTCTTTTTCTTTTTTAATCGACAGGAGGTTGTTTAGTGTTGTTACCCCTTGTTATTTAGTTCATTTTTTATTTTTGAAATGTACCTGCCTGCTCACAAATAAACTGTACTTTTTGAAGGAAAACACATTACACAAGTATTTCATCAAAGAAAATAAAAATGTATTTTGTTTGCTAGAAAATAAAACTTGGAACGCAGCACTGGAGAAACTTCTTAACTTTGGTGCAGCCTTTGGCCTCCAGGGCAGACATGACTAAATGAGATATTAAAAAACTGGGAGAGAAGTCTGGTCCCGAAGTCCTAGAGAGCAGGAAATTTAGATGCCATTTCTGTCCCCAGGATGGTGATCTTGAAGAGGCTGCATCTTCTGACACACCAGACTCAACCCAGGCCATCACTCTCTGGTCTTCCTTTGGGACTTCCCACCAGGCATCCTTCCAGGCTGTGGCTGGGCTTCTGTAGCTGGGGCAGGAGGAGGAGGGCGTTGGTGGACCTCCTGGCTGCCACTTGTCACAGCCTCCCCCCGACTGAGGTCTTCCTGTGTATGAAAAGGGGACATAGTTTTAGTTTTTTGATCATCAATCACACCATTTTGCGCTCCTGGCTTTTGCTAATTGAATGTAACCAAATAGAACAGACTATCATTCTGACACCAGCATTTTTCTTTCCCGTCCCAAACATTTTTGGTCACTACTGTCTCTTGAGATGTAAACCACTTGGAGAAATCTCAACTTACTGATCAATAAGAACATCTAGTTAACATCATTAAATGTAACACAAGAAATATGTTCAACAATGCAATACCTGTCTCAAGCTGGGCCCCACCACATGGTGCTGCCTGGAAGGCCCAGGTTGGACATCAGAAGCCTCAGCTGGGGGTGAAGGATGCCTTGGAGGAAGCCTGGAGAGTGGTGGCCTGAGTGGTGGCCTGGGTACCCCTTGGTCTACCAGAAAATGCAGCCTGTCAAAGTGCACCATCCTGGGGTAATAAACAGCATCTGGATCTCCTGCTCTCAAGGACTTCAGGTGCTTCTTTCTCTCCCTGAAATATGTAAGCTTTATGGCCACAATTTTGCGATTCAGAAAGGTCATGTCTGCCGTGGGGACCATGATCCGCACCAAAGAAAGAAGTTTCTCCAGTGCTGCGTTCCTCTTTGATCTGTCATTATAAAACTTGTTGTGGAACTGCCACAGGCAGGGCATCTCCATGTACAGTTCTATGAATAGCCCCATAAAGTTGGCATTGTTGAATGGATCCATTTTGTCTGCAAGACATAACACAAGACAACCCCTCAAATACTAATAATGCAATTAAAATCCCTCCTAATCTTGTCCCAACATCGGCCTAGATACAAGCAGTCTAGTCTAGTGAAGCACCAAGTTAAAAATGTTACCTTCGTTTCCACGTTTGCCGCGTCCGCGCCTCACTCTCTTCCCTGATCGTACGGACGATACACATGTGTTGCGTTTTATATACAGTGCGCATGCGTGAAACTCCGCCCGCCCCTGACGTTTTTTCCAGTCTATTCCCCGCCCCTTCGCTTCCCGCGCAGTGGGGAGAGCACATGGCGGAGAGAACGCAGGTGCGCACTAATAGTTCCACTAACGAGGAGGAGGGTGAGGAAAGTCCGAAGCCTGAAACGTCCCGATCCAGGAAGACAAGATTTAAGGCCTCAAATATGTCTTTTGGAGAGATGTTGGAGATGGTCGACATATTGAACAGGACCGACTATGATGGGAAGTATGGACCCAATGAAACCCAAATATCAGAAAGGCCAAGATCATGAATAAAGTTGTGAAGAGTCTTCTGAAGAATTTTGGGGTACGCCGATCCAAGGATCAACTGAGAAAATGCTGGTCAGACCTGAAACTGAGGGAGCACGAGCAGTACATAAGGATCAAGCGTGTTCTTAAAAAAAGTAAGTAGTTGTCGTGTGTTCATATCATTATTCTTGCTTGCATACATGCTCCATGTGCTTTGATTTCATGTTGTGCATTTTAAAATGGCCACTTTCAAGGTCATGGTTTCGTTTGTTCGTATGAAACATCGTTCTGCAGGGAATTATTCCAGCTTAACAGTGTCCCCAATAATGTTCTCACCTTGTAACTCGGCCCAAAAACACAATTGTACAACACTTCCAAGCAATGTTTCAAATTCCTATTTCTGCCCTCTGTGTGCTAATTAATCTTTGTTTACATTCTCATAGGGGAGAGACGACTCGGCAAGTATGAGGACACCAGGGACCATGAGGACACCAGGGACCACACCCCTCCCAAAGAAGGGCAACTTCCAAAAGCAGAAACAGAGGAGCAGGAGGAGGAGGAGGAAGGAGAGATCATGGAGGTTGGACAAATTGTTACCACAACAGGTGAGTGTCGGAGAACACAGCTTCCGGTAAGCTCATCAATGTATATCACCATATTTGGATTACATGGTGTGTTTGTTTGCTTTGTTTTCTAGGTGATGTGGAAGAAGATTCCTGTTTTACCAGTGAAAGTGCCCAGATCTTGATCGGGGAGATAATGGGGTGCAATAGGGATTTGGAAATTGTACAACAAAACATCAATGATGTTAAAAATAAAATGAAGAACATCATTGATGTTTTGGGGAGAGTGTGAAAACAAAAAAACTAGATAGGGTTTTATTTTTGCTTCTTAACATAAAAATGTTGTATTTTGCATAATTAAAAATTTGGAAGATGCACAGAGTGTGTAAACATGTGCTATCTCCCATCATGGGGGATCAATGTACATGTTTTGTGGAAAGTGTGTGAGATGAAGGGCTTGCAGCCCCAAAGCATGTACATTGATCCCCCATGATGGGAGATAGCATATGTTGACACACTGTGTGCATCTTCCAAATTTGGATTTTTCAGGGGTCACACCCCATGTGATGAAGGCAATATCAGCCCAGTTTGTACATACTCATGTCTGATATTGTCTTCACTTTTCTAAGTTGAACTTTGTAAGTTCCTGTGTTCTGTATTTTACGGTTTGATACATGACTGTTTACACAAAAAAAAAACAAGTTAAAAAAAATCTGATTAAACTCTGTTTTGGATACCCAAAATCTCTTGGTTTGTTGTAAAAACCTTTAATAAACGCACATGTGAATGTGCTTGTATTAAAAAGTTGAATTCTCAACAATGTGTGGCTTCCTTTTTCATTGGGCTTAAAATGTATTTGTAGTCAAATTTGAGTTTGTGCTGAGAAGGAGTGCGATTTAATAAAGGCAACTCCACTTTGCACTCCAAGTGCAGTTTCAGGTGTACTTTTGCAGTGCACTTGTAGTGCATAGTGGATGTGCCTTTAGTAAAAAGCACCCACAGTGATGTGTAAATTTGGACAATCATGCCATTTTCCTGCCATGGTGCTGAAAATTAGCATGATTTTGGTCAGTAATTCACTACATATATTAATTACAAAAACAAGGTGTGTGTGTAGCAGACCCACAACATAATAACATTATCTTATGAGAGTCATATACCCCCCCATCTGATGGGCCCTTGCTAAAAAATGAGGGGGGATGTTTAGGACAGGTAACCCTCTCCACTTGATTGAGAGCTGAATGCCTAAATAATGTGTGATACTTTGGCCAGCCCCTCCTTAGTTACACTATTGGCAGCCCACCGGACAGGTAAGAAGTGTCATAATAACAAAATGGAAGGACATTTTGACATTCTGCTATTACATAGCAAGAAAATTAATGTGTTAAAAAAATAAAAATAGCATTTGAAAGTATTGAGGCAGGCCCTTACACTTCATGCTTTGGTGAATTCGTCCATAAATGTGATCATGAAAAAGGTATTTAGAGTGTGTATTGGGTTGGGTCAAGTCATGAGATAGAAGATTGCTATCAGCTGAGGTAGCAGTTGGGGAGAGGGGGGTTACTAATGAGTTTGGCACAACTCCAAAAAACAAAAAAAGGTCACTTTGCATGAATTGAAGCACACACATCACATTTGTAGACATTTTAGGGGGTGTTTAGGGGAAAGCAATAATATGGAGCTGCCAAAAAACATTGTTAAGTGACTAGACTATAGTTTTAGGGGCCAAGAAGAGCATGGTGGGGAAGTTAGTGAGGCAAATCTGCATGAGGACAAAGGGGCAGAGCATATGAATTAGAGCATATTGCAATGACGGTAATTAGGGAATGAGGAAAGAAATGTAAGACATTAGCAATCATGAAATACATAGAATGTGATGTTAAAGGATAAAACTTAGCATAATATAGTCCTTCTGCAGGAGCTGAATGATGGCAGAACAGGTCTCTGGAATAATGATCCCCAGAGCCTGGGGGGAGATGCCTGTAGAGAACTTGAGGTCCTGATGGCTTCTCCCTGTCGCCAAGTAGCGCAACGTGGCGATGAGCCTCTGCTCCGGAGTGATGGCTTGCCGCATGCAGATATCCTGCCTGGTGATATAAGGGGTCAGCAAAGCCAGCAGACGGTGAAAAACAGGGTCCGTCATCCTGAGAATAATCCAGAAATGATCAGGATTATTCTAGCGGATCTTACGGAGCAAAGGCATGTGGGAGAACTGGTGACGCTGGCGCAACCAATTCTTGGTCCACAAACGCCTCCCCTCCCTGTTCATGGACCAGGCTTGTGTCAAAGTCAAAGTAAGAACCCCAACACGAAGCCCCTGCACAGCACAAACTGTACGATGAGTACGTAGACGAAACATGTTTGTAAACGGTCGGCTGGTCAGAATGGACACCAGAAAGCACCGATAAACAGCAAGGCCTGAAAGGACGACCTGAATAGCAAAAGCAAGCAGACAATAAAAAATGCCTTTCAAAGCGTACTATACCAAGATATAGTCCACAATGAGAAGCAAATACTTAATGACTGCATGCACTGATTATCAGATATGCAAAGACAAGCACAAACTGAAGAGCGGTAGCGATCTGAATCACTAATCTGAAAAGCGCGAATCGTCTCTCACCAAACTTCTACTAAAACACAAGATCAGCAGAAGGAGCCCAAAGGGTGCCGGACGTGGTGCTGAACTTCATTTTTCTAGTCCCGCCGTACACAGCTTATGTCACCGCGTTCTTGGCAACCGCTAAATCAGACAACTTGGTCCGACCATGTGTATGCAACAGTTTCGGACACAATCCGTCAGTCTAAATCCGACGGACAAAATCCGACGGATTTGGTTGGCAAAATCTCCGACCGTGTGTATGTGGGCTTAGAGATCATAGACCACGCAAGGGTAAGGATGAAATGTGCTAACTTTTTTAACCACTTGCCGACCGCTGCACACCGATATATGTCGGCACAATGGCAGATGTGGGCAAATGGGCGTATCCTGTACGTCCCCTTTAAATGGTGGGGCTAGCGTGACCATGCCTGTGGGACCCACAAACTTGATGTCCACTGGTCTCCTGGCAAACGTGTCAGTGTCATTTACACAGTAATGAGTGCATTTTTATAGCACTGATAGCTGTATAAATGACAGTGGTCCCAAAATAATGTCAAAATTGTCCGGTATGTCCGCCATAATGTCGCAGTCACGATAAAAATCGCAGATCGCCGTCATTATTAATAAAAAAAAAATTGCATAAAACTATCCCCTATTTTATAGACGCTATAACTTTTGCGCAAACCAATCAATATACGCTTATTGCAATTTTTTTTTACCAAAAATATGTTTAAGAATATATATCGACCTAAACTGAGGAAAAAATTTGTTTTTTTTAAATATATTTTTGGGGGATATTTATTATAGCAAAAAGTTAAAAATATTGCTTTCTTTTCAAAATTTTCGCTCTTTTTTTTTCTTTTTTGCTTCGTCTTTGTTTATAGTGCAAAAAATAAAAACCACAGCTGGGATCAAATACCACCAAAAGAAAGCTCTACTTGTGGGAAAAAAAGGATGTCAATTTTGTTTGGGTGTAACGTCGCACAACCGCGCAATTGTCAGTTAAAGCAATGCAGTGCCGAATCACAAAAAGTGCTCCGGTGAGGAAGGGGGTAAAATCTTCCGGGGCTGAAGTGGTTAAAAATATATATATATTCTTTACTTTCTGCTATAAAACATATCAATACAAAAAAATGTTAAATCAAATTTTTTTCATCAATGTAGACCAATATGTATTCTGCTACATGTTTTTAGTAAGAAAAAAAATCCCATAAAGTGTATATTGATTGGTTTGTGCTAAAGTTATAGCGTCCACAAACTAATAGGTTATATACTTGAATTTATAATAATATTTTTTTTTTACTAGTAATGGTGGTGATCAGCAACTTATAGCAGGACTGCTATATTGTGGCGTACAAATCTGACACTAAAGCCGCGTACACACGTAGCCGTCTGTCCGACGGACTTAGTCTGGCGGACTTCCCGCCAGACTGTCCGTCGGACTTTCCGAACGGGCTACTTGCCCACACACGGTACTTTTTCAGCGGACTAATATGGCGTACTAAGTCCGCCGTACTATCCGCCCTACTTTTGAAATGAACGGACTCGCCCACACACGCGGAGGAAAGTCCGCTCATTTCGAGCGTGTATCCAGGTAGGCGGGGCCCGCGAAGGAGACGTCGCTGGCCCCGCCACCTGGTATGGATTTAAAGGGGAACCCCAACGCCGAAAAAAATCGGCGTGGGGTTCCCCCCACGGTCCACATCAGACTCTTGTCCGAGCACGCTACCCGGCCGGCCAGGAAAGGGGGGACGAGCGAGCGCCCCCCCCCCCCCCTCCTGAGCCGTACCAGCCCTCAACATGGGGGGTGCCTTGGGGAAGGGGGGCCACACGGCCCCACCACCCCAAAGTACCTTGTCCCCATGTTGATGAGGACAAGGGCCTCTTCCTGACAACCCTGGCCGTTGGTTGTCGGGGTCTGCGGGCGAGGGGCTTATCGGAATCCGAGAGCCCCCTTTAATAAGGGGGCCCCCGGGTACGGGCCCCCCACCCTATGTGAATGAGTATGGGGTACAATGTACCCCTACCCATTCACCTGTAAAATAAAGTACAAAAAAAAACACAACACACAAGATAAAATAGTTTATTGCACAGCTCCAGGGGTCTTCCGTCTTTGGGGGTCTTCTCGCCGGACTCCTCCGCTATCTTCTTGTAGCTCTTCTGCTAGCGGAGGAGCCCGGCATTCTTCTTCGTCACCGCGGCCTCTTCTTCTGACTTCGGGGGTCTTGTCCCCCTCTTTGGTTCTTCTGCCGGGCCACCGCGCCTTCTTATAGCTCTTTTACAGGCGGTGGCCCGGTCTTCTGTCGCCGCCGTCGCCGCCGCCTTCCGTTCTTCTTCTTCTTCTCCTTCTTCTCCTGGAGATGTTGACTTGACGCTGTCTGCGGCCGAAATGCCAGGGACTGATGTGAGTGTGCAATGTAAAGGGATAGGGACAATTGTGGACACTCACTCAGGTTTGGATGGACCGGTGTCTTTATTCAACCTTACTAACTATGTAACCACTTCAGCTCCAGGAGATTTACCCCCCCTTCATGACCAGGCCATATTTTGCGATACAACACTGCTCTACTTTAACTGACAATTGCATTTTCATGCGATGTTATACCCAAATAACAATTAAAAAAATATATCTTTTTTACTTTCTGCTAGAAAAAATATCCAATAAAGAAAATGTAAAAAATCTAAATTTCATTAGGCCAATATGTATTCTGCTACATATTTTTGGTAAGAAAAAAAAATCCCATAAAGAGTATATTGGTTGAGTTGAGCAAAAGTTAATGAATATATACTGGAATTTTTATTTATTTATTTACTAGTAATGGTGGTATTGCGACGGACAAATTGGCCACTGACACTTTTGACACTTTTTGGGAATATATATGTTATACTATCGGCAAGCAGTTAAACTGTAACAAAACTGTTGATTTGATTTACTGAGAAAAATAGGTAATCTCTAAGAAATGAGAGTGTGTTATCAGCTAGTTTCATTATCACTACTTATGTAAACTGCTAACCTGTAATTGGCTATTGTCTATGTCGGCTTTATAGAAATATCTAATCACAGTATAAACGTTTGATAACTCACTCGATACACCTCACTGCTGTATCTGTCTTCTCATTTATTCCAAGCTCGGAGTGACCTGACCCAACAGAAGGGAAACAAAAGCCTGCGGCAGATTTAACCCCTGGGGGATTGAGTAACTCAACAGGATTTATCCATCCTCCAACCAGTAAACAATAACCATAAAAAAGGGCAATGCTTAAAGCCCAACTCAGGGCTAAATTATTATTAATCTTTAATCAGCTTTAATAGTAGAGTTTAGTATTATTATCTGCACAAAGGCCGTCTGTCTTAATAAAGCCACGTTTCTTGAAATATTGTCAATAAAGATTTGGTTGGTTGAATGATTGAAACAATAAAAATTTGACTTTCCAACATGAAACACGGGAACATTATGCTTTAGTGTTGTCCATGTTTATTATCAACTCTTGTGGAGAACACATGAACTTTACAATAAGCCCTATCCAATAAGAAAAAGTATCCTGTAAAAAAAATAAAAAATAAAATGAAGATGTACAGTACCGTCCAAAAGTTTTAGGCAAGTGAGAAAAAATGCTGTAAATGAAGAATGCTTTCAGAAATAGAAGTGCTAATAGTTTATTTTTATCAATTAACAAAATGGAAAGTAAATGAATAGAAGAGCAATCCCAATCAAATCTATATTTGGTGTGACCACCCTTTGCCTTCAAAGCAGCATCAATTATTCTAGGTACACTTGTTTTTGAAGGAACGGCAGGTTGGTTTTTCCAAACATCTTGGAGAACTAAGCACAGATCCTCTGTGGATGTCGGCTGCCTCAAATCCTTCTCATGTCATCCCGGAGAGACACGATGTTAAGACCAGGGCTCTATGGGGACCAAACCATGACTTCCAGGACTCCTTGTTCTTCTTTACACTGAAGATAGTTCTTAATGACATTGGCTGTATGCTTGGGGTTGTTATCCTGCTGCAGAATACATTTGGGGCCAATCACACACCTCCCTGGTGGTGTGGCATGATGGATAAGTATCTGCCTGTATTTCTCAGCACTGGGGACAGCATTGATCCTGACCAAATCTCCAACTCCATTTGCAGAAATGCAACCCCAAACTTGCAAGGAACCTCCACCATTCTTCAATGTTGCTTGCAGACACTCATTATTGTACCACTCTCCAGCCCTTCCCGAACAAACTGCCTTTTGCTACAGCCACATATTTCACATTTTGATCAGTCCAGGGCACCTGCTGCCATTTTCTGCACCCAGTTCCTATGTTTCCATGTATAGGACGTGGAAACAAGGCTTAAGCGACTCAACTATGTATCAATGCGCTGAGAGTGCCTCTAATGTCATCACATCTCTGCTGCCTTCTGCATCATCCTAGACCACTCACCGCTTGGAGAAAACCAAAGAGGAAGAGTACCCAGCACATCACTTGACTGGTCAAAACACATTGACAAAGGGTAAAATTAAAAAAATAAAATAAACACAAATTACCCCTGGGGAGGAAAAGATTCTCAAGGTAACCATTGGAAAGGGTTGGGGCGGAGCCCAGAGTTGGGATGTAGAAGTAGAAGAAGCCATTTCTATCCTTTCAGTATTTCTGTATTTATTCTTCCAGCCCCTGTAGGCCAACTATCTTGTGCTGCCCCCTTTTATCCTAGCCAAATGCCTAGGATTAGTATTGCACTAATAAATTAGACATCATAAACACACAATATTTTAAACAATGACATAAGGGGATGTGAGAGCCGTGAACACCACATAAAACACATGAAATATAGTTGAAAATAAACATAATAATAATAATAATAATAAAAAAAACACAGATAAAATTTTAATTAAAATGAAAATAAAAAAATAAAGAAATAAAGAAATAAAATAATTAAAAATGTTTAAATTAATTGATTAACTGGAGAATTTTAATTGAAAATAGCTAAAGGTAACCTTATTAGAAATATATTAAAAATATTGATATTTTATTTTAAAAAAAATGGGTAACGGAAAGGAGCCATAATTTATTAATGACGCTGTTACGATGTAGAAAGGCCTCCTTTAGTCTAATGAGAACCTCCAGATCCAGGAACAGCTGACATCCTTCTGTATAGAGTGGGTTGCAGGGCATAGTGGGTGTAATGCAAGGTAGATTCATGGGCGTCAGACACTTCTTGAATGCAAAGAGATTTATTTTCTCTTGAACAGAACAGTGAGAGAGAGGGTTTAGGGCCAGGACACTCTTAGATAGTTGCAATGTCAATTAGCAGACTCTGAGACTTCTACAAGTAGACAGCCATGCAGGGAAAGGCATCCAGCAAGAAACCACATCTACATGTGTAGGAGCACTGTCTCTTATGGCAACAGTCTTAGAACAGTTCCTAACACAAATTTAACAAACTCCTTTACTTTTAAACAATCACTCAATGTAGACACTAAAGCACACTGAGCTCCCAGTCTCTCTCACTAGACTTGCTGATTCACTGCCACCGAATCAGGGGCGGATCCAGAGTCTAGTCTCGGGAGGGGCACTGCTATAAAATATGTTTTTTTGGGGGCAATTTATATGGGAAATGGCTGGTATTGGCACTTCAATCATTACGGCACCATGGTTGTTATGGTGTCAGGATGATTGAAGCGCATTATTTCTATTAATGCATTGTAATATAAAATTAAATGGTTCATCTCACCATAATGCAGAATCAGTGGGAGCCCTGAGGATGTCACTTGCCATGTCGCCTGCCACCAAATGTGGATTGTCACTTGCCACGTCACCTGCCACACATTGCGGATTGTCACTTGCCACGTAGCCTGCCACACATTGCAGATTGCCACTTGCAACGTAGCCTGCCACACATTGCGGATTGTCACTTGCCACGTCACCTGCCACACATTGCGGATTGTCACTTGCCACGTCGCCTGCCACCAGATGCGGATTGCCACGTAGCCTGCCACACATTGCGGATTGCCACGTCACCTGCCACACATTGCGGATTGTCACTTGCCACGTTGCCTGACACACATTGTGGATTGCCACTTGCCACGTCACCTGCCACACATTGGGGATTGTCACTTGCCACGTCACACGCCACACATTGCGGATTGTCACTTGCCACGTTGCCTGCCACACATTGCGGATTGTCACTTGCCACGTAGCCTGCCACACATTGCGGATTGCCACTTGCAACGTAGCCTGCCACACATTGCGGATTGTCACTTGCCACGTCACCTGCCACACATTGCGGATTGTCACTTGCTACGTCGCCTGCCACCAGATGCGGATTGCCACGTAGCCTGCCACACATTGCGGATTGCCACGTCACCTGCCACACATTGCGGATTGTCACTTGCCACGTTGCCTGACACACATTGTGGATTGCCACTTGCCACGTCACCTGCCACACATTGGGGATTGTCACTTGCCATGTCACCTGCCACACATTGCGGATTGTCACTTGCCACGTTGCCTGCCACACATTGCGGATTGCCACTTGCCACGTCACCTGCCACACATTGCGGATTGTCACTTGCCACGTTGCCTGCCACACATTGCGGATTGCCACTTGCCACGTCACCTGCCACACATTGCGAATTGCCACTTGCCACGTAGTCTGCCACACATTGTGGATTGCCACTCGCCACGTAGTCTGCCACACATTGTGGATTGCCACTTGCCACGTAGTCTGCCACACATTGTGGATTGCCACTTGCCACGTAGTCTGCCACACATTGCGGATTGCCACTTGCCACGAAGCCTGCCACACATTGCGGATTGTCACCTACTGTGTCACTTTTCTGCTAAGGTGGTCTTTTGTTGGGTCCCAGAGTGAAGATAGGCAGCAGAGAGATGATGCAATCTCTCTGCTGCACACAGCTTCCTACACAGTGAGGGCAGGACTGGAGGGATGCAGGGCAGTGAGAGATGATGTCATCTCCCTGCTCCCCTGCCTGCTGGCTGCCTGATTGGCCAGCAGCCCTCCTAAGCTGCCCAGCTGCCCCCCCCTCACCCATCCACTCAGCGCGGGTACCCGCGGAACCGGCCGCGCGGGTACCCGCGGAACCGGCCGCGCGGGTACCCGCGGAACCGGCCGCGATTGGACCCGCGGAACCGGCTCGCGGGTACCCGCGGAACGGGCCGCGATTGGACCCGCGGAACCGGCTTTGCCGGTATTCTCGGAGGGGGCAATTGACCCGTTGCCCCCCCCCCCTGGATCCGCCCCTGCACCGAATCCTGTTAGATCTTCTAATTTTCTTACTTTAGTATCTTCTTTAAGGGTCACCCCCACTTCCCTGCTCGGTCCCTGGCTTGGCACTCCAGATACTCCTCAAGCGTCACCCAACTGGCTGGGTCCCTGGCTTGGCACCTGCTGACGATTCTTTATCGTCCCCGGTTGGTGGAAATACTGCCCTGTACATGCTTCAGCTACCCACTCTGGTCCCTGGTAACAAGGTGTAAGGTCCCTTAGTGGCGACAGCTTCCCCTCTACTTCTGATCATGGCAGGTTCTCTGGCTGGCAGAACCGCCACTTCTGGTTGGACTGCAAGCTGCAATCCCAACCCTACTCTGCTCTTGCTTCTGGATAGGATCTCAGACAGCCTAGCAGCCAGATGTACCTTAGATAGGTATGAACTCTGGCCTAGCAGCCTGGGCAGCACAACACATGTCCACCCAGACAGCCATCCAGGTGGCACAGAACCCTGACCACCTAACTCCACACAAATATATAGGTTCTACCAGAAGGCCAAGGGATTTAAGAAAACCCCTGCCCATTGGCTGAGATACCTCATATACTCATAATCTGTCCTTGCTTTGCCCTTGTCTCATCTAATGCCACTGGGTACCCTGCCACCCAGTGGCAGAAGAGAGAAGTGCAGCAATTCCAGACAGGGTGAACTCAATTGATCCCTAACAGTTGGCCAAGGCAAATACATCTGGCAGGTAAATTTAGGAGCAACCCTGCCTAAACATCAGGGTGCTACAATAGTAAAGGACAAAGGTGGGAGGTCAAAGAGGGGAGGGAAGAAGGGAAAGGGAGGGGGGAGAGGAAGAAGAGAGGGGGCAAAGAGGTGGGTGAAAAATGACGCTGGTCCTAATGCTTCTTCCCTTACAGTATTTCATTTCCCTTGGACTACAAGGTCACTTAATTGAGTTGAAGGCTACACAATGGTGTCCCATAGTTTCTAACTGATAAGAGTTTGTGTCCCTGACTTAAAACATATTGGGGTTAATTTACTAAAGATATAGTAAACAGGCTGTACACTTTGCAAGGGGACTGAGGCTTAGTGAATGAGGTGATGCCCTGATGACTTCCATCATCCAATAATGTACAAGCAAAAATACATTTTTTTATCATTTGCCTTAATTGATTGTATTTTCTTTGCCAACTGCATTTTTACCACATGCGCTAAGCTAAGGGATAATTCCCACGCAAAGTCAAAATTTCCTTTGCAAAGTGAGCCTATTTGCATTTATTAAATCAAACCCATTGACTTGGAATCATCACTTAAGCTGTAATTTTACTTTTGTTGGAAAAGAAATAGACCAAATATAAAATAGTAATGTAGCGGCCACAACCTTTGCTGTGCGGCCTTGACTTGTTAGGCTTACCAGTTACCTTCTCTCGGCCTGCTCTTCCACATCTAGGGGTTCCCAGGGTTGATACCCAACGACTTGAACACTGACACAAATGAAGATTTTATTTTGTGATAACTTCTAGACAACACAGTCTCTTAGGGAACAGAGGCACAGGTGAAGAACTCGCCACTCGCAGCTGGGCACTTCAGGGCTGAACAGATCTCAAGCAGGGCTGGACTGGGACAGAAATTTGGCCCTGGACTTCATTCAGACCGGCCCACTTTAATTTTGCAAACACGCACAAAAACAGTATGTAAACTATATACAATTGCGTAAAAAAATAAGATAAAATTATTCATCAGTTATCGTGGCCAGTGCCATTAAATTATTCATCAGTTACCGTGGCCAGTGCCATTAAATTATTTATCAGTTACCGTGACCAGTGCCATTAAACTATTCATCAGTTACCGTGACCAGTGCCATTAAATTATTCATCAGTTACCGTGGCCAGTGCCAATAAATTATTCATCAGTTACCATGACCAGTGCCATTAAATTATTCATCAGTTACCATGGCCAGTGGCAGTACATTTACCCCTCCCCCCTCCCCCCACCATGCTGTATATTACAGAAATCACAGACACTAACATTAACAGTCAGACTCTCAATTTATTATTAATCATGCTGCCATGCAGCCTGCATCCCATATAGCATCCGATTAGCTTATTATTTAGTGCTTACTTGAATTACACTGATCGACTTTTCTTTGTCCCCTGACCCTGTCTGTGCTGCTGTCTGGGTGAGTGGACTTGCTGCAAGGAATTTTCAGGTTCCTCCTCGGCAGCGCTGGCTCCTCTTGGTTGCAGTCACAAGCAGCTAAGCTTGGGCAGCAGCTTACTATGCTCCGGCTCCTCCCACGTCCCCGGGCTGCCTCCGCCCTCCGGCCGTGAGTGACGTCATGGCGCCGGGACAAGGAGGCAGCCTGTAATGTTATGGGAGTAAATGGCAGCGTCACGAGGGGGTGGTGCTTGTGTGCCGAATGCAGGAGCTGAGCTGCCGCCGCTGCCGCCACCGCCAGCCTTATTGTAACACAGGACAGACATGGAGAGTCCAGGGAGAGTGTAGTGATTCAAACACATACCACACTGTCTGACAACCGGCCCACTGAGCCAATCGGCCCACCGGGAAACACCCGGTAGTCCCGATGGCCAGTACAGGCCTGATCTCAAGCCAGACATCATGCCAGTCAGTACGTTGACTCAAAACTTGAAACAGTCCCATGAACGTGGACAAGTTGTAACTAAAAGGTGAACAGGAACCTTTTCCTCAGTACCCAGAACGTTTCCCGTCTCCTCAATGGTACTAGAAAAGCATGAGTTCGTCAATGTCCTTCCCAACTCAGTAACCAGGCACTTCCCAGGATGCCACTTGCCGGCCCTCCTCTGAAGAGTCCACCCCCGGTCACTTCCACAAGCTGTGGTGCCTCTCCAAGCCAAGAGCACACCTGGACACCTTGAATTCTCCCTCAGTTATTGCGCCTCGGACCAGCTGGGTCCGAGACTCTGGAACAGACGGATCCCTACCCCAGACCAGATGGGTCTATCAGGGGCCTTACACAGGAACATGTTGCAGGGTATTGAACACCCCATGACTGGGTCCCCTCACGAGGCTACCCCAGTCCTGGAACCAGACCAGACTTCATGGGTCTTATCAGTGCTGCCTATCAGTGCCCATCTGTGCTGCAAACCAGTGCCACCTATCAGTGCCCATCTGTGCCGCCTCTCAGTGTCCATCAATTCTACATATTAGTGCTCCTCATCAGTGCCCATCAGTGCCAACTCATCAGTGCCCATCAGTGCCACCTCATCAGTGCCTGTCAGTGCAGCCTCATCAAAGCCCTTAAGTGAAGGAGAAAACTAAATTTAAACAGAAACAAAGAAAAACTTTATTTTTCAAAAATCTCGATCTTTTTTAGTTGGTTTAGCAAAAAATAAAAACCCCAGAGGTGATCAAATACCACCAAAGAAAAGCTCTATTTGTGGGAAGAAAATGATAAAAATGTAGTTTGAGTACAGTGTTGCATGACCACGCACTTGTCATTCAAATTGTGACAGTGATGAAAGCTGAAAATTGTCCTGGGCAGGAAGGGGGTGGAAGTGCCCAGTATTGCAGTGGTTAAAGCTGTCCAAGAGTCAAAAAATAAATGCACCATTGACTGGGCAGCTGCACAACATAATACATTGATCCCCTGCACTTCCTAGTCACAAAAAGCCTAAACAGATCATTACCTTTTCATTGTATGAGAATTATGTTATACTTCCTTCTCTTTTGCTTTACAGAAACCAATCTCTCATAAAACTACTTGTGGAGTTGAAGGAGACTTCCACTGCATTCAGGGGCATAGATAGGGAGGGGGATATGGGGGTCCAAACTCCCCCACAAAGCTTCCTGGCTAACTGGCGCTTTAAGGCAATGGAGTTGCATAGCTTGGGAACTCCTCTGTTTCTCCTTGCCACACGGTCCTATGATCAACAAGGAAAATACATCCATATGCTATACATGGCTTTATACAAATACTAACTTATAACGGCGCACATCCATTCATGTCTATTTGCAGCTGTACCTAGCACCTGGGATTCAATGGGGCAGAAATTTGTTCGCACCAAATTCGTGTGGCGCTCACGGCCCACAATGCACTGCGATGGCGCAGTGCATTGCTGGCTCATGATTGGCCAAGCATGCACTGTGACCCCACATGCTTGGCCAATCACAGCGCCGGCAGCGAGGAGAGCCATGATTGGCCACAGGCAGGATGCCTGTGGCCAATCATAGCTCAGGCTGTGTAGTACACGCCCCACACTATATAAGGCCGCCAGCGCGGCGACCTTGTGTAGTGTGTTGGCCTCTGTAGCAGTTAGTGGGTGTTCTGTGTACCTTCAACACAGTATACACCGATCGTTATCGGACGATTTTTCGTTCTTTCTCTTCTGTAGTGGTTGTTGTCTGCGTGCCCTGACCGCAGTATACACCGCTATATTCACCTATATATCTAGCGATATATCTATCTTTTATAATAGAGCTGTCAGTCAATGTTAGGAGATTGTGCGTGCTGTCTGCGTGCTCTGAACGCAGTATACACCGCTATATCCACCTATATAGCTAAATATCTTGCTCGTTTTAAATAGAGCTTGCAGTCAGCGGTAGGAGATTGTGCGTGCTGTCTGCATGCTCTGAAAAAGACGACGGCAAAACAAATTATACAGGGGTGATAACCCTTCCCTATGTTTTCCAAAAAGCTTAAGGCTGGGTTCACACCGCTGCGGGGGGAGAACCGGATGTGATTCGCACAGCAAATCACATCCGATCTCCGTAGCGCTGCGAGTTCAGCCATAGAGATAGTATGGCTGAACTCGCAGCGGTCCCGCAGCAAACTCGCACGGGACCCTTTTTTGGGTCCGCAACGGAATCGGATCGCATGGGGGTTCACACCATGCGATCCGATTCCTGTGCGAGTCGGCAGATCGCACTGCGATATGCCGACGGATCTGGGGGTGTCATTAACATAACATTGACACCCCCAGCCGTCCGCATAGGGCAGTGTGAACTGCCGGCGGGAGGTATGCGATGCGGGAAAACGCCGCGGATTCGCGGCGTTCCCGCATCGCAGCAATGTGAACCTAGCCTAAAAATAGTTTTTTTGACTGGAGCTACACTTTAAAAATGTACCGGTGGAAAATTACAAACAGATTCAACTTAACACAACAAACCTACACAGTCCCTGTCTTGTTTGCACCGCCTGTATACTGCTGTTCTGAGTATATAGGGCCTGGGGGCCACACGTATTTCCTTTTTTTAATATGGGTACAGGGTTCCCCTTAATATGCGTACAAGACCCAAAGGAGCTGGTAATGGGCAGGGAGGGCTACCCATGCCATTTTTCTCAATGATTTTCAACCATATTGCAGGAACCAGATATAACATTAAAACCGCAAGCAGCTTTAAATGACGTTATTTCCGTTAAATGTCATTTTGTGCAGGGACTGTTCTAAACACGGGAAACACGGGGCACTTCACAGGCATACTACAGACACCCCCGAGGCACAATATTTAAAGGAATATTTCACTTTTTTTTCACTTTAATTGTCACTAAAATCAGTGCTCCCGCCAAAACTGACATTTTTAAAAGTTTTTTTTGCATTGACCCATGTCCCCTGGGGCAGGAGCCAGGTCCCCAAACCCTTTTTAGGACAGTATCTTGCATTTTAGCCATTAAAATTAACACTTTTCATTTCGAACGTTCGAGTCCCATAGACTTCAATGGGGTTCTAACGTTTGTACGAATTTGGGGTCCGTTCGAAAGTTCTGGTGCGAACCGAACCGGGGGGTGTTCGGCTCATCCCTAATGGCCTCATACATCCATGTTTCCAAGGCCTTTAGGTACAAGGATTGTAGCATGTGGTACTGTGTAGGCTTAAATTTTAAGCTCTTCCTGCTGTTAGTATGGTTTTCACTGTGGCGAACATAGTGCACTGCCTTATTGTTTCTAACTGGGTGCCCAAGGTTGAATTTTCCCTGGAAAAAACATATCTACGGCCCTGACTGCATCCCAGAGTACGATTAAGAGCCACAGTAACCTACAAAATGGTGGCTCACCTACCCTCTTCCCCTACCCCTACCCCCAACTTTATTGTGTTCTACAATATGGTATGAGTGTGCTTCATTATGCCTTGGAGCCCTGCCAAGCATAGCTATATGTGTCTGCTGTCCTTTGGAGCCAAGCTGTGATCCATTTCATGCACCCTTTGATCCTCTGTTATGGGGGACCATGGTGATTTGGTAAGAGTCCAATTCTGCTCGTTTGGTGGTGGATTCAGCACGGTTTCCTGCTCATAGAGTTTGAAGATAACTTTTTCACATGTTTATGGACCTTTTTCACAGTGCACTGGTGTATATTGATTTATTCATGATTTTTTTGATTCTCAATTCAGTTCACTTTGTGCACTTTATGGACTGAGTATTTATATTTTGCAATTTAGTTTTCACCTTTTTTATGTTTACTTTTATATAATTCATGGACACAATGTTCTAGATTTTTTTAGTTCAATTGTTGATCTTGACTAATTTTTCACTTGCTGGTATGATATGCACAGTATTTCATCACATGATTTGAATGCTAATATATGTCAATTTTTGATTTCATAATCTTAGGATTATGTGGGTAGCGGGATTCTAATTTTTTCCAGTTATTTACATGTGGCTGTGGTAGCTTAGACTGTTATGAAGACACTGAGGTTGGTTTACCAAAGGCAAGTAGACTGTGCACTTTGCAAAGTTTTGCACTTTGCAGTTGCTCCAGAGCTTAGTAATTGAGCAGAAGCGCTTCTGACTTCCATCATCCAATCATGCAGCGTGGATTCATAATGAATCGATTTTGCCAAACCAATCTATTAACCTTCTATGAGGAGGTGAACTGACATCTAGATAAAAGAAGGCCCATAGATGTGGTGTATCTGTATTTGCTAAAGCAATTGACACAGTTCCCACATGGACCATAGGGTGAGTACATGGATTGAAAACTGGCTACAAGGGCAAGTTCAGAGAGTATTGATGAATGGGGGGTACTTGGAATGGTCAGGGGTGGGTAGTGGGGATCCCCAGGGTTCTGTGCTGGGACCAATTCTATTTAATTTGTTCATAAACGACCTGGAGGGTCAGAGAGTAAACAGTTCAACCTCTGTATTTGCGGATGATACTAAGCTAAGCAGGGCAATAACTTCTCTGCAGCATGTGGAAACCTTGCAAGTAGATCTGAACAAATTAATGGGTTGGGCACCTACATGGCAAATGAGGTTTAATGTGGAAAAAATTAAAATAATGCATTTGGGTGATAAGAAAATGTGAATGAAATCTACTCACTGGGAGAAGAACCTCTGGGGGAATCTAGGATGAAAAAGGACCTGGGGGTCCTAGTAGATGATAGGCTCAGCAATGGCATGCAATGCCAAGCTGCTGCTAACAAAGCAAACAGAATATTGGCATGCATTAAAAAAGGGATCAACTCCAGAGATAAAACGATAATTCTCCCGCTCTACAAGACTTTAGTCCTTCCGCACCTGGAGTATACTGTCCAGTTCTGGGCACCAGTCCTCAGGAAGGATGTACTGGAAATGGAGTGAGTACAAAGAAGGGCAACAAAGCTAATAAAGGGTCTGGAGGATATTAGTTATGAGGAAAGGTTGCGAGCACTGAACTTAGCACTGTGCTAAATCCAAATCCAGTGCAAAAGCTGCCAACACTCAAACAAACAAAGTCAAGCAAACATGTGAAACAATATGTGTAGCGCTAAAATTATTACCATATGCATGAACACACAATGGTTAAAAAGTGAAAATAATGTATAATAATATGTGAAGCGAAAAAAGTCCCAAAAAATTGTGTACAAAATCCAAAGTCCCTTAAAAGGGACCCCGTGGGTGCTGTAATAAAAAATAACATTACATAGGCCAGTGGAGGAGTCCTTGGTAATCTCCCTTCCTAGAAGCCTTGGTAAAGATGTAGGTGGATCAATCGGATCCCAAAGGCAATACACACACGGTAGGGTACGCTTACCAGATGTGATGCACACACATACCAATGGCAGTGAGTCAGTTGGGCCTGTAATTCTCCTATGGGTATTGCCTGGAGTGGATGGATAAGCAGCTCACAATCCCCGACCAATGAAGGTACAGGAAGGACCGCAGGAACGCCAGCCAAGTACGTCTCCAAAACATCCACAGGAACATGGACAGACCAGGATCAAAAAAAGGGGCAGGATGATATATAAAAGGGAAGGAGAGAAAAAAGCTCTGTATGGTGCAGGTCAACTAATATTTATAAGAATAAAATTCTCACAACGGCTTGTAAGATCATGCTACAATAAATCATCCCAAAATCCAATGAATAAACATGGAATGGACAGAAAAAGCAATGTGGGAGTCTCAAATGAGCAGGCCCGACACGTTTTGACTCAAGGGGTCTTCAACTGGGGCATCCAGGCTTCACTTCCTGATTCCCTTACCGAAGATGGTGACGGCAGCACCCGAGAGCCGAGGGATAGATCGGCTTCGGGTGACAACATCACGGGCGCCCTGGACAGGTAAGTGTCCATATTTTAAAAGTCAGCAGCTGCAGTATTTGTAGCTGCTGACTTAAAAAAAAAAAAATCAACAGAACTTCACTTTAAGTGGAACTATTTATCTGAGCACTACAAACTGAAATCGCAATGTAATTTATTTTTAATATCCAAAGAAAACTACCCTATCTATTCATGTCTCCATGCTTTATTTTGTTGAAAAATCACTTTGAGAAACACCCGTTTAGCATGTCTAGTAAGGACAAATAATTCATGTAGCATTTACTTCTTGGAATCAGTCTTCCCTTAGCTCAGGCATGCAGGCAGGAGGGTATGCTTAGCTGAGAAAGCCCCTCCTCCCTTCCTCCAGATAAAAGACAACAATGACCATTAGGGCTCAAGGGTTGTATGACATAATTTTGGCCTAGGCCAGAAACCAAGAAGCAACTGAAGAAATGTAAAAAAATAAATAAAAAAAAGTTGTAAAAAAGTAAATATAATATACCTTCCTTCCTATCTATTTATTAATGCTATTATGATAAGGATTAAAAATAATTCATGTTAATGGAGAGAGATTAGTTCTGCTTTAAAACAAAACATTTAAATATTGCCTCCTTGCATGAGCTATGACAAGTTCTCTTTAAATTGAACCACATTAAACATACAAGAGAAACATAATGCCATTACATAACACTCGGGTTAATCTAATGCTGGGTGACATGTTTGTCAGATATGTTCTCATCTGTTTTTTTCGAAGCGTGGTGCTGACAGTGGCCTGTTACAGGTCAGGAAAGAGGCTAGTCAACTGATTTTGTCTTCTTTTGTCTCTCCTTCACGGTGACAGAATGTCCCACTTCACAAATAGCGCAGCTCATAAAGGAAATAATTATTCCAATTAAGTCAAAATGAATCAAATTGTTTTATTTTGAAAAGAGAAAATTACACCACCTCCTTTTTTTTTAATTCCCATAATTGTTGTATTAAATGTATTTGTATTTGCATAAAGCAGCAGAAAAGGACCACAGAATAATTACACCTAATGCCTGGAAGATATTAAAATATACATGAAAGTAAATGCAACACTGGCACAAAAATAAAAAAATATATATACAGTGCCTTGCAAAAGTATTCACCCCCTTGGCATTTTTCGTGTTTTGTTGCCTCACAACCTGGAATTAACATGGATTGTTTGAGGATTTGCATCATTTAATTTACAGAACATGCTCACAACTTTGAAGATGTTTTTTTTTTTTTTTTTATTGTGAAGCAAACAAAAAATAGGGCAAAATAACAGAAAAAGTCGATGTGCATAACTATTCACCCCCCCTATAGTCAATACTTTGTAGAGCCACCTTTTGCGGCTATCACAGCTCCAACTCGCTTTGGATAAGTCTCTATGAGTTGCCACATCTTACCACTGGGAATTTTGCCCATTCCTCCTTGCAAAACTGCTCCAGCTCCTTCAAGTTGGATGGTTTGCGCATGTGAACAGCAATCTTTAAGTCTGACCACAGATTTTCTATTGGATTGAGGTCTGGGCTTTGATTAGGCCATTACAAAACATTTACATGTTTCCCTTAAACCACTCAAGTGTTGCTTTAGCAGTGTGTTTGGGGTCATTGTCCTGCTGGAAGGTGAACCTCCGTCCTAGCCTCAAATCACACACAGACTGGTACAGGCTTTGCGCAAGAATATCCCTGTATTTAGCACCATCCATCTTTCCCTCAACTCTGACCAGTTTCCCAGTCCTGACTACTAAAAAACATCCCCACAGCATGATGCTGCCACCACCATGTTTCACAGTGGGGATGGTGTTCTTTGGGAGATGTGATGTGTTGGGTTTCACATAGCATTTTCTTTAAAGGTGAAAAAGTAAAATTTTAGTCTTATCAGACCAGAGCACCTTCCTCCATACATTTTGAGAGTCTCCCACATGCCTTTTCCCAAACTCAAAACGTGGCATTTTGTTTTTTGCTGAAAGTAATGTCTTTCTTCTGGCCACTCTGCCATAAAGCCCAACTCTATGGAGGGTACGGCTTATTGTCGTCCTATGTACAGATACTCCAGTCTCTGCTGTGGAACTCTGCAGCTCCTCCAGGGTTACCTTAGGTCTCTGTGCTGCCTCTCTGATTAATGCCATCCTTGCCCGGTCCGTGAGTTTTGGTGTGCAGCCGTCTCTTGGCAGGTTTGCTGTTGTGCCATGTTCTTTCCATTTGGTTATGATAGATTTGATGGTGCTCCTAGAGATCATCAAAGATTTGGTTATTTTTTATAACCTAACCCTGACTTGTACTTCTCAACAACATTGTCCCTTACTTGTTTGGGGAGTTCTTTGGTCTTCATGGCAGTGAAGATCAAGTTCCTCCACCTCAAACTCGCTCATCCATGTCTTTTTGGTCCTTGCTTTGTGCACTGGTGTGCAGTCATGTTGGAAGAGGAAGGGGTCATCCCCAAACTGTTCCCACAAAGTTGGGAGCATGAAATTGTCCAAAATGTCTTGGTATGCTCACGCCTTAAGAGTTCCCTTTACTGGAAGTAAGGGGCCAAGCTCAACCCCTGAAAAACAACCCAATACCATAATCTCCTCTCCACCAAATGATTTGGACCAGTGCACAAAGCACTATATATAAACGTATTCTTTTTTTACTAGATTTGGGGGTATACATTCTTACACTCAGCATTTTAAGTTTATGTTATATTATGTCACTGTTACTGATATTTATTTATTCAATAAATACATCTTTTTTTTTTTCCACCAAATACTTTCTTATTGTACAGGGTCTTACATAGAAAGTAGAGTCCATATGTTCTCCTCCCAAGTTAATAATATATGTGGACGTTGCTAAAGCATAATGTTTATGTGTTTCATATAGGAAAGCCAAATTCTTATTGTTTTAATCAGTCAACTAACCAGCTGTTTGTTGACAATATTGCAGGGAATGTGGCTTTTATTGTGACAGAAGTGTCGTTAATAAACTCTACCATTAAAGTTGGTTAAAGGTTAACAATATTTAATTAAAAAGGGCAGGCAGTGTGTCACAGAGAATATAACATTGAGTTTCCCGTTTTATTTCCACGTTCTTGTTAATAGAAACCCTTCTGACACTTGAAGTATAAGGCTATAGGCTCAATTCACAAAGCTTTAACACAAGGCTAAAAAGCTTTATTTTTAAGCTATATGACAATTTTTTTTTTTCAAATCTTTTTGGATTTAGCTGAAAATAACTGCCACTTTTATGAAAATAGGGATCTTTTTCCTAGTTTGTTGGATTTGGAAATTGAGCCTGATATATTATTGGATTTATTAAAGCTCATGACAGCCATGGTAAAAGACACAAAACCCCAGAGACAGATAGACCCTGATCCTGTACAGACTGGGCGCACACAGGCTGAAAAATAGAATTGGAGAGCACAGAGTGATCTACATGCCAAAGGTGAATAGATTGTGCCAGCAGTGTGACCAGAGGGACCTGGAGGATGAGGACCACTTCCTGCTATGGTGCCACAAGTACTCATCAGTGAGGGATGCTCACT
Organism: Lithobates pipiens; assembly: GCF_037356315.1. Lineage (NCBI taxonomy): Eukaryota > Metazoa > Chordata > Amphibia > Anura > Ranidae > Lithobates > Lithobates pipiens. Next base: position 52,698,428 of record NW_027507764.1, on the reverse strand, counting down.
TGCAGTGACTCTCCATACAATAAGTCACAGCATGAGCAGAGCTCTTTCTGTTCATTCATTCTGTGCAGCTGAGGCTGCAGAAATGAAGATTGAAGACGCAGTCCTCAGTCTCCTTTCTCTGTCTCAAAAGCGAGTCATCAGGTTTCTGTTTAGACCCCTGATTTTTTACCAAAGCTCCCCAACGGGCCTGTTAAAAAAGTTGTAAAAAATTATAAAATTGTAAAAAATAATATAATTGTAAATAAATAATAAACAAAAAAATTGTAAAATATCATTTACATTTTTTTATAATAAAAAAAAAACAGTTGACACAGCTACTACCCTATTAACACCGTCCACTTATCTACTGACACCATCCTCTTCCCTACTGATAATGTCCACTGCTCTACTGACACCATCCTCTGCCCTACTGGCACTATCCACTGCATAACTGATTGACACTGCGCTCTGCCCTACTGACATCAACTTCTTCACTACTGACACCATCCTCTGCCCTACTGACACCAATCTCTGCCCTACTGACATCAGCCTCTGCCCTACTGACACCAGCCTCTGCCCTACTGACACGGTCCACTACCCTACAGACACCGTCCACACCCCGTCCACTGCCCTACTGACACCATCCTCTGCCCTACTGACACCATCCTCTGCCCTACTGACAACATCAACTGCCCTACTGACACCATCCTCTGCCCTACTGACACCATCCTCTGCCCTACTGACAACATCAACTGCCCTACTGACACCAGCCTCTGCTCTACTGACACCAGCCTCTGCCCTACTGACACGGTCCACTACCCTACAGACACCGTCCACACCCCGTTCACTGCCCTACTGACATCATCCACTGCTCTACTGACACCATCAACTGCCCTACTGACACTATCAACTTCCCTACTGACACTATACACTGTCCTACTGACACAATTCACTGCCCTACTGACACTGTCCACACACCATCCACTGCCCAACTGACACCGTCCACTGCCCTACTGACATCATCCACTGCTCTACCGACACCATCAACTGCCCTACTGACACCATCAACTGCCCTACTGACACTATCCACTGTCCTACTGACATAATTCACTGCCCTACTGACACCGTTCACACACCATCCACTGCCCAACTGATGCTATTCACACATCGTCTACTGCCCTGCTAACACTATCCACTGCTCTACTGACTGACACTGTTTACTTTTAAGGTAGGCTAAGTTATAGTTTTACAATTACATTTATTTTATTATTATTATTATTATTATTATTATTATTATTATTAATAATAATAATTATTATTATTTAATTATTACTATTATTATTTTTCATTTTTAATAATATTATTATTTTCTAAGTTTTCTTTACTATTTAGTTGGGCCTTGTTAGTTATTTAACCACTTAAGAACCTCTTTTTTAGATTTGTTGTTTACAAGTTAAAAACATTTTTTTTTTCTAGAAAATTACTTAGAACCCTCAAACATTATAAAAAAAATTTCTAACACACTAGAGAATAAAATGGCGGGCGTTGCAATACTTTCTGTTACACCGTATTTGCATAGCAGTCTTACAAGCGCACTTTTTTTTGGAAAAAATACACTTTTTTGAATTAAAAAATAAGATAACAGTAAAGTTAGCCCAATTTTTTTTAATATTGTGAAAGCTAATGTTTCGCCGAGCAAATTGATACCCAACATGTCATGCTTCAAAATTGCGCCCACTCGTGGAATGGCAACAAACTTTTACCCTTAAAAACGTCCATAGGTGATGTTTAAAAAATTCTGCAGGTTGCATGTTTTGAGTTACAGAGGAGTTCTAGGGCTAAAATTATTGCTCTTGCTCTACCAACCACAGCAAAACCTCACATGTGTGGTTTGAACACCGTTCAAATGCTAATCACGTATGCGTTCGCTTCTGCATGTGAGCTCGGCGGGATGGGGCGTGTTTAAAAAAAAATATTTTTCTTATTTATTTTACCTTTTATTTTTTATTTTTACACTGTTTAAAAAAATTTTTTTGTCACTTTTATTCCTATTGCAAGGAATGTAAACATCCCTTGTAATAGAAAAAAAGCATGACAGGTCCTCTTAAATATGAGATCTGGGGTCAAAAAGACATTTAAGAAAATAATTTAAAAAAATGTCCCTTTAAGAGCTATGGGCGGATGTGAGGTTTTGATGTCGCTTCTGCCCTGCAATGTCATGGAGATGCGTGGGGGCCATCTTCCCCTCACTCGTGTCCATGCCAAGGATGGCAAGAGGTTTTTCTTCTATCCCTACCCCAATCCAACCCACAAAAACTCCTTCATTGCTTCGGCATTGCTAAAATGTATCTGGTCCTGCCAATAAAGCTTATTTAAACTAAAGCCCAGGGAAAGTAGATATAAATCCGGGATTCTTCATGGTGAGGTGCTCTTTTTATCTCAAGCTGTTTGATACGTAGTACTGGGCTGAGCACTTTAATTGTGAGCACTGCTAGGTTGCTTTATATGGATCTCATTAAAGAGCTTATTTTACACTATTAGTCTTTAAACCTTTATGACCTTTCCTGAATGGGAGTGTGTGGGAAGATCTTAAGAACCAGGTGATTACTGTGTGTTTGAGCATCTCTCTCTCTGCGCATTTTGACCATTTAAATATAAGTTGGCAAATAAATCTAGTGAGTGAATTGCGCCACTGTTGTGCATTGTTAAAGTGATTGTAAAGACTCATTTAAAAAAATAAAATAACAAACATGTTATACTTACTTATACACAGAGCCGCCCCGATCCTCCTCTTCTCTGGTACCTCTTTGCTGCTCCTGGCCCCTCCCTCCTATTGAGTTCCCCTCAGCCAGCAGCATGCTACAGGGGGTACCCAAGCCAAGTCAGAGCTCCATGCATCCATTCAGACACAGAGCCCCAATCTAACCCCATCCCCTCTCTCCCCTGATTGGCTGACTGACTTTGAGTGACAGCCGTGGCAGCCAATAGTGCCGCTGCTCTGTCTCAGCCAATCAGAAGGAGTGTACTGGATGGCTGAGGGGATCGTGGATGGTTATATTTGATACATTGTTACATGTAATATATATGTATTGATCATGTACATTTTGGGAGTAATATCAAGTTTGGCACAAATTATTTTTAGAGGGGTTGTAGGAAACTCAAATGAAGAAGCATTGATTTGTAAAGGGTTGTAATAACAGTAATCTTTAGCTGTCCCATATAATATGTCACTAGCCTATGACTCTCTAGTCTCCAACCATTCCTATAGCATGTTTTCAGGCTTTGATCATCACTGTAGCATACCCATTATCTATGATCATCTCATGTTGAATGCCACACTGGAGGACTTGAGGCCTCCTATGTTAAGAGGTTTGACCACCACAGCTATATGGGATTTTTTATATATATATATATATATATATATATATATATATATATATATATATATATATATATATATATATTTTGTGGCAAGGCTCTTTTCTTTTTATATAAATTTTTGTTTAAAATAAAAGAAAAAAAAATTAAAAGAAGTGTATTTGCATACAGTTGCAAATATATGATGCCACACCCCCTTGTCAAGGTCCTCCTGTGATCAGGGAGCCCTGAAGGATTAGGCCCACACCCTGCTATGGTGCCCTTAGTCTATAGCAGTGAGAGACACTAAGCCCCTGTACACACGGTCGGAGATTTCGACAACCAAATCCGTCAGATTATGTCCGTCGGATCTTGTCCGAAACTGTTGCATACACACGGTCGGACTAAGTTGTCAACAAATCCAATCATTCAGAACGTGATGACGTAATTTCATTATGATGGGACTACGTTCAGGCTAGTAGCCAATAGCTTTGATGTAGGAATTTGATCTGAGCATGCGTGGCACTTTGTCCGATCAAAATTCTCTACACATGATCAGAGTATGTGCGATCGAACCAGTTGGTCAGAAAATATTTCCAACAAGTTGGAAAATTGGGTCCGATGGATATTCCGACGGAATCAGTCCGATGCATACCACACACAGTCGGATTATCTGACGACACAGTCTGATAGGACACATTCCGACGGATTCTCCGACCGTGTGTACAAGGGCTTACAGAAACTCTCATCTCAGCCTTCACTTCTTCACTTCAGTTAGCATGCTGTTTATACAGACACAGGTGCAACAACTATTCTCATATACAGTATTATACTCTGATTAGTAGTTCTGCCACTAGGTGATACTTTTATTCTCAATATATTCTTCTTCCTACTAGAACTACATGGTTATGATGTAATTTCCTGTTGTGTTTCTGTCATTTTCCAGTGTAGCGCTATCCCCCATAAGGGCGTTTGTGTTCTGGAGTCCTTCCTCTCTGTATAGCAGCAGCCAGGCACAGCATCTTCCACTCAGTGGCGGCTGGTGAAGTTTTTGGATGGGGGGGGTGCCAGACCCCTCCCATCATGACCCCGCCCATCATTTTGCCCCTCCCACTTCTCATAAACCACGCCCCTTATGTAATATGAAAAAAAAATTGGCGTGGGTTCCCCCCTCCGAGAGCATACCAGGCCCTCAGGCCCTTAGGCCCCCCCCAGATCCACACCAGACCCTTATCCGAGCACGCTACCCGGCCGGCCAGGAAAGGGGGTGGGGACGAGCGGGCGCCCCCCCCTCCTGAGCCGTACCAGGCCGCGTGCCCTCAACATGGGGGGGTGCCTTGGGGGAGGGGGGGCGTGCGGCCCCCCACCCCAAAGCACCTTGTCCCCATGTTGATGAGGACAAGGGCCTCTTCCCGACAACCCTGGCCGTTGGTTGTCGGGGTCTGCGGGTGGGGGGCTTATCGGAATCCGGGTGCCCCCTTTAATAAGGGGGCCCCGGATACCGGCCCCCCACCCTATGTGAATGAGTATGGGGTACAATGTACCCCTACCCATTCACCTGTGAAAAAAAGTACAAAAAAAACACAACACAGGGTTAAAATATTTTATTGCACAGCTCCGGGGGTCTTCCGTCTTCGGGGGTCTTCTCGCCGGACTCCTCCGCTATCTTCTTGTAGCTCTTTTACTAGCGGAGGAGCCCAGCATTCTTCTTCGTCGCCGCGGCCTCTTCTTCCGACTTCGGGTGTCTTGTCCCCCTCTTCGGTTCTTCTGCCGGGCCACCGCGCCTTCTTATAGCTCTTTTACAGGCCGCCGCCCGTTCTTCTTCTTCTTGTTCTTCTTCTCCTGGAGATGTTGACTCGACGATCTCTCCGGCCGGAATGGCAGGGACGCGCTGCGCTGCCACTTATATAGGGACAATGGGGCGGTGTCACATGGGTTGATGTCACATGGGTTGGTCACATGGGTTGATGTCACATGGTGACCCCGTCCCCTTACGATGTCACAGTCCCGGAGGATGCTGGGACTGTCGCCATGTGACATCAACCCATGTGACCAACCCATGTGACATCAACCCATGTGACACCGCCCCATTGTCCCTATATAAGTGGCAGCGCAGCGCAGCGCGTCCCTGGCATTCCGGCCGGAGAGATCGTCGAGTCAACATCTCCTGGAGAAGAAGAAGAACGGGCGGCGGCGGCGGTGGCGGCGACAGAAGACCGGGCCACCGCCTGTAAAAGAGCTATAAGAATGCGCGGTGGCACGGCAGAAGAACCGAAGAGGGGGACAAGACCCCCGAAGTCGGAAGAAGAGGCCGCGGCGACGAAGAAGAATGCCGGGCTCCTCCACTAGTAAAAGAGCTACAAGAAGATAGCGGAGGAGTCCGGTGAGAAGACCCCCGAAGACGGAAGACCCCCGGAGCTGTGCAATAAAATATTTTAACCCTGTGTTGTGTTTTTTTGTACTTTTTTTTCACAGGTGAATGAGTAGGGGTACATTGTACCCCATACTCATTCACATAGGGTGGGGGGCCGGTATCCGGGGTCCCCTTATTAAAGGGGGCTCCCGGATTCCGATAAGCCCCCCGCCCGCATACCCCGACAACCAACGGCCAGGGTTGTCGGGAAGAGGCCCTTGTCCTCATCAACATGGGGACAAGGTGCTTTGGGGTGGGGGGGCCGCACGCCCCCCTCCCCCAAGGCACCCCCCCATGTTGAGGGCACGCGGCCTGGTACGGCTCAGGAGGGGGGGGCGCCCGCTCGTCCCCATCCCCTTTCCTGGCCGGCCAGGTAGCGTGCTCGGATAAGGGTCTGGTGTGGATCTGGGGGGACCCCCATGCCGTTTTTTCGGCGTAGGGGGTTCCCCTTGGAATCCATACCAGACCTAAGGGCCTGGTATGCTCTCGGAGGGGGAACCCACGTCAAATTTTTTTTTAGAAATTTGGCGTGGAGTTCCCCCTTCAGAGCTCATTCTCTGATTGGCCACGGCAAAAGTCGCCTGGCCTGGGGAAACCTTTCTGGCTGTGAAAGCTTTTTTTCCACTCATTCAGCTAAATGCATGAACATTCTCAAAAAAGTAGAAACTAGAAAGCCTTTATGCGGTGACTCACCTCCTGCCTCACTGTCTTGCAGCTCCGCTCGGGCTGAGGAACGGAGCTGCCGACGTCACTTCCGGGTTTCGTGAAGCCGCCGAAAGCCGGAAGTGACCTGCCTGTCTAAGAATGACAATGCTCCCGCCCGTAGAATCACAGTGATTTTACGGGCGGAAGCTAGTCTGCGTTCTGCAGTGCGCCGCAAGGCGGGTTTTTAACCCGCAAATGAAGCGCCATGGATGCAATCTTGTGATTGCATCGACGTGGCTCTTCTCATAGTGCACTGTGACCGGCGCCACAGTACACTATGTTAAATTGTTAAATGAAATTTTTTTTTTAAAATGTCTTAAAGGGCCCGTTTTTTTTTTTTTTTTATTATTATTTTTTTTTACTTTTTTTTTTTTTTTACTTTTTTTTTTTTTTTACTTTTTTTTTTTTTTACACCTAGGGGGAGGGGGGCGGCGCCCGGGCGCCCCCCTATGGGCGGGCCGCCACTGCTTCCACTCCTCGTGGGGTTGCTCTTTAAACAGTTTATTGCAGATCAACTTGGATGGGAATTAGGAACTTGTGGGATACTCCAGAACACTGAACAAGGGCGTGAGAAAACTATCCCCGTAACAGTAGCTTCTTAACACCATTCTCCAAGTGTTAGGACATGAAGTGGGTATTACTGGTACACCATTTGCAATGTTCCAGGCCAGACAAGCCTTAAACTTAGTGCTGCAGGGATTAACAAGAGCACAGTCATTGAGATTATTTCTCCCTTAGGTCTGTACTCACAGTGTTCTCAGGGCTTGGATGTCTTCCTGAGACTAAAGAAGGCAGACTTCTCTAAATAACATCCTCAGTGGCACCCATCTTATTGGCAGCCAAAAGACTTGTAGTAGGATAGGCCCCTCAGCACAGCTTGGACCTCGATGAGCTAGGCATAATCTTGAGCAGAATGACCAGGGAGGGCTAGCAGCCCTCCTGGATGTAAACCTCTCCTCCTGGTAAAGAACCCCGATCTGTGGGGCTCCAAACTATTCATGAACTCCTCAACCACCAACTGGGCACACCTCCCCAAGAATTGGGGAGTTACTTACATTTTCAGGCTGCTAGTTTGACTCTCCCACTCACTATGTTCTGAAAATCTCCAGAAATCAGGAGGGGGAGCAATCAAACTTTCAGCCTGCAGTGCCCAGAGCAACCTAAAACTCTCACATGCTGCTCTGCTGATTACAGGAAAGCCAGAGAACTAAATTTGCCTAACCAAACCTAGCAGGCTATCTTGGAGGGTGCTACACCAATAAAAAAACAAGGGCTCAGCCATATATCCAGCACTATCTTGACTAGCCTCTTGCACACGATACTCCTGTTTGAGCATCTATGTTTTCAGCAGTGTTTTTTTCTATGTATTTGCGTGTATTTTTGTGCATTTTTGCGCATTTTTGCATGCATGCACACAAACTTATTTGCGCGTTCACAATATGTTAATAGAAATTTGTGCACATTTGCATATGCGTGAATGAGGTGTAAATTACAGACCAAAGATGCAGCTTTTTCAATTTTTTTGCACTGAAGAATACACAGCACTTGTTTACGTGCCTGTTTGCATAAGCACATTACAATTAATGGGCTGTATTTTAGCTCAGTAAAAAATAAGAGTTTAATACTGAGCTTTTTCAAGAGGCAGTGTGCAAGAGGCCCAAGAGTCCTTCACGTCCCCACAACCCTCCCATAATAATAATTACTCAATTGATTAAACAAAAATGTGCTAAAATGTACTTTGTTCCTGCTAATTGCCCCATAGCTTCTTAGCCCTTGTACACACGGTCAGACATTTCGACAACCAAATCCGTCGGATTTTGTCAGACGGATTTTGTCTGAAACTGTTGCATACACACAGTTGGACAAAGTTGTCAGAAAATCCGATCGTACGTAACGTGATGACGTTATTTCATTACGACGGGACTATGTTCAGGCTAGTAGCCAATAGCTTTGGTCTAGGAATTTGATCTGAGCATCAGAATTCTCTACACATGATCGGACAAAGTCCGATCGGAGCATGTTGTCAGAAAATTTTATAGACAAGTTGGAAAACTTGGTCCATCGGATACTCCGATGGAAACAGTCCGATGGAGCCCACACACTGTCGGATTATCCGACAACACGGTCCTATCGGACATTGTCCATTGGAATATCCGACCGTGTGTACAAGGGCTTACACTGCTCATTTAAAGAGTGGGTTCCTTTTGGTTTGCCTGCACTCATAAGTGCAGAACTAAACCGGGAAGCACCCCTCAACTGGCTGATGTTAGGGGCGATGAGAAGTTTATCTACAATTAAATAAATAAAAAAATGGAGGATTGGAGAATAGCCAACATCGATTGTGCTGATGGTATGGGAATATCTGGTGGAGCAAATTTTAAACAATTAATAACTACATAATATAATTTATTATTATCCTCATCATTATAATTATTATTATACAGCAAACAGTAAATGCAATAAAATAGGTACAATAACTTTAATTCGTATTCAAAAGCGACAGACCCTCCGCAGTGAGAGATTAGTTAATTTGTTTTCTTCTATTCTGCAATTAATCTACATATTTGCTCCTGCGGACAGGACTAATGGCTGTGCTATGGAGTAATGAAGCATACATAATTTATCAGGAAGTGGATCCAAGCCCGAGTCGCTGGCCCTAGGAGACATGGCAAACCCAATTATTCTAAAATTAGTTCTGCCTAGATTCTATACATTCCAGGTGAAGTAAATGACAGTTATTTGTTTTAATTATAAACTCATTCACAAAAAAAATTACCATGAAAACAGGCTGGGTTAGTTGTTTAATATTCAGCGTGACTTGTTTAAGGTAAGATGGTAAGCTGTACTGCCTCTGAAGAGTCGGTAATAAAGAACTTGGGTCATATAACTTCCATAAAATGGTAATCCCATTCCCATACTGTGAAATATTTACAGATCTCTGGTGAAGATTGAAAACCAATTTGTTATATAGAGCTGGGAGTGATTTTGCAGCTCAAGTTCTAGCTACTCTATGATTACTGCCTCGGGGAGATAAAAGGAAGCATCAAACTTTTACCTTGATTACAGGCAGATAGAACTTCAGTCCTTTAGTGCCATGATCCAGGATGTGCAAACAATGTATAAATGCACCCAGATTGAGTTAAAAAAAAATTAGCATGTATTCATTTTTTTCGCAATGGAGCCTGTAAAGCATTGCAACCACCATCATAGTTATAGTTAGTTAGGTTGAATAAAGACACCAGTCCATCCAGTTCAACCTGTCTACAATTGTTCCCATCCCTGTACATTGCACACTCATGTTGGTCCCTACCCTCAAGGAGCCCATAATCCAAGGTCCCCATTCATATACTAGGGCCAATTTTAAACAGAAGCCAATTTACCTACCTGCATGTCTTTGGACTGTGTGAGGAAACCCACACAGGCACAGGGAGAACATGCAAACTCCAGGCAGGTAGTGTCGTGGTTGGGATTTGAACCAGCGATCCTTCTTACTGCTAGGTGAGAGTGCTAACCACTACACCACTGTGGCTCCTGCAGACTATTTCTCCGGCCACAGGTACAAATCTTTGGTTACGAGGCTGGAGGAATTTATCCATGGAAAACAAGTGCACTGACATCAGGGCATTTGTGTTCCATTCAGATCTACAAATCCCTCTGACTTTGGCGGCAGATAGGACTCCATTCACACGGCTGTGTTGGCGAAGCCGGTCATGCCAAATTAAAAAAAATGACAGGAGCCTGAAGGGAGAAGGGTCCCCAGATTCAGTAATGGGGGAGGCAGTTTGGGGATGAGGGCATGCAGACTGGGACCATGTTTTATGTATAGGTGTAACATGAGACACGGTAAGAAAGGTGAACATAGCCTTTAAAGCTCAACTCCAAGCTAATATTTTCCTAATAAACACCTCAGCAGAGGATAAAAATGAAAGAGCAGCTCTGGCTCCAATGCTCATACCTTAATTTTAGCGCTGTCCTTCGCAGACACACCTTCTCCGAGGTTCAGCACCAGTCCTCTTCCAAGGTCATTCAACCCTTTTCCTGTAAGAGCAGGGCATCAAAAAACTAACCCTCTGGGGGGGCATCACCACTGGGCACCCTTCCTCAAAAGAGAATTATGCAGGAAATGGGGATGACATCAACACATTGGTGCTGCTCTCTGCATCATTAAAGGCCACCCACCAGAAGAGCAGAAAGGAACCCGAAGATCAAACGACCAGCCTGAAAAATATAGATAAAAAACATTTGTTGGACAAAATGAAGAGTTTATTGGACAGAGAAGAGAAATCCTGTGTCAGATTTTTATTACTTTCCACTGGGAGGATATACTCACCCAATGTCTTGAAGGCAGGGTATCACAAGGATAGGAAGTGGTGGAATCTTTCCTCATTGGCAAGAGAGATAACAATAAAAGCAAAAATATTTTTGTAGAGTGGGGAAGGGTTGGAACATCAATCAGTTTTTTTTTTTTGCTCTCTTTGTCTTTCTGTAACAATGACACATTGGACAAGAAGTAAGCAGAAATCATTACACTACAAGCACAGATAACAATATAAGCTCAACTTGCCCCACCTTCTTTTAAATAAAAAAAATAAAACATTTTGAAAACTTTTTGGCTGAAGTTGAGTTTTAGGGCTCATTTACAGTACACTACGCTTCGGCTTCAACAAGGCTTTGGACAGGCTTTGTTAAAGCTCTCTGAACGCTAGTCAAAGCTCCTGTCACTAAATAAAATGATTATCATCTAGACAGTTACAATATGTGGCGTGTGTACACCTACAATTGTAGTACACTGAGGAAGACCAAATATGCAAAATACAAATAATTAATTAACCACTTGCTTACTGGGCACTTAAACCCCCCTCAGTCCCAGACCAATTTTCAGCTTTCAGCGCTGATGCACTTTGAGTGACAATTGCGCGGGCATACAACACTGTACCCAAATGAAATTTTTATCATTTTTTTCCCACAAATAGAGCTTTCTTTTGGTGGTATTTAGTTACAGCTCGGAGTTTTATTTTTTGCTAAACAAACAAAAAAAGATGCAAAAAAAAAAAAAAAATCATGTTTTAATAGTTTGTTATAAAATTTTGCAAACGGGTCATTTTTCTCCTTCATTGAAGTGCGCTGATTAGGCGGCACTGATAGGCTGCATTGGTGGGCACTGATGGGCTGCATTGGTGGGCACTGATGGGCTGCATTGGTGGGCACTGATGGGCTGCACTGGTGGGCACTGATAGGCATAGTTAAGGCGGCACTAATAGGCACAGATAAGGCGGCACCGATGGGCACAGATAAGGCGGCACTGATGGGCAAAGATGGGCACAGATAAGATGGCACGGATGGGTGGCACGGATAAGTGGCACGGATGGGTGGCACGGATGGGCACTGATAGGTACCACAGATAGATGGGACTGATGGGCACTGATAGGTGGCACTGATAGGTGGCTCTGATAGGTGGCACTGCTGGGCACTGATGGGCGGCACTGCTGGGCACTGATGGGCGGCACTGCTGGGCACTGATGGGCGGCACTGGGGTGCAGCACCTTTGAGGCACATTGGGTGGCACTGTGGGTGGCACTGTGGGGTGGCACTGTGGGGTGGCACTGTGGGTGGCACTGTGGGTGGCACTGTGGGTGGCACTGTGGGCACTATGGGCACTGACAGGGGGCACTGACGGGGGGCACTTACTTTTTCTTTTATTTTACTTCAGGATGGCACTGCGGGAGGCAGGTGGGCACAGGCAGGTGGCAGGTGGTCCCTTGTATTGATGGCCGTGATCGGGACTGATGTCCCGATCACGGCCGCCGGTGATCGGCTTTTTTTTTCTCTGACAGCGCGAGGAGGAATAATAGCCGATTACCGGCTCCGTTCTATCACATGATCAGCTGTCATTGGCTGACAGCTGATCACGTGATAAGGGGTCGGGATCGACCCCTTACACGGATCGGTGATCAGGCGAGTCTCACGGACTCGCCGATCACAGAGCGCGCCGCGCGCGCCCCTCAGGGGGCGCGCAGGCCGCTCGTAACCAGGGCGACGTCAATAGACGTAGTCCTGGAAATGTAGGTCCGCGCTAATGCCGTCATTTGGCAATAGCGCGGATCTGAAGTGGTTAAATAATGTGCAAATATAAGCATGTGTAAATTTTGCAATATTGTATTACTTTGCACATGCTTATATTTGCACATTATTTAATTAATTATTTGTATTTTGCACATTTGGTCTTCCTCAGTGTACTAGAATTGTAGGTGTACACACGCCACATATTGTATAACTGTCTAGATGATATATGATATTGTACTGTAAAACCTTTGTCTAGTTGGCCCAGTTGGCCCAGTGCCCTCTATTAAGATAGGGCCCTTCACAATTTATACGGCTAAATGTTGATAAGTGTCACTATTAGGGATGAGCTTCGTGTTCGAGTCGAACGTACGTTCGACTCGAACATTGGCTGTTCGTCCGTTCGGCGAAATCCGAACTCTTGGTCCGTTCGTGTCAAAATTCGTATGGCGCGCACGGCCCACAATGCACTGCGATGGCGCAGTGCATTGCTGGCTCATGATTGGCCAAGCATGCACTGTGACCCCGCATGCTTGGCCAATCGCAGCGCCAGCAGCGAGGAGAGCCATGATTGGCCACAGGCATCCTGCCTGTGGCCAATCATAGCTCAGGCTGTGTAGTGCACGCCCCACACTATATAAGGCCGCCTTTGAGGCGGCCTCGTGTAGTGTGTTGGCATCTAAAGCAGTGGGTGTTCTGTGTACCTTCAACACAGTTACACACCAATCGTTTTTGGCTGATTTCCTATCTTGCTCTTGTGTAGTGGTTATTGTCTGTGCCCTGACCGCAGTATACACCACTACACTATATTCACCTCACCTATATAGCTAGCTAGTGATCTATCTTTAACCACTTAACAACCGCCCATTGCCGATTAACGGCTTCAGGGCGGTTGTTTAACTCTGAGAGGCCGTTAATTAACGGCCTCCCAGAATTCTGCTCTCGTGCGCCCCCTGGGGCGCGCACTCGAGAGCATCCGTGACCCCGGCGCATCACGGATCACGGTAAACGGCCGCTCGTCGCGGCCGTTTACCACGTGATCGCTCCGTCAAATGACGGAGTGATCACTTGTAAACAAACCGGCGTCATGTTATGACGCCGGTTCCTCCCTCCCCTCTCTGTACCGATCGGTACAGCGGAGGGGAAAGAGATCGGTGTCAGCAGTGATGTGGGCTGCATCTGCAGTGCCCACATCGCTGCTCACCGAATTTAACCCCTCAATTCCCTGCCAATACTCTGCAATACCAGTGCATACTCTGCAGTACCCTGCCATTACTCTGCAGTACCCCCCATTACTCTGCAGTACCCTGCCATTACTCTGCAGTACCCTGCCATTACTCTGCAGTACCCCCCATTATTCTGCAGTAACCCCCATTACTCTGCAGTACTCTGCCATTACTCTGCAGTACTCCCCAATACTCTGCAGTACCCGCCATTACTCTGCAGTACCCCGCCATTACTCTGCAGTGCAGTACCCTGCCATTACTCTGCAGTACCCTGCCATTACTCTGCAGTACCCCCCAATACTCTGCAGTACCCGCCATTACTCTGCAGTACCCCACCATTACTCTGCAGTGCAGTACCCTGCCATTACTCTGCAGTACCCTGCCATTACTCTGCAGTACCCCCCAATACTCTGCAGTACCCGCCATTACTCTGCAGTACCCCGCCATTACTCTGCAGTGCAGTACCCTGCCATTACTCTGCAGTACCCCGCCATTACTCTGCAGTGCAGTACCCTGCCATTACTCTGCAGTACCCTGCCATTACTCTGCAGTACCCTGCCTTTACTCTGCAGTACCCCCCATTACTCTGCAGTAACCCCCATTACTCTGCAGTACCCTGCCATTACTCTGTAGTACTCCCCAATACTCTGCAGTACCCTGCTATTACTCTGTAGTACCCCGCCAATACCCCGCCAATACCCCGCCAATACTCTGCAATACCCTGCCATAAATTGCCATACCCAGCCATACTCGGAGATACCCAGCCATACTCGGTGATACCCTGAAATACCCAGCCATAGACGCCCCCCACCCCTCACCGCCCTCCGATGCTTCTACCAACTCGCCAGTACGATCAAAGCCAGAATCTTTTTTTTTTTTTTATTTCAGGCTTCCCAGCCTAGAGGTGAGATGTGGGGTCATATTGACCCCCAGATTTCACTGTAAAGAGGACCTGTCACCCCATATTCCTATTACAACAGATGTTTACATTCCTTGTAATAGGAATAAAAGTGATCAAAAATATATTTTTGGGGAAAAAAATGTCAAACTAAAATAAATAAAGTAAAATGAACAATAAAAAAATAAATAAAAATTAAAGCGCCCATGTCCCCATGTGCTCGCATGCAGAAGCGAACGCATGCGTAAGCCCCGCCCACATATGAAAACGGTGTTCAAACCACACATGTGAGGTATCGCCGAGAACGTTAGAGCGAGAGCAATAATTCTAGTCCTAGACCTCCTCTGCAACTCAAAACATGTAACCAGTAAAAAAAAATGTATAAAGAAAAAATTACTAATCTGCTAAATTTTATAACAGAAACAAAGAAAAATTCATTTTTTCGCAGAATTTCCGGTCTTTTTTCTTTTATAGCACAAAAAATAAAAAACTGAGAGGTGGTTAAATACCACCAAAAGAAAGCTCTATTTGTGTGAAAAAAAGGACAAACATTTCATATAGGTCCAGTGTTGCATGACTGAGTAATTGTCATTCAAAATGTGAGAGCACCAAAAGCTGAAAATTGGTCTGGTTATTAAGGGTGTTTAAGTGCCCAGTGGTCAAGTGGTTAAAAATAGAGCTTGCAGTCAGTAGTGTTAGGAGATAGTGCGTGCTGTCTGCGTGCTCTGTACCCAGTACATACCGCTATAATATAGGGCAGGCCCCTACTTTCAAACATCCAACTTACAAACATCTCCTACTTGCAAACGCAAGGAGACAGCAGCAAGTGAGATGAAAAAAGACGGACGACAAAACAAATTATACAGGGGTGATAACCCTTCCCTATGTTTTCCAAAAAGCTTAAAAATAGTTTTTTTGACTGGAGCTACACTTTAAAAATGTGCCAGTTGAAAATTACAAACAGATTCAACTTAACACAACAAACCTACACAGTCCCTGTCTTGTTTGCACCGCCTGTATACTGCTGTTCTGAGTATATAGGGCCTGGGGGCCACACGCATTTCCTTTTTTTAATATGGGTACAGGGTTCCCCTTAATATGCGTACAAGACCCAAATAGGCTGGTAATGGGCAGGGAGGGCTACCCATGCCATTTTTCTCAATGATTTTCAACCATATTGCAGGAACCAGATATAACATTAAAACCGCAAGCAGTTTTAAATGGTGTTATTTACGTTTAATGTCATTTTGTGCAGGGACTGTTCTAAACACGGGAAACACGTGGCACTTCACAGGCATACTACAGACACCCCCCAGGCACCATATTTAAAGGAATATTTCACCTTTTTTTTTTCACTTTAATCGTCATTAAAATCAGTGCTCCTGCCAAAACGGCCGTTTTTAAAACTTTTTTTTGCATTGACCCATGTCCCCTGAGGCAGGAGTCAGGTCCCCAAACCCTTTTTAGGACAGTATCTTGCATATTAGCCGTTAAAATTAGCACTTTCCATTTCGAACGTTCGAGTCCCATAGACTTCAATGGGGTTCTAACGTTCGTAACGAACGTGGGGGCCGTTCGCAAGCTCTGGTGCGAACCGAACCGGGGGGTGTTCGGCTCATCCCTAGTCACTATCTAACTAGATATGTATACATCTTTATATATTTTTTTATTTCTCATTTTGATTACTTCCTTATATTGGTGTTCTTTGAGCCTGGTTCTATATTCGGTTCCTAATGGGTGGTAGTTTTTGATCATGGCTCTATATGTGATATTATACGTAGCCTGCAGGGGCGGACTGACCATTGGGCTACTCGGGCACTGCCCGAGGGCCCCATGCTACTAAGAGGCCCTATCAGGGTTGCCAGCCTCAGTAAAACCAGGGACAGTATGTTAAAAAGTTGTGGTTTTTTTTACATCTGTCTTTGAAATGTCCCTTACCGACATCCTTTTTGTCTAAAAATCCAGAGATTATAGCTGCCCCACCTCTCCAGTACCTTCTCAGCCAATAGAAACATGACTGTGTATACTGTGTGATTGTATACTGTGTATGTGTGTGTGTGTATACTGTGTGGCCCCATAATCTCTGATTGCCTGGGGGCCCCATAATCTCCTATTGCCCGGGGGCCCCATGAGTTTTCAGTCCACCCCTGGTAGCCTGACCCCTTTAACTTCACTAGTATACCCAGAGATATATGCTGGCATACACACTTAGTAGAGAGCAGCAGATAACCCATCTAGGCCTGAGAACATAGAATTTTAATATAGGGATCCCCATTCTGGCCCATTTATATATATATAAATAGAGTGACCACCTTTGCTTGTCCGTTCTTTGGCACTGATATGTGGCATTTTTCTCCTCTCTCTTATTTAGGGAATATTAGCAACTAGGAGCTAATAATAACCTAGACTATTCTAGGATATATCTGCCTACAAATGCATCTATTACAGGTAGCGCCTGGGTCCCTCATTATATATTTTTATAACACAAACTAACTAAAGCATACTTGCTACTGTCATCTTGTGGAAGAAAAGAGTTCTGTAGCCAGTAAAATAACCTCCTGTTACACACTTACTTTATATGTATATCCTGGACAGCAAGCAGTTATACCTGATTATGGCTACAGCTGCAGTAATGACCTGGTATTGATTTTTACAGCCATAAATGAACTCTGGTGATCTGAAAAATCACTTTTAGAGGGCTTCTAGTAAGAAACAATTTAATGAAAAATAGATTACAGGAAATGTAAGTAGCAGATGTGTATAGATTATTTTTGGAAAATAAGGATATTGTTTAGTGTAATTTTGAGTCCAGGCATAGAAGAATGAGCAATTACTTTTTCTTGATACTCCTGGTAACTAGCTCTCTTCCCCACTCTCCATTGCTCTAAGATTAGACCCCTGATGTCCTCACATACAATGCAGGATCACTGGTGACATCAGAGAGGTCACAAATAGGTGAGCAGCCTGGGGAAGCAGCTTAGGTTACTGGTAGTGCAGCAAGAAGGGATATGGTAAGCATTACAACTTATTCCTCTACTCCTAGACAATGCAAGCATTTAACCTTTGCAGTGTGGAATGGGACCCACCAAAGGTTGCTTTTTATTTTCCCTGGAGTTACGCTTTAATATGCTGACATGTGATCAATCCCATTAGAGTTAACAGAGAACTGAAAAAATGGTTTTGGCATGAGTCATCCTTTAAATCCATGCATAAATATTCCATCATAATATAGCATTGATCATTTTCTTGAATAGGTCTTGTAAACCCCGAGCAAAGTAATGAAGTCATGCTGCATATAAGAATATTTTTTTTATTACATGTTCTCAGTTCCATCATTTTTTCCAGCTCACTTTTGCAATTCTATTGAGTAAAGTACCATCTCTATTCTACCCTAATTCATAGGAATGCATTTCTTTCCCCTATCACTTTCATAATGCTGGAACCTTGTACAATGTACATCCATAAAAGCTCCAGCGTCTCCTGTGAAATTTAATTTAAATGTCATGTGCATAGTGTGTTATATACTGTAAGTTCTTAGTCCATCAATTATAGATAACACATGAGCAGATATACTGATATCTCCCATTTTCTACATGATCATGAACCCTCACCCATAAGCGTTGTCACAGAGGTCCATAGATCCTTAGCATTACTAGCAGTGTTAATTTTGGCAGCAAATTTCGATTTAGTTTTAGTCTTAAAGTGGTTGTAAACCCTTACAATACACTTTGATCTACAGGTAAGCCTAGATTAAGGCTTACCTGTAGGTCCAATAAATATCTCCTAAACCTATACGGTTTAGGAGATATTTGCCCGAAGACAGGCACCGATGTCTACGGCGCACTGAGCGTGGCATCATCAACGACGAAGATGCCGTGCGTGTCGGCTCCAGTGCGTATGCGCGGGAGTGACGTCATTGCGGCTTCGCCGAATGATAGCTGGCTCCTGTGTCAAGTAAATGACACATAATGGGCTACTATGCGATGCATAGTAGTCCATTATGCTTTGCCTTTGCAGGGAATGAAAGAGGAAGTAAACCCATCAGGGTTTACTTCCTTTTTAAGCCCAATACACATTTTCCTTCAGATTTACCAAAACCATATAATATGAGGCCAAACCTTAAGAGTTTCAATTTGTATGCAGTCGGGCAGGCCCTTGCACTACATGGTTTTGGTAAATCTGAAGGAAAAAATCAGCAGAAAATCTGATAGTGTGTATGGAGCTTAAGTTTTCGGTCCAAAATGGCATTTTAGTTTTAAAAATAAAAGCTTCACCACGGCAGGGGGCGGCGGTGATGCAAAAAAAGGGGGGACTTTAAATGAAGCTCAGGATGACAAAAATGAGTAAAATGGTGGCAAATAAAGATTTAATAATACGTAAAAAACAAGTTTACATACAATTCATTCCATGTATACAAAAATGCACCCATAACATGGTGTCACTCTGCAACCTGGTAATAATTGATAATAACATATTTACAACCATTAATATTCAGAATAAAATAAAGGGGGCCACCATACTCATAGTTGGATACAAATGTTAAGATAATAGTATCTGCACTGTCAATAGGCTCAAAAACCCAAATATGTTGAAAGAAGTATAGCACATATCATGATGGTTATGTAGTTCATACATCAGTAGCTCGACGCGTTTCGCGGCTTTAAACCGCTCTTCAGGAGCAGACATGTAAGATATCTGCAATAGGAACATATTTGTGGGTAAGTATATTAAATCAGGGTAGGGGGGATGGATAAAACCCCCCAAAGATTCTGTATAAGACAAAAATGGCTTACAAATATGCGTGCACTGGAAGGCAGGGCGCCAAAGACCCCAGGCCACCCCAAAGCATCGGTGTCGATGCTTTAGTCCCATTTTAGTCTTCTGCAATTGTTTTATTTTTAGTCGTAATTTAGTCGACTAAATCTCCAGTACATTTTAGTCGACTAAAACTCATTTTAGTCATCTAAAATCGAATAGGTGTAATTAAATTGTAATGCATTAGTTAACAATTCTCTACAATTTCCAAACTCATTATATACTGCTGGAGTGAAAAATCTAATATGTTATTTATTATGGCATTGAGGTATGAACATGCACTACAGACCAATGTTAATTTTGAAGTCAAATTTCAGTTTTAGTCTTAGTCTTTTGACTAAAATGCCATTTTAGTTTTAGTCGTATTGTAAATTAAAAAGAGAAAATTGTTGGGACTTTATGTGAGGCTATGACCATCCAGTAAACAGGTCTCCATCCCTGATTATGTGGAATAAGAGAGGGAAATTGGGGACATAAGGAGCATTGGTACTTTATATGAAACACACCACTCAGGTAGGATGAGACATTCAATGTAGTATACATGGTGTTAAGTAGTGACAACAATGGGCGTATTTTAGTCATCTCAGTTGTTTTAGTTTTAGTCATATTTTAGTAGACTAAAATAATATTCATGGATAAGAAAAAAGAAAATGAGCTATGGTAAAAAGAATTATGTACTAATTGTTCACAATAGAACTTTGTTCAGCTGCAGCTTAACTGTATCACATAATTACAAAGAAAACACATGAAAAATTATATAAGCTGCGCTAAACCATAAATCCCACATGAAATTCTATACGGTAAGAACCCATTAAGCATGAACTCAATAATAATGTGCAAATATCGAATATACCTATTACACCCTATCTCATAAGAAATTGGGGGATATAGGATAAATAATAACAGTGATCAACAATAAACAATATGATAAACACCTGATGTGTTAAAAATATATAAACGTGCAAATTTCAACAAAGTCCTTGTGAAATAGAAATATCGATGAATGAAGAATTATCAAATCTTCTACTGTGTGACAAGTGCTTGATCTACCACCATATAGCCAAAATCACTTCTTACCAGAACTTCATGACCCCCCACTACAGAGGGTCACATACAGCATGTAAATATAGATTGTCTCCCACTTCAAAAGGACCTCAGCTGCTCTCCTCACTCCACCGATGTCGTGATCAAGTTATCAGGCAGGTATCCTTAATCATCTCCCATATGTTTAAAACATCTCGCAGATATATACCAGTTGCATGAAAAAGAGATGAAGCTCCAATAGTGTAAAAACCCTTTAATATAAATTCAAATATAAAAGTAAAATTGCACTTACAAAGCACAAAGGAAAAATCGTCCTTCCTGGATACAACTCCTTCGCACGGGGTGACGTTAGCGCATCGCTCAGCCCTATGCATTTCGTAAAAAAATTACGTCATCCAGGGGCACTTAGTCGGCTAAAATGTTTTAGTCATTTTCGTCGACAAAATTAACACTGGTTACTAGGGATGTAGAGTCTATTTTTTGACAACAGACAGGACAGATAGAGCAATGAAAGTCCTCAAATATATGATCAGAGCAAACAGACAGTAGCAGATTCAGGGTACATTCACACCAGTCACTGCATTACAACGCAGCAGCTGGTGTGCTGTAGGGTTGGATCACAGCAGTACCGATGCACTGATCGTAGGACATTGCACTGTTCACACAGTGACGTTTCATTAAGTTCTGTTGGCCACCGAGCAGTGCAAGGCAGTGGATTACCTCACCCTATGCTGCATTGGAAAAAAATATGGATTGCCATATTTTTTTTCAGCCCACACCATCGCAATGTTGTGGTGTTAAACGGACTAGATAGGTAAAGGCATTCCTTGTCTTGCGGTGGGACTGCGCTGGAATACCTGTTTGCTGTACTATGTTAAAGTGAGTACTATTTATGTATATTCTGGTTATACTCTACTATTCAGATCCAATGGTTTCCGATGGGTCTTATACTGCCGATTTTGTATACTTAGATTCCGTCCTGGCCTCCTCTGGTTGCATGTGTCCCTCCTCTGGTCCAGAATTCCCTACGCATTATGTCACGGCACGTGACTTCCCCTGATGAAGTCAAGTGACGTGAAGTAACGTGTAGGGTATTTGGGTGTGTAGAAGTGATGCAAAAGACTGACAAATCACTGTATCTGAACTGAATAGAATGTTTTAACTGTAAAGGTTGCTATTTTAATAAATGATTGACATATTTAACTACTACACTATGGAGGAATACTTTATTTACCCTTAACATATGGAGTGAGCGTGGGAGAGTGAACCTTAAAGGGATCATTACTTAGGATTGCCTGGAGATCCATCGAAAACCTGGAACAAAGCCAAGGCAGATGCAACATCATCCCGGATACTACAAGCATAAGGTTTTATTACAGCCTTTTTAAGGTGAGAAGGTGAAAGCACACCATTTTGGTTATATGTGCACAAATGCAGCATTTTAGAGGGAGAACACTACGTTTGATATATCATCACTGGAAGAATATTCATCATTTATTTTAATTATATATACAGTGCAATGCAGAAAGTATTGACAGCGCTTCACTTTTTATACATTTTGTTATGTTACAGCCTTATTCCTAAATTGATTAAATTCATTATTTTCCTCAAAATTCTACAAACAATACCCCATAATGACAACATGAAAGAAGTTTGTTTGAAATCTTAGAAGGTTTTTAAAGAATAAAAAATGAAAAAAAATTTAACGTACATAAGTATTCACAGCCTTTGCCATGACACAGCACAAAACAAGCCATGAAGTCCAAGGAATTGTCTATAGACCGCCAAGACAGGATTGTGTGGAGGCACAGATCTGGGGAATTGTCCAGATACATTTCTGCAGCATTGAAGATCCCAATTAGCACAACGGCCTCCATCATCTGTAAATGTAAGAAGTTTGGAACCACCAGGACTCTTCCTAAAGCGGGCTGCCTATACAAACTGAGTGATAGGCAGAGAAGGGCCTGATGGTCACTTTGAGAGAGCTCCAGCATGTCTCTATGGAGAGAGAAGAACAACCATCTCTGCAGCACTCCACCAATCAGGCCTGTATGGTAGAGTGCCCAGATGGAAGTCACTCCTCAGTACAAGGCACGACAGCCAGCATGGAGTTTGCCAAAAAGCACTTGAAGGACTCTCAGACCATGAGAAACAAAATTCTCTGGTCTGATGAAACAAAGATTGAACTCTTTGGCCTAAATGGCAAGCGTCATGTCTGGATGAAACCAGGCACCGCTCATCACCTGGTCAATACCATCCCTAAAGTGAAGCATGGAGGTGGCGGCATCATGTTGTGGGGATGTTTTTATTCAGCAGGGACAGGGAAGCTGGTCAGAGTTGATAGGAGGATGGATGGAACAAAATACAGGGCAATCTTAGAAGAAAACCTAATAAAAGACTTTAGACTGCGGCAGAGGTTCACTTTCCAGCAGGACAACTAACCTAAACATACAGCCAGAGCTACAATGAAATGGTTTAGATCAAACCATATTCATCTGTTAGCCTAGTAAAAGTCCAGACCTAAATTCAACCGAGAATCTGTGGCAATACTTGAAAATTGCTGTTCACAGACTCTCTCCATCCAATCTGACAGAGCTTGAGCTATTTTGCAAAGAAGAATGGGCAAAAATGTCCCTCTCTAGATGTGCAAAGCTGGTAGAGACATCCCCAAAAAGACTTGCAGCTAGAGCTGCAGCGAAAGGTGGTTCTACAAAGTATTGACTCAGGGGGGCTGAATACACACTTTTCATATATTTATTTATAAATAATTTTGAAAAACATTTATTATTTTCTTTCCATTTCACAATTACGTGCCACTTTGTGTTGGTCTAGCACATAAAATCTCAATAAAATACATTTACGTTTTTGGTTGTGAAATGACAAAATGTGGAAAATGTCAAGGGGCATGAATACTTTTTAAAATCACTGTATGTACATGTGTTTTTTTTCATTTTTATTTTTAATAAATTTACAAAAATTTTAAACAAACGTTGTCATTATGAGGTATTGTTCATAGAATTTTGCAAAAAATAATGAATTTAATCCATTTGGGAATAAGGCTGTTTCATAACAAAATATGGAAAAAGTGAAGCGCTGTGAATACTTTCCGGGTGCACTGTATTTTTTATTTTATTTTTTATCATTTGATCACACATCTGTATTTTGCAGTGAATGTTGTGGAATTTATCTATGTATATGTTTTGATATTTATATATTTTGGTTGATACACCACATAGGATACATTATGTGGCAAATGTATTTGCAACATTTAGTCTGTGGATATTTTCCGGAAGGAAGTGTTATGCTGACCAGAATTTCTGGCAGACTAGGTCCGAAGGAATCAGTCAATCCGATCGTGTGTGGGCTAATCCAATGTTTCAAATCTGTCTGACAAACTCAATTCCTATCGGGAAAACCGGTCGTCTGTATGCTGGTCTAGCGGACCAAATACGACGCAAGGGAAGCTATTGGCTACTGGCTATTGAACTTCCTTTTTTAGTCCCATCTTACATCATCACGTTCCAAACGAATGGACTTTTGAACGGACTCAGTCAGTTCGTGTGTGGCTAAGTCCTTTCGTTTGGAAAGTCCGTCAGAACTCCGCCGAAAGTCCGTCGGGAAGACCGTTGGACCTAGTCTGCCAGAAAGTCCGGTCGTGTGTATGCGCCATTAGTTGAGTTGTATGTTACTTGTCAATAAAGCAAGATGCTTATGAGCATGCCATCTGATTGTTCATTATTCTTTTTATTTTATGTATTTATGTTTCTCAGGAATTTCCCCGTTGTGTGCCCCCAGCCTGCGATGTACCTCGTTATTGGTAAGTTGCAATGATGGCCCAATAGTAAAGAGCAGGAGTTGGGAGGAGCAGACCAGAACAACAGGTACTGGTCAATATTTGGTCACTTTGGGTTTCCTGAGAACTCTTTAGCAACCCCTAATTAATGTTCCTGAGCTGCAATGAAGTGGTAGACACATACAGTTGTTATACAAAACAAGTTTGCTATACAGCATACTTCTGGCACTCTCAATTACAACATGGCTTGTATAGCAATTATAACAATTATAGCAGATACTTCCCTAGAGTTCATATTTAATGGTTGAATGGGGAAGGCATTGTCATGAGGGATGAGGGAGTTTAGAGGTTACATTATATGACCAATTATGACCAAAAGTCTGTGGATACCTAACCATCACACATATATGACATCTGATTCCAAAACCCTAAACATTCAAAAGAATCCTCACCCCATTTCAGCTTTAACAGGTTTCACTTTTCTGGGAAGGCTTTCTCCAAGGTTTTGGAGCATGCCTGTAGGAATGTATGCTCCTTTAGCCAAAAAGAACATTTGTGAGGTCAGGTACTAATATTGGATAAGACCTGGCTTGCAATTGGTGTTCTAGTTCAGGGTGGTCAGTAGGGTTCAGGTCAATCATGGCTTTGTGCAGACCACTTGAGTTTCTTCACATCTAAGGCCGCGTACACACGCGCGGACTGTTTGCCCAACCTTGTTCGTCAAACAGTTTCGGCAAACAGTCCGCTCAAAATTTGCATGAGCGGACTTGCCCACACACGAGCGCACTGTTTGACGAACAAGGTTGGGCAAACAGTTCGCTCAACTTTTGAAATGAACGGACTCGCCCACGTAAGGAGGAGGCAAATCCGCCCATTTCGAGCGCGTGTACAGGTAGGCGGGGCCCGCGAAGGAGACGTCGCGGGCTCCGCCGCCTGGAATGGGCTTAAAGGGGAACCCCAACGCCGAAAAAAATCGGCGTGGGGGTTCCCCCAAAGTCCACACCAGACCCTTGTCCGAGCACGCTACCCGGCCGGCCAGGAAAGGGGGGCGAGCGAGCGCCCCCCCTCCTGAGCCGTACCAGGCCGCGTGCCCTCAACATGGGGGGGTGCCTTGGGGAAGGGGGGGCCGCGCGGCCCCCCCCACCCCAAAGCACCTTGTCCCCATGTTGATGAGGACAAGGGCCTCTTCCCGACAACCCTGGCCGTTGGTTGTCGGGGTCTGCGGGCGGGGGGCTTATGGGAATCCGGGAGCCCCCTTTAAGAAGGGGGCCCCCGGATACCGGCCCCCCACCCTATGTGAATGAGTATGGGGTACAATGTACCCCTACCCATTCACCTGTGAAATAAAGTACAAAAAAAAACACAACACAGGGAAAAAATATTTTATTGCACAGCTCCGGGGGTCTTCCGTCTTCGGGGGTCTTCTCGCCGGACTCCTCCGCTATGTGTGTGTAGCTCTTTTACTAGCGGAGGAGTCCGGCTTTCTTCCTCCCCGCCGCCGGCCTCTTCTCCCGACTTCGGGGGTCTTGTCCCCCTCTTCGGTTCTTCTGCCGGGCCACCGCGCCTGGTCCGGTGGCCTGGTCTTCTGTCGCCGTCTTCCGTTCTTCTGTCGCCGCCTTCGGTTCTTCTGCCGGGCCACCGCGCCTTCTTGTAGCTCTTTTACAGGCGGTGGCCCGGTCTTCTGTCGCCGCTGTCGTCGTCGCCGCCACCGCCGCCTTCCGTTCTTGTTCTTCTTCTTGTTCTTCTTCTTCTTCTCCTGGAGATGTTGACTCGACGAGCTCTCCGGCCGGAATGCCAGGGACGCGCTCCGCTGCCACTTATATAGTGACAATGGGGCGGTGTCACATGGTATATGTCACATGGGTTGGTCACATGGGTTGATGTCACATGGGGACTATGACATCGTAAGGGGGCGGGGTCACCATGTGACCAACCCATGTGACATATACCATGTGACACCGCCCCATTGTCACTATATAAGTGACCGCACAGCGCGGCTCTGGCATTCCGGCCGGAGAGAGCGACGTGTCAACATCTCCAGGAGAAGAAGAAGAAGAACAAGAAGAAGAACAAGAACGGAAGGCGGCGGCGGCGGCGACGACGACAGCGGCGACAGAAGACCGGGCCACCGCCTGTAAAAGAGCTACAAGAAGGCGCGGTGGCCCGGCAGAAGAACCGAAGGCGGCGACAGAAGAACGGAAGACGGCGACAGAAGACCGGGCCACCGGACCAGGCGCGGTGGCCCGGCAGAAGAACCGAAGAGGGGGACAAGACCCCCGAAGTCGGGAGAAGAGGCCGGTGGCGGGGAGGAAGAAAGCCGGACTCCTCCGCTAGCAAAAGAGCTACACACACATAGCGGAGGAGTCCGGCGAGAAGACCCCCGAAGACGGAAGACCCCCGGAGCTGTGCAATAAAATACTTTTTCCATGTGTTGTGTTTTTTTTTGTACTTTATTTCACAGGTGAATGGGTAGGGGTACATTGTACCCCATACTCATTCAAATAGGGTGGGGGGCCGGTATCCGGGGGCCCCCTTATTAAAGGGGGCTCCCGGATTCCGATAAGCCCCCCGCCCGCAGACCCCGACAACCAACGGCCAGGGTTGTCGGGAAGAGGCCCTTGTCCTCATCAACATGGGGACAAGGTGCTTTGGGGTGGGGGGGGCCGCGCGGCCCCCCCTTCCCCAAGGCACCCCCCATGTTGAGGGCACGCGGCCTGGTACGGCTCAGGAGGGGGGGCGCGCTCGCTCGCCCCCTTTCCTGGCCGGCCGGGTAGCGTGCTCGGACAAGGGTCTGGTGTGGACTTGGGGGGAACCCCCACGCCGATTTTTTTTGGCGTTGGGGTTCCCCTTTAAGCCCATTCCAGGCGGCGGAGCCCGCGACGTCTCCTTCGCGGGCCCCGCCTACCTGTACACGCGCTCGAAATGGGCGGACTTTCCGAGCGGGAACAGTCCGCTCATTTCGAAAGTACAGCGGACAGGCCCACACACGGGCGGACTGTTCGCTCAAACACAGTTTCAGCGGACAGTTTTTCGGAATTTCCGAAAGACTTTGTCCGTCCAACTGTCCGCTGAAACTGTCCGCTGAAAGCCCACACACGAGCGGACTGTCCGCCCAAACACTGTTCAGCGGACAAGGTTGGGCGAACAGTCCGCCCGTGTGTACGCGGCCAAACTCATTAACTATGTTTTTATAAAACTGTCTTTTTAACAATAATAAAGCCATGCCAGAACAGAAAAAGGCCTTCATCAAACTGTTGCCACGAGTGTGGAAACTCCACAATCATTTGGTCATATAGGTAGGGATGATGGTCAGATGTTCTTATACCTTTGGTCATATCAGTGTAGCACCTAGTTTAGTAGGTTGCTAGATAAATTAAGTTAGCTCCCCTGTAGGCAGAGGAGCAGAGGGGTTAATTGTTTTTGGGCTGTTCAGTGAATCACAAGCTGCTGTTTTGTTACTTCCCCCTGTCTTCTGAATGCTTCCAGAAGTATAGTGGAAGGGAGGGTAGAACAAGCCAACTAAATGTTTGTGGATCTCTAGTCAATCCCTGCGAGGGGTGGTCCAGTAGGTGGCTGGGGAGTCTATAAATATATAAATATGGTTCTTATACTGCTCACTTCGTATACTTAGATTCTGTCCTGGCCGCCTGTATCTGCATGTGTCGCTCCGCCGGGGTTTCTGGGCATGGTATGCCCTTTTGTCCGTCCTAGACATTGATGGGGGCACATTCCGCCACATAGAGTAACTGGTATGAACATACAAACCTAATACATATCATATTTTTTATACTATTTAATATTGTATATTATGTAATACTTGTTTTGTGTACTAATACGTCTTGTTTTTTTATTTAGTCTGTCCTCTCCATTTGTCTGGGTCCTGAAGAAGCCAGATTATTGGTGAAACGCATTGATTTTCCCATAGGGGAAAATGGGCCAATTCTCCAGAAACTCATTCAAGGGTAGCGCTACCTTAGGTAGAGTCACTTAGAACACGGAAGGAGAAACTTAGCTAAAAGTAGTGGTTGAATTTTGCCATGGAAGATGTAGCTCTAAAATTGGCATTAATGGCGAGGTAAATTTAGCAAAGAATCATAACTTGCCTCAAGTTGATTGATGAAATAGATATTTCAAAATCTGAGTTTTTTTATTCTTAATTAAACTACCTTAAAGCACGCACAGTCCCTAAACTTTTTCAGAAACATGCATCTAATGACATATTATTTCTCAACAATACCTTGTTCTTTTAAATTAAAAAGAAGTAATTATATTTGGTGCCCTTGTACCATTGTCCAGTCCTTCGTGAGGTCGCTCCATAATTATGAAATTGTACAGGATGCAGAACACCTCCTTGGAAATTATAATGAAAATAGCGGACGCTAAAAATATAATTGGTGCGCGATATAATAGGTGTGTTTTTCCAGGTCATCCGATGCTGAGCCTCGCTCGTTTCCAATCTGACCTGTAATTTTCATCCACCACTATCATTTCATAACTATCGCAGGACAATCTGAAAATTGCACTTGGTAATTATGTTGTGCATAATAAATCAAGCAGGACTAGCTGGCGTTTTAGTCATGAAGGTTTAAGTCATAATCATTTTAATTTGGCTTATTTACTCATGCACTTATATGTTATCGCTAGTAGGGGAGAGTACTGTGCTAAATGAATGAAAGCTGCTGACACTAAAACAAAGTCCTAACCAAATGTGAAAAACTAAGTGTAGCGCTAAATATAAAAAAAATAACAGTAATTACTGTAAACATCAGTGTATACAACATATACAGTATCTCACAAAAGTGAGCACACCCCTCACATTTTTGTAAATATTTTATTATATCTTTTCATGTGAGAACGCTGAACAAGTTACACTTTGCTACAATGTAAAGTGGTGAGTGTACAGCTTGTGTACCAGTGTAAATTTGTTGTCCCCTCAACACACAGCCATTAATGTCTAAAACGATGGCAAGAAAAGTGAGTACACCCCTAAGTGAAAATGCCCAAATTGGGCCCAATTAGCCATTTTCCCCTTCCGGTGTCATGTGACTAAAGGTCTCAGGTGTGAATGGGGAATAGGTGTGTTAAATTTTGTGTTATCGCTCTCACTCTCTCATACTAGTCACTGGAAGTTCAACATGGCACCTCATGGCAAAGAACTCTCTGAGGATCTGAAAAAAAGAATTGTTGCTCTACATAAAGATGGCCTATGCAGTAGGAAGATTGCCAAGGTTCTGAAACTGAGCTGCAGCATGGAGGCCAAGACCATACAGCAGTTTAACAGGACAGGTTTCACTCAGAACAGGTCTCGCCGTGGTCAACCAAAGAAATTGAGTGCACGTGCTCAGCATCATATCCAGAGGTTGTCTCTGGCAAATAGACATATGAGTGCTGTCAGCATTGCTGCAGAGGTTGAAGGGGTCGGGTGATCAGCCTGTCAGTGCTCAGACCATACACCACACACTGCATCAAATTGGTCTGCGGGGGTTTTGTTCCAGAAGGAAGCCTCTTCTAAAGATGATGCACAAGAAAGCCCGCATACAGTTTGGTGAAGACAAGCAGGCCAAGGACATGGATTACTGGAACCATATCCAGTGGTCTGATAAGACCAAGACAAACTTATTTGGATGCATCAAATGATGTCAGGCGTGTGTGGCTGCAACCAGGTGAGGAGTACAAAGACAAGTGTGTCTTGCCTACAGTCAAGCATGGTGGTGGGAATGTCATGGTCTGGGGATTTATGAGTGCTGCCAACACTGGGGAGCTACAGTTCATTGGGGGAACCATGACTGCCAACATGTACTGTGACATACTGAAGTGTAGCCTGATCCCCTCCCTTCGGAGACTGGGCCGCAGGGCATTATTTCAGCATGATAATGATGCCAAACACACCTCCAATATGGCCACTGCCTTGCTAAAAAGCTCAGGGTAAAGTTGATGGCATTCCTAAGCATGTCTCCAGACCTAGACCCTATTGAGCATCTGTGGAGCTTCCTCAAATGGAAGGTAGAGGAGCGCAAGGTCTCTAACATCCACCAGCTCCATGATGTCCTCATGGAGGAGTGGAAGAGGACTCCAGTGGCAACCTGTGAAGCTCTGGGGAACGCCATACCCAAGAGGGTTAAGGCAGTGCTGGAAAATAATGGTGCCCACACAATACTGACACTTTAAGTACAATTTGGACATTTTGACTTAGGGGTGTACTCACTTTTGTTGCCAGCGGTTTAGACATTAATGGCTGTGTGTTGAGTTATTTTGAGGGGACAGCAAATTGGCACTGTTATACAATTCGTGCATTAACTACTTTACATTGTAGCAAAGTGTCATTTCTTCAGTGTTGTCACATAAAAAGATATAATAAAATATTTACAAAAATATGAGGGGTGTATTCACTTTTGCGAGATACTGTATACGCGTGATGGAAACATCAAAAAATATATCCAATGTTCACATATACAAAGACCAAATCTGCGAAACTGACATTCAAAAATCCATCAAATAAATGAGTTTTAAAAAAAAGTGTGTCCATCCAATAAATGGTGAATCCTCTATCAAGTATAGTGATGTTGCAACAAAGTGAGTATTAGGGGTGAGCCCAATGTTCGAGTCGAAGGTAAGTTCAACTCGAACATCAGGTGTTCACCGAATAGCGAACAATTTGGGGTGTTCGCGGCAAATTCGAAAGCCGCGGAACACCCTTTAAAAGTCTATGGGAGAAATCAAAAGTGCTGAATTTAAAAGGCTTAAATGCTGGTATTGTCATAAAAAGTGTTTGGGGACTGGGTCCTGCCCCAGGGGACATGTATCAATGCAAAAAAAAAGTTTTAAAAACAGACTTTTTTTCGGGAGCAGTCATTTTAATAATGCTTAAAGTGAAACAATAAAAGTGAACTATTCCTTTAAATTTCATACCTGGGTGGTGTCTATAGTATGCCTGTAAAGTGGCGCATTTTTCCCGTGTTTACAACAGTCCCTGCACAAAATGACATTTCTAAAGGAAAAAAAGGCATTTAAAACTACTCACGGCTATAATGAATTGTCGGGTCTCAGCAATACAGATAAAAGTTATTGAAAAAAAAATGGCATGGTGGTCCTCAAAAATCCATACCAGGCCCTTTGGGTCTGGTATGAATACTAAGGGGAACCCCTAACCAAAATTCTTGAAAAAAATTGCGTGGGGGTCCCCCCAAATTACAAAAGATATAAATATAAAGATATTAAGGGGAACCCCGTGCCAATTTTTTTTTTATTGCTTAGGGGTCCCCCTCAAAATTCATACCAGACCCTTATCTGAGCACGCAACCTGGCAACCTGGCAGGCTGCAGGAAAAGAGTGGGGATGAGAAAGAGCCCCCCCCCGAACCTTACCAGGCCACATGCCCTCAACATGGGGAGGGTGCTTTGGGGTAGCCCCCTAAAGCATCTTGTGGTGTGCATGTCTATAATTGGCTGAAGTCAGTGCCTAAAATAAAGTGATTATAAACCACAAAGTTACATTTAAGTGAAATGTGATAAACATATTGTGTCCTCATAATAAAATGTGTATAAAAATATGTGTAAACATATTGTGTTCTCATAATGAAAAATGTGTATGAAAATATGTGTAGTGATACACTATGCCATAAATCCCTTACATATTCCTTATTAGTTAAAAAGTATTCAATTCATATGCTTGGTCAGTGTAAAATGAATGCTTAGTAAAGCATACAAGCATCATACACTAACATTGTAACTCTTTGTATCAATCATGCCGTTACCTGATATTGTAACTAGCTGTGCTGGCAGACAAGACCCATAAGAGATGCAGGTAACCTCCATGGTAAGTATCTATGTTGCCACAAACAATGGATATCAGGGAATCAGTAAGAGTATCCAGAATACTAAAAGTTTTTGATTTATCTCTGCTGCCAACAGCCATCTTACCAGTTTAGTAGTCTGCTCACGTCAGGGATCAAACTGATCCTACCTGGCGTGTGCTCAGTATATAAGCCCTTGCTAATTAAATTAATTATATTGTATTCAGGTGCCTTTTTGATTTACTCCACCCAAGACACTCCTGCTCCAAAATGGGGGAGGACAACCCACTCAGCCGCTAACAGGCGGCCAAACTGTCACCCCCTCGGCATTCCGGAAGACACATCCATGTCCCGGACTCCTCCGACGTCTCCGCCGCAATTACGTGACCTCAATCGATGGGATTCTTGCGCATGCGCGATACAGATCTGCCATTGAATTATGGCCATCCGACCGCGCATGCGCATCCAAACCGACCGATCATCCAGCGATGTTCACGGAGACCCCGCTGGCACGGAGGACTGCACCCTACAGTGACCAAGCCGTCACTGAGGGTGCCACACGGGGGGAGAGCGACACCAATCGCATCTCACACCCCTCCCCATGCCGGGAGGCCGATGGGCTCCCCAAACCGCCCCCCCCAACCAAAAACATGCAGAAATGGACAAGCAGCTGACGCCCAGGGACCCATGGAGAAGAAGAAGGGCTAAAAGAAAATGTCCAAAAAAATATAATTAATACTGCATCATTTAATATTAACCATCAATCTTAATTGTATCCAAAAATGTATTTTAATTAAATATGCAATATTATATCACATATAACTCCACCATAACATTCTTATGATGTTCATGCCTCATAGTGGCTGGAAAAATAGAGTACCTTGTATCTTTACCACAGTAGGATCTATTGCCTGCTGTACACCAGTGCTCACATTTTAATTTCTGCATGTATTGTATATGATATGACTAGTTTTTTGACCAATAAAACCAAGTAAATTGTTATGAATCTTTTGCATCCTCATTTCTGCCTAAAAAGCCCACGGGGAACTTCTTCTTTCTTCCATGTTTGTTACGGGGTGTGCAGCTAGCTCAGCTTGTCCTTTGGGCGCCCTCTTTCCTTTTTGGAAAAGGCAATGTGGGAAGCAACTAACGCAAGCCCAGGGCTTTTACCTTTTATCTTGTGATCACATAGAAAGCTGTATGTTTTGTACACATCTATTATCGATGGTTTGTACTTTTAAAAATAAATCTCCTCATTTTTTGACCCGCACCATATGGAACTTTTTTATTTTTCCTACATTCTGGTTTGACTGAGTCCCTTCCTTCACTCACCACCGATCTCCAGATGACCTTTCCATTGGGTGGTGGTCACATTCCTGTCTGGAGAGATAGCCGAACCCTGGGTCTTTTGCTGAATCCATATTGCCGACAAGTAGACCTACCCTGTTTGGAGTGACCATCTTCCAGGTTCCCACTACATCAGGGTGACCAGACATCCCCGGTTTCCGGGGACAGTCCCCAGATTGAGCACAATGTCCCCGGACCAAGTCTGTCCCCCGTTTTGTCCCCGGATTGGATTTGAACAGGGTTTGGGGTAATTTCAAAGACAGGCAGTGCAAATTTTTTTTAAAAAAAGATCTGAATTACACACCCCGCTCCACCGCTCCTACAAGCTTGGGAAGGTGTATTTTTTTCCATTATCTGTGCCCCTCTCTGATGATCATGTGCTGGTTGGAGTGAGGGAATATTTCTTCAGTTTCGGGTGCATGCCCATTCAGCTCCACTAGCATGCTCTTCCGCCTTGGCTCAAGTCCCGGCCAGCAGGGCCCGTCTTTAAGGCAGGGCAAAAGGGGCAGCTGCCCAGGGCCCTGTCATTGTTGTGGGGCCCAAAGCAGCTTCCTCATACTTGCCAACTATCCCAGTTTACATTCCCTTGTCCCTTGAAGTTTTAGTCTTGTGCTGCTACTAATGCTGCCCAGCTCTGCCCTATTGTTGTGTACAGATGACTCACCCGCAGACTTGTGTTTACATGTAAATACTGGCATTCATATGTAAATAGCAGTCACATGCATATGTAAATAGCTGAGGCCAACGGCATTGATATGTAAATAAAGGCAGCATTCATATGTATATCATGCCCCCCTGCAGTGAGGAGAAGATGTGCTGTAACCTATCGCCCCCAGTGAGCAGTATTACTGTACAGTAATCTCTAGCAGCCAATCAACAAGCAGAAATGTGCTGTAACCTCTAGCAACTAATCAGTGAGCCTTAAGGAGTGCTGTAACCTCTAGCAACCAGTCAGTAAGCAGTAATGATATGCTGTAACCTCTGGCAACCAATCGCTGCCTGATCTGATACAGTAAACTGATTTTAAGTCTAGCTGCTATTTATAGTATGTCTCAGAGAAAGTGGAGAGTGAAATTGCATGGGGGGGGGGGGGGGGGGCTAAGAACATTTTTGCCCAGGGTCCAATCAATATTAAAGACGGCCCTGCCGGCCAGCCGCCTGCCTGCTTACCTTCTTGACTTCCCTGACGGACTGATCTTCTTCCCCACCCAGTAGTAGCCGGGGCCCAGAAAGTAAGACTTGACAGGCTGTGAGGCGGGTGATGGCGGCAATGGGCAGAGAGCCACTAATTGCTGCCATTACTAGTAAAAAAAAAAATATGTGCCCGGATTTCATTAAAAAAATCTGGTCACCTTACACTACATCAGAGCTGGTACACTTCTAGATCCTGAGGTGTTTGGCCTATATGAGCCTGATTGACTCACTGCCGCTGGCAAGTGAGTCCAACTTGTCTGGTATGAGTACCCATCTATATCTCTATCACAAAAGATTTCCTCGCCTCACAGCTATACTCACTTTGTTGCAACATCACTATCCTCAATAGAAAATTCACCATTTATTTGATGTACACACCTTTTTTGAAACTCATTTATTTGATGGATTTTTGAATTTCAATTTCACAGATGTGGTCTTTGTATATGTGAACATTGGATATATTTTTTCGATGTTTGCATCACAGGTATATATGTTGTATACATTGTATACACTAATATTTACAGTAATCACGGTTATATTTTTTATGTTTTGCATTACACATAGTTTTTTCACACTTATATGTTATCCCATGAATTTATGTATTGCCAGTTTGCTAATAAGGTTCAACATTTACACTAGAAGAGAACCTGTGAGTAAGCACAACGTTTTCAAACTGGTACACTAAATGGCCAAACGTTTGTGGCGCCTGACCGTCACACCTACTATATGGTTAAAAGTATGTGAACACCCCCTCCAAATAATTAAAGAGAAATTCTTCCAGTTATGGGAAAACTAGAAGTCAGAAGCTACTACAACTGTAGCTGTTGATTTTTGAAAAACAAATTGATGGGAATCTAACCAAGCCTGGAGCAGCCAGAATCTGGAGTAGTTGTGCATGGCAACTGTAACAAAAAGTGACTTATCCAACATCCACTGACACTTATGCCCCATACAAAAGGTGGTAAATTCCGATGGAAAAAGTCAGATTGGATTATGTTGTTGGAAAATCCGATCGTGTGTGGGCTCTATCTGACTTTTTCTTTTGGAATTTCCAACGGAAAAAGTTTGAGAGCTGGATCTAAAATTTTCTGACAACAAAATCCGATCTGACTTTTTCCGATTGTGTATAGAGAATTCCAACGCACAAAGTGCCACGCATGCTCGGAAAAAATTTGGAGACGAAAGCTATTGGCTACTGGCCTCTTCGTAGTCCCGTCGTATGTTTTGTATGTCACCTCGTTCTGAACGTTCGGATTTTTTCCGACAACTTTGTGCGACCGTGTGTATGCAAGACAAGTTTCAGCCAAAATCCGTCAGAAAAAATCAGACGGATTTTGTGGCCGGAATGTCCGACCGTGTGTATGGGGCATTACACTAATAAAAGCAATCTTATTGGCCAATTAGGTCCTTAAATTCTTTACCTGAATAACATTGGACATCAATATTTTTTGAAAATTAGAAAGGGATCATTACAATTGACGAAAAGAACATCTGCACCAAACTGGCATCATTGGTCAAAGAAACTAATCAGAATTACATTTTCTCTTGTTCATCAATTGGTTGCTGGGGGCAACAATTGCAATTTTCTTTTTCTCCGATTTTAATCTTCCCCAATGGAAGATAATAAACTCTTCACAGGTACAGTCATCATGACAATTATTCCTTTTCTCATAGTAATAATAAACATTGTGACAATAATAATAATAATATGATGATGATTATAAATATCAAATAGATTTGTTTTGTCTTTTTCTCCACGTATTTATGATGTAACAATGCCAATTAAAATACAATATTATTATAATTATAATAATAATATATTGCTATAGTGTATTTTTAAAATTACACTTCAGTCATCTTGAAAAGTATTTATTTTTTCCTAGTAATAATACAATTTATAGTAATAATATTATGATAATAAACATCAATAAATTGTCTATTTTCTTTTTTCCTAGTATTTATCACATAATAACATCAATTAAATACAATGATAACATATCAATATATTTTTTGTGCATTTTTTAAATCACTTTCATTTATTGGCTTTATATAGTGTAAACTTCACAAAATGTGACTCCCATAGATTCTTGGGATAAACTTTTTTTTTTTTTAATCCATAAAAAAGGTTTATTGAGAAAATGTAGGGTTAATATACACCGAGGTTACAGCCACTTGTACAACTTTAAAACCATCAAAACCAATCATTCTACACATTCAGCATATCAAATGAACAAATCTTGTCAACATAGTCTTATTTTCAACCTTGCAATCTGCCTGAGGAAGCTCTGCCTGAGTCCTGAAGGCCCCGCGGTCACTATAATAGCCCGCCCAGGACCAGATCCACCGGGGCAAGCCCCGGTACATCCAACCGTGGACCCCACAACTTTTCAAACTTCCAGTCACAACCCCAATGTTGGAAGATTATTTTTTCCTTCCGGATCATCTCCCCCACTGTGTTAATCCACTCTTTAAGGGCTGGGGGATCCTCCGAGATCCAGTGGGTCATTATTAGCTTATGTGCCAGAAAAAGAGATCTAATGACAGCCACCCTTGTACATTCTTCCCACTCCAGTTCCCCCAATACATTAAGTAAGCAGTGTTTTGGGTCAGCAGGTAGTGAGACTTGAAATACCCTGTTTATGGTGTCCATTACCCCCATCCAGTAGGGGTGAAGTTTCAGGCACCTCCACAGAAGGTGGATCAAGTCTCCATGGTCTCTCTTACATCTAGTACACAGTGGGTTAGGATGCAAGCCCATGACAAACAGTCTGTGGGGGGTGTAGTACACTCTTAGCAATAGATACAGTTGAGTCACCCTATGTGATGTGTTTAGGGAGCATATGGGTACCGCCTGCAGGGCCTCCTCCCATTGATCTTCTTCCAGCGAGCCCACCTCCCTCTCCCACTTGGCCAGCTTCCGAAGAGGGTGTTTAATCAAAAAGTTCTGCAGTAACATGTTGTAGCACGATGATATAAACCCCTTAGTGTTGGAGACTCTTGCAATGAGATTGAACAATGGGGTTGGGCTTGAGACCCACTCCACTGACCTGCCCTGGACCATTATAGCATGTTTTAATTGAATATAGTAAAATCTCATGGATTGAGGTAAACCAAATAGACCCTGCAAGGTTTCAAATGGGAGCAACTTCCTGGTATGAAATATCTGGCTAAGGTAAACCACCCCATGTCTTTTCCATAGTGTACCATGTTTCAATTTAGTAATTTTTGGTTATGTGTCGTTAGCCCAAATAGGGCTGTATTCTGTGTATCCTGACACGCCCTGTAGATATCTAGTTTTGTTCCAAGTTTTTTGGATAAGATTATAGGTTGGGTAAAGTTTATTAGGTTTGCCGAATGCTAGTGCCTCCAGAGCCCCTTTTTACTGTGTGTAGCATCACTATTTCGGAGGATTCACGGATCCCCCCCCTCCCCATCCGCACTCGTGCAAAATGTGCCTATCAAATGCTGCAGCTGTGCAGCTATATAATATAGCCAAGGGTTTTGGAGGGAGAGCCCTCCCTCGTCCTTTGGACATTGAAGATGTTCCAGCTTGATTTTTGGTGAGCGATTTTTCCAAATTAATGTACGAAACAGGCAATTAACAATTTTGAACACCTTTAGAGTCACTAATTTGGGAGCATTGTGGAGCACATAAAGCAGCTGGGGCATAAGGATAATTTTTATCAAATTCACCCTACCTGCAACCGACAGGCAGAGCGAATTCCATGTTTTAATTTGGTCTATAAACTTTTGCAGTATAGGGGATATATTTAATTTTCAATATTCACTGATCTTAGGGGACACCTGGATGCCTAGATATCTAAGTGTGGTCGCGGTGGGTACTGTATTGAATGTTGGGGGCGTCCCCCCTTCATCTATTAGCATCAAAGAGGACTTAGACCAGTTTATCCTGAGCCTGGAATATCTACCAAATTCCCCCACCGTGGTCATGGCTGTTGTTAAAGAATTCTCTACATCCCGAGCAGAATCATGGTGTCATCTGCATATAGCATCATTTTCGCCTGTTTGTCCCCATATTTAAAACCCACTATGTTGGGATTGGTTCTTACTTTTATGGCTAGGGGCTCAATGACCAATGCAAAGAGCAGGGATGTTAGAGGGCACCCCTGGTGCGTGCCCCTTCCCAAGGTGAACGTTTTGGATATTGCCCCAGAGGACTGAATGGCTGCTCGAGGGTTATGGTACAGCAGGTGCACCCAAGATATATACCGGTCACCAAATCTAAAGCGGCCAAGGGTTTCCCAAAGGTACTCCCACTCGATGCTGTCAAAGGCCTTCATAGCGTCGAGTGACAGCAAGGCCCTCTGCCCCACATTCTCCACCGTGGATTGCATGTTAAGAAAGAGCCTTCTCAAGTTAACAGCCGTGGACTTATTAGGCATAAACCCAGCCTGATCTGGATGTATAATACTCGTAATGGCCCCATTTAGCCTAATCACCAGCATCTTGGCCAAAAGTTTAATATCACTCTGTAACAGGGAAATGGGTCTGTAGGAGCCTGGTTCTAAGGGATCCTTTCCTGGTTTCAGTATTAGGACAATGTTAGCTGTGGCCATAGAGGGGGGCAAAGCCCGCTGTTCCCTGGCTGCATTAACCCCCCTAGTGGTAATCCCGAGTCTGGCTCGGGTTAGGAATTTACTGATAGAAGCGGTAACCCCGAGCCAGACTTGGGAACGCATCGCTGGATGCAGGGGAGGACACAGTGAGACTTACTTACCTTGTCCCCTGGATCCAGCGATGTCCTCCGCGCTGTGTGATCGAGCTGTCCTCCACTCGATTCACAGTGCCAAATGCTGCCGAGCTCCGCTCCCTGCGGCGTTACGGCGCACAGGAGCGGAGAATGGCGGCAAATTCAAAAAAAGTAAAAGTACACAAAACACACACAGCACTGTAATCTTACAGATTACAGTGCTGTATTACAAAATTACACACCCCCTTTGTCCCTAGTGGTCTGTGCAGTGCCCTGCATGCACTTTTATATTATACTGTTTTTTCTGCCTGGAATTTGGAGATTGTCCATAGCAACCAGAAACTGTCCCTTTTTCAGTGTTTTAGGATTTGATTACATTATTGAATATTTTTTATTATTCTTTATTATACTATAAACGTTATCATACCCGGGATGTCTGCTAGACTCTGGTTTGAACATATTTAAGAGAGTTATTCCTAAGAATTACAGGACTACAATATAAGATGCCAAATTGCCATGCAAAATAATTGTACCGCTTTCAGCACCTAAATCCAGACTGAATCATACCGCCAGGGAGGTTAAACACCACCAAAAGCCTAGGGAGAAGTATGTCAGCATAGTGCTTATACACTTCCATGGGTATCCCGTCCGCCCCGGGAGCCTTAAGCCGCGTACACACGGGCGGACTGTCTGGCCAACTTAGTCCGCCGAAACACATTTCAGCGGACAGTCCGCTCGTGTGTGGGCTTCAGCGGACTTTTTCAGTGTGCAGTCTGGCGGACTAAGTATTTTGGAATTTCTGTAATACTGTCCATCGGACTCGCATTTCGGCGGACAATCCGCCTGTGTGTATGCCAGTCCGCCGTACTTTTGAAATGAGCGGACTTTTCCCGCCCGGAGAAAAGTCCGCTCATTTCGAGCGGGTATCCAGGTAGGCGGGGCCCGCGAAGGAGATGTCACTGGCCCCGCCGCCTGGTATGGACTTAAAGGGGAACCCCAACGTCCCCCCCAAGTCCACAACAGACCCTTGTCCGAGCACGCCACCCGGCCGGCCAGGAAAGGGGGGCGAGCGAGCGCCCCCCCTCCTGAGCCGTACCAGGCCGCGTGCCCTCAACATGGGGGGGTGCCTTGGGGAAGGGGGGGGCGTAAAATAAAAGTACCAAAAAAAACACAACACACGAGATAAAATACTTTATTGTACAGCTCCGGGGGTCTTCCGTCTTCGGGGGTCTTCTCGCCGGACTCCTCCGCTATCTTCTTGTAGCTCTTTTGCTAGCGGAGGAGTCCGGCTTTCTTCCTCGCCGCCGGCCTCTTCTCCCGACTTCGGGGGTCTTGTCCCCCTCTTCGGTTCTTCTGCCGGGCCACCGTGCCTTCTTATAGCTCTTTTACAGGCGGTGGCCCGGTCTTCTGTCGTCGTCGCCGCCGCCGCCTTCTGTTCTTCTTCTTCTTCTCCAGGAGATGTTGCCTCGACGATCTCTCCGGCCGTAATGCCAGGGACGCACTGCGCGGCCACTTATATAGGGACAATGGGGCGGTGTCACATGGCTTTATGTCACATGGGTTGGTGTCACATGGTGACCCCGCCCCCTTACAATGTCATAGTCCCCATGTGACATCAACCCATGTGACCAACCCATGTGACATAAAGCCATGTGACACCGCCCCATTGTCCCTATATAAGTGGCCGCGCAGTGCGTCCCTGGCATTCCGGCCGGAGAGATCGTCGAGGCAACATCTCCTGGAGAAGAAGAAGAAGAACGGAAGGCGGCGACGGCGGCGGCGACGGCAACAAAAGACCGGGCCACCGCCTGTAAAAGAGCTATAAGAAGGCGCGGTGGCCCGGTAGAAGAACCGAAGAGGGGGACAAGACCCCCGAAGTCGGGAGAAGAGGCCGGCGGCGAGCAAGAAAGCCGGACTCCTCCGCTAGCAAAAGAGCTACAAGAAGATAGCGGAGGAGTCCGGCGAGAAGACCCCCGAAGACAGAAGACCCCCGGAGCTGTGCAATAAAGTATTTTATCTCGTGTGTTGTGTTTTTTTTGGTACTTTTATTTTACAGGTGAATGGGTAGGGGTACATTGTACCCCATACTCATTCACATAGGGTGGGGGGCCGGTATCCGGGGGCCCCCTTATTAAAGGGGGCTCCCGGATTCCGATAAGCCCCCCGCCCGCAGACCCCGACAACCAAAGGCCAGGGTTGTCGGGAAGAGGCCCTTGTCCTCATCAACATGGGGACAAGGTGCTTTGGGGTGGGGGGGCTGCACGGCCCCCCCTTCCCCAAGGCACCCCCCCATGTTGAGGGCACGTGGCCTGGTACGGTTTAGGAGGGGGGCGCTCGCTCGCCCCCCTTTCCTGGCCGGCCGGGTAGCGTGCTCGGACAAGGGTCTGTTGTGGACTTGGGGGGGACCCCCACGCCGATTTTTTTCGGCGTTGGGGTTCCCCTTTAAGTCCATACCAGGCGGCGGGGTCAGCGACATCTCCTTCGCGGGCCCCGCCTACCTGGATACCCGCTCGAAATGAGCGGACTTTCCTCCGCGTGTGTGGGCGAGTCCGTTCATTTCAAAAGTAGGGCGGATAGTATGGCGGACTTAGTACGCCGTATTAGTCCGCTCAAAAAGTGGTGTGTGTGGTCAAGTCCGTTCATTCGAAAGTATGACGGACTGTCCGTCGGATTGTCTGACGGACTAAGTTGGCCAGACAGTCCGCCCGTGTGTACGCGGCTTTACAGTTAGGAAACGCCGCCAGTGCTAACTGTAGCTCCTCCAGGGTATAGGGGGCATCCAGGGCCTCCCGCTGGTCAGACGTGAGTTGTAGGAAGTCAATGCAACTTAAATATTCCGTAAGTTCAGGTCGTGTGTATTGTCCAGTCAGCAGATATAAGGTCTCATAGAATTTTTCAGTTCAGCTAGAATCAATTCAGGGGAGTTAACAATCCTACCCTCTGTCATTCTGATAGCCCCAATAGTGGGCGAGCGCTGCCTGGAATTAGCTATCCTGGCTAACATGCGCTCTGTGCTCTCCCCCTCCTCAAAGAACGCCAGTTTTGAAAAAAATAGTTTTTCTTGATCATACATCACGGGACACAGGAGCTTCATTACATAGTAGGTTATATAGGCACCTCTGGTGATTGGACACTGGTTGACCCCAATTAAGGAGAATTCCTCCCCTATATAACCCCTCCCATCTGGGAGGCACCTCAGTTTTTTCGCCAGTGTCTATGGTGATGGTCACGTAAAAACTTTAGCTCTATGCAGGTCCCTGCGAGGGCCGAAGGGCTACAACAAACCGGATCCATACCTCGGGCCGATATTTGACTCCCAAGATGGTATGGTACCCGGGCCTCGTCATCCGAAGAAGCAAGGTTTTGCCTGTAAGTCCTCTCCATTGGAAGACTGGGCTCTGGGAGAACCAGACTTGGTGTACTGTTTATACAGAGCGCACAAAAGTTTCTGGCAGAGCTTTCTACATGGCCCAGGTGGGAGGTTCTTCCGAGAAGGAGCCCCAAATAAACCTGAAGGTTGGCTAACAATACCCGCCGTGATGGGTGAAGGCTGGAATTTGTCTGGTTCAGCAATTCCTGCGGCGAGGACAGGTAAAGGAAGTCATCCTGTATATTTAAATATATGAATGGATTTCTTCATTGTGAGTAGTTGTATGTCTTACCTGGTTTCCACCACTAGAGGGAGTAAGAGCAGCCTGATGCATACTTACATGCCTTTCAATACACACGCTCAGTGAAGCCTGGTTCTCCAGCTGACTCACGTCTCCATTACAGTCCCTGCCACATCAAGG
This sequence comes from Lithobates pipiens, assembly GCF_037356315.1. Lineage (NCBI taxonomy): Eukaryota > Metazoa > Chordata > Amphibia > Anura > Ranidae > Lithobates > Lithobates pipiens. The sequence goes on along the minus strand of NW_027507764.1, from coordinate 52,655,303 downwards.
TAAACAGAGGTCCCACGTAGTTTGGGGGTCCCACGCAGCCCCGTTTGGGGTTCTCCTTCCCCCCCTGGATCCCGCAGTCCTCGTGCACGCACGCGGGCGTGTGCACGTGCACCGGGCACGTTCCCGGCCTAATGGAGGAGGGGGGAGTGTGGTTGTGAGCCATGCACGTTAGTGTGCACAGCGCTGTAATGCACAGGCGCCAGGCGGCAGTTTGTAAAAAGTCCAGAGCGCCAGGGGGCTGTAAGTGGAGACACAGGAGCTCCGGGCAGTAAGCATCCGTGGAATTGGATCCAGGCAAACCTAGACACCTACTCAGCATCAGGTTGTGCAGTTTAAGCATATATATTATTGTGAGACTTTAAGCACAACAGTGATTGCACTTGTACTAGTACCTCTGCTTTATAGCTTAGGACTATGTCTCCTCGTATGAGGGTTTCAGGGGGAGGTAGCAAAGGCACTGGTAAATCACAGCCTAGGTTCTAAAAGAGTGCCTGTAAGTTACCATCCCCCCCTGCAAGACTGGAGCCAGCCTCTCAAGACGAGTCAGTGCACCTGTCAGGTTTGCAGCCTCTCCTAATGTGTCAGCCCCAGTTTATGTCACTGAGATACTCCCTTAGGGCTACATTGGAGGGTTTTGAAGAGAAAATAATGAATTTTTTTCTGCTTCCCTGAAATATAGCAAGAAAAGGGGTAGATCCCCTCCCTCTGCTGAAATTCCTCTCTCAGATGATTTTTCTGAAAATGAGGAGAGATCCCTATCTTAGGATGGGGATCATGAGCAGTCGGATGAGTCAGAGGAAGAGGAGATAGTCCCCTCCTCCCAGGTACTCGGAAAGCAGGTGCAGTATTATACTGAATTGGTGCGTACCACATTCAGAATGCCTGCTGCTGAAGTCGCTACATCCTCTGTTTCTTCCCTGGGAGTCAGGAAAGCCCCACAGACTGCCTATTCCTTTCCAATTCATCCCTTAATGGAGGAATTGTTGTATAAGGATTGGGGACATCCCAATAAACTGTTTGCTCCTCCTAAAAAGGTTTTCTTTGCATTATCCTCTGGAGGAAAGTTTCACCAAGAAGTGGGGGGTCCCATCTGTTGATGCGGCTGTTTCTTGCGTGAATGAAACCTGACTTGTCCTTTGGATATTGCGCAGGTATTTAAAGGATCCAACTGATAAGAAGCTGGAAACCTTATTAAAAAGCCTCCTTTTCCATGACTGGCGCTGTGGTGCAACCTACAGTCGCAGCCGTGGGGTTGTGTCAGTTCCTCAAGGAACAGGTTAAGCAGATGCTTGGGATCCTTCCCAGTGAGGAAGTAGAAAATTATGCAGAACTGCCTCATATTCTGTGCTTTATGATTGATGCGATTTTGGATTCTGTCCAACAAGCATCACGTTTGTCCCTCATGTTGGTACACATGCGAAGGGCCCTATGGCTAAAGAATTGGGCAGCTGAGCTGTCATGCAAGAAGCATTTGATTGGGTTCCCGTTTAAAGGGAAAGTTTGTTTGGAGAAAAATTGGATAAATTCGTCCAAAATATTTCAGGGGGTAAAATCTACTCTCCTTCCAATCAAAAAGAGCCAACGTCCGTCATTCAGGCGTGCTCTCTCTCCCGAAGCATCAAGCTCTAAGCAGTGGCGACGGCCTTCTCAGCCCTCCTCTACTAGAAAGGCTCAAGGCAGAGCCCAGGGGCAGGAAAAGACTTGGGGGCGAAAGCCTGCCAAGCAAAGCCCAAGATCTTCCTTGTGAAGGGGCGCCCCCGCTCGGCAGAGTGGTGGGAAGGCTCCTGCAGTTTGCAGGAGCCTGGCGGAAAGAGATCCAGGACAAGTGGGTAATCCCTTCGATATCTCTGGGCTACAAGCTAGAGTTTCAGGAGATTCCACCTTCTCGTTTCCTAAGGTCAAGGATCCCCAGGGGTCCAGTAAAGCAAAAACCGCTATTTCTGGCCTTAGATCAGTTACTATCCCAGGGTGTGATAGTAGAAGTGAACCCGAAAGATCAGGGTTCGGGGTTTTACTCAAATCTCTTCACCGTTCCAAAACCAAATGGAAGTGTCAGACCTATCCTGGATCTGAAGGATCTGAACCGTTTTTTACACATCCGGTCCTTCCGAATGCAGTCAATCCACGGTCTCCTCCCTGCAAGGGGGAGAATTCATGGCATCAATAGATATCAATAGATATCAAGGATGCATATCTCCATGTGCCAATTTTTCCCGCACACCAAAAATTTCTAAGGTTCGCGGTAGAGCGGCGCCATTTTCAATTTGTGGCCTTGCCGTTGGGGCTTGCTACAGCCCCTCGAGTCTTCACGAAGATTCTGGACCCTCTCTTAGCAAACCTAAGAGCTCAGGGCATAGCCGTCATGGCTTATCTAGACGACTTGCTTCTCATGGAGAAAACAGCAGCGTTCCTAAGTCACAGCGTCACCAAAACGCTAGAACACCTAGAACGCCTAGGTTGGATCATAAACCTAGAAAAGTCGTCCCTACAACCGACTACCAGGTTGGAATACCTAGGTATGATCATCGACACCGCTCAGGGCAGGGTGTTTCTTCCAAGGCTAAAGCCTTGGCCATTGGGGATCTGGTGCGCCTGATTCTGGGCAGAAGATCTTCCTCCATTCGGTTGTGCATGAGACTGTTAGGGAAGATGGTCGCCTCTTTCGAGGCCGTCCCATTCGCCCCATTCCACTCAAGGCCTCTGCAGGGATGCATCCTTGCGGCTTGGAACAGGAAGCCCCAATCTCTGGATCTTCCTATGCGTCTATCCCCAGGGACACGCAAGAGTCTTGTCTGGTGGTTACAAACCAAGAATTTGCTGAAGGGCAAAACTTTTCTTCCTCTCCCATGGAAGATTATCACAACAGATGCCAGCCTGACAGGCTGGGGAGCTGTATTGGAGGAAACATGCTCGCAGGGGAAATGGTCTGCGACCGAGAGTCTACTGCCCATAAATATCTTGGAGATCCGGGCAGTTTACATGGCGCTCATAGAGTGGCCTTACAGACTGCGAGGTTTCCCGGTTCGGGTTCAGTCCGACAATGCCACAGCAGTGGCTTATATCAATCACCAGGGCGGTACCAGAAGTCTGGTGGCCAAAAAAGAGGTGAATCGCATACTTGTCTGGGCAGAAAAGCATGTTCCGTGTCTTTCTGCAGTCTTCATCCCAGGAGTGGAGAATTGGCAGGCGGATTTTCTCAGCCGCCAGCAGTTGTGCCCAGGAGAATGGGCTCTGCAGCCCGACGTGTTTCAGAACATATGTCACAAGTGGGGTACTCCAGACATAGATCTGTTGGCATCCAGGTTCAACAGGAAGCTGGACAAGTTTGTATCAAGGACAAGAGATGCACTTGCTCAGGGGTCAGATGCTCTGACAGTTCCCTGGGATCAGTACAACCTGATCTATGCCTTCCCCCCCGAGCCCGCTTCTGTCGCGGTTCCTGGGAAGAGTCAAGAGGGAAGAGTCAAGTCGGTCCTTTTGGTGGCCTCGGCTTGGCCCAGGCGACCATGGTACGCAGAAATCATGAAGTTGGCAGTAGGCAGGCCATGGACCCTCCCTCTCCGGCCAGATCTGCTCTCACAGGGTCCAATCTACCATCCTGCTTACGCAGTCTGAATTTGACGGTTTGGCTGCTGAGACCCACATTCTGAGAGACCGTGGCCTTTCGGGGCCAGTCCTTTCTACTCTGGTCAATGCTAGAAAGCTGGCCTCCAGGCTTATTTATTACAAGATCTGGAGGACATATGTTTCCTGGTGTGAACTCAGGAAATGGCATCCTAGAAAGTATGTCATTAACAGAATCTTGGCCTTTCTCCAGTCAGGCCTAGAAATGAATTTGGCCATAAGCACTATCAAAGTGCAGATTTCGGCCCTGTCAGTATTTTTTCAAAAGCCACTTGCATCACATTCCCTAGTACGGGCTTTTATCCAGGGGGCTATGCGGACAAAACCGCCAGTTAAACCTCCGGTATGCCCATGGGATCTGAATTTGGTTCTCTCTGCCTTACAGGGGCAACCATTTGAACCTTTGCATCTGGCTTCTTTAGTTCTCCTGCCTAAAAAGCTGGTCTTCTTAGTAGCCATATCTATGGCTAGAAGAGTATCAGAGTTGGCAGCTCTTTCCAGTAAGGAGCCGTATTTAATTATCCATAAGGACCGGGTGGTCATGCATCCCAACAGGTCCTTTCTACCTAAGGTGGTTTCGGGTTTCCATTTGAATCAGGATGTAATCCTACCATCCTTTTTTCCGGACCCTCAGTCCACAGAAGAAGAATCTTTACACACTTTGGATGTGGTTAGAGCAATCAGTATTTATCTTCAAGCAACTTCTCAGATAAGGAAAACTGATTGTTTATTTATTCTGCCGGAAGGCCCTAGAAAGGGCCAGGCGGCGTCAAAATCCACTCTCTCAAGGTGGATCAGACAAGTTATTTCTCAGGCCTATGGTTTAAAGGGGAAGATTCCTCCTTTTCGGGTGAAAGCGCACTCTACTAGGGCTGTTAGTGCTTCTTGGGCAGTGCATCACCAGGCCTCCCTGGCTCAGATCTGTAAGGCTGCGACTTGGTCATCAGTCCACACATTCACCAGATTCTATCAGGTGGATGTCAGAGGGCAAGAGGATATCGCCTTCGGGCACAGTGTACTGCAGGCTGCAGTTTAGGTCCTCCGGTCCCTGGCGGTCTATATTTATGATCTGTGTCTCCCTCCCCTCAATCTGAGCATTGCTATGGGACACCCCACTATGTAATGAAGCTCCTGTGTCCCGTGATGTATGATCAAGAAAATGGGATTTTTATATACAGCTTACCTGTAAAATCCTTTTCTTGAGAGTACATCACAGGACACAGGGCTCCCCCCCCTCTTGGGTTTTTACGTGGTTTCTTATTGCTTTGCTACAAAACTGAGGTGCCTCCCAGATGGGAGGGGTTATATAGGGGAGGAATTCTCCTTAATTGGGGTCAACCAGTGTCCATTCACCAGAGGTGCCTATATAACCCACTATGTAATGAAGCTCCTGTGTCCCGTGATGTACTCTCAAGAAAAGGATTTTACAGGTAAGCTGTATATAAAAATCAAATTTTTCTCAGCCGTGGAGGATAACAGCCGCTCATATGCTGATTAAGCCGACTGCCATGCCTCCCTGGCCGAGTCGGATGGGGAACTAACATATGCCTCCTCCAGAGCAGCTACCTTTTTTTCAATGGGATAAACTTTTTAATTAACAAGGGATGCTATTAGACTCAACTGTATAGACTGGTTTGCTTTTTTGTTTTTTTTTGTTTTATAATAATAATCACTTCAACCATTCTTAAAGGTCTGCACACTTGATCTGCTGGCTACAATTTTAATTACCTACCCTAGTTGTTGGGGCTTCCTCAGGAATTGTAGGATTCAGTGCTGTTTATATTTTTGGGCAGTTTTATATCTGATTTTGTGTCTCATACAATTTTTCAATAAAGGCTTGTTGATAGCAGATTGTTTTGTGGTGACAACCACCGTGAAAAGTGGGCAATTTGGTCTTTAGCTTACCGATGTCCTGAACCAACGTTTTTTAGTTTTCTTTACAAATTTAATCAGCTCAAATACTGGCTGGCCAGGTATCAAATCTATTTATTGTAACACTGCAGTGTTATTATTACATCCACAGGCTACAATTACCAAGTAGCCCTGATGAAGTGAGTATATTTTGCCCCCCTGAAATGCGTTGCCACCTGGCTTATGTCAAACCACAAAAGGGGCTTTTATACTTGAAACTTCTGTTCTATTTGCTTTTGTTGCTGCTATGTGGAAAACCAAAGAGGAGTACTCTGGCATTTTACTTCACATCACTGGTCAAGGTGGGCTGTTTCTATACATCTTTAGCACTCTGTGTGGGCTGCTGACAGGCATGCTGCTCTGCTTCACTTGCATTTTCGACGTTATCTATTTAAAAAAAAAAATGTATTGCTTCAGGTCAGGGTGCTTTTTTCATTTGTGTCTGTATTCTTTCAGTATAGGGCCACCCCTGCCTTAACCACATCAGTTCTGGGAGATTTACCTCCTTACTGACAAGGATGCTTTTTGCAATACGGCACTGCGTTACTTTAACTGACAATTGTGCGGTCATGCACATGTACCCATATAAAATATTTTTTTTTCCCCACAAATAGAGTTTTCTTTTCTTTTCTTTCTATAAACAAATAAAGACAGACAATTTTGAAAAAAAAAAACATATTTTTAGAATTTTTGCTATTATACATATCCCAAAAAAATTGAAAAAAAGAAATCTCTTCATCAGTTTAGGCCGATATATATTCTTCTACATATTTTTGGTTAAAAAAAATGCAATAAGCGTATATATTTGTTTGCGCAAAGGTTATAGTATCTACAAAATAGGGGATAGATTTATGGCATTTTTATTTCTTTTAATAGTAATGGCGGCAATCTGCGATTTTTAGTAGGACTGCGACATTGCGGCGGACAGATTGGACACGTTTGACACTTTTTTGGGACCATTGACATTTATACATCAGTGCTATAAAAATGCACTGATTACTGTGTAAATGCCACTGGCAGCGAAGGGGTTAACATTAAGGGGCGATCAAGGGGTTGAATATGTTCCCTCATGTGTGTTTCTAACTGTGGGGGAAGGGGACTGACTGGAGGAGGAGACATATCGCTGTTCCTAATCACTAGGAACAGCAGACCTGTCTTTTCTCGCCTGTCAGAATGGGGATGTGTCTGTTTACATACACAGATCCCCGTTCTGGCTCTCATGTCCGCGATCACAGGTGGCGGACTGACATCACGGCCGCCGATCACACGTATCGTGTCCCCCGCCGTGCAGCAGGCGAGTGGTCATGCACCTGCTATTGCCTTTAAAGGTGCCGATGTACACCTATGCCAATTTTCGGGAACAAGCCAACCTGCTGCAGTATGACAATGGCGGCTGGTGGGCAAGTGGTTAAAGTCTCTCCTCTTTATGGCTGAAAATAATCAAAAGTCTGAAATTTGGATCTAATATCAAAATCAAAGTTAATTAATGCTAATAGATCATTGGAAGTCTTGTGTCTTGCTTCAGTTTGGCAGCCTTATTTTTTGTTTGTGTCATCTTACAGATATTTGATGACACTGGGGTTCATTTACTAAATCTAGAGAGTGCAAAGTCTGGTGCAGCTGTGTATAGAAACCAAACAGCTTCCAGGTTCTTTTTTTGCCAAAGCCTAACCACTTGAGATCCGCGCTATTGCCAAATGACGGCATTAGCGCGGATCTACTTTTCCGGGACTACGTCTATTGACGTCGTCCCGGTTACGAGTGGCCTGCGCGCCCCCTGAGGGGCGCGCGCGGCGCGCTCTGTGATCGGCGAGTCCATGAGACTCGCCTGATCACCGATCCGTGTAAGGGGTCGATCCCGACCCCTTATCACGTGATCAGCTGTCAGCCAATGACAGCTGATCATGTGACAGAACGGAGCCGGTAATCGGCTATTATTCCTCCTCGCGCTGACAGCGCGAGGAGAGAAAAAAAAAGCCGATCACCGGCGGCCGTGATCGGGACATCAGTCCCGATCACGGCCAGCAATACAGCTGACCACCTGCCCCCTGCCAGTGCCCACCTGCCCACCGCAGTGCCATCCTGAATGAAAGTAAGTGCCCCCCATCAGTGCCACCCAGCAGTGCCCATAGTGCCCACAGCGCCACCCACAGTGCCACCCACAGTGCCACCCACAATGCCACCCACAGTGCCATCCAGCAGTGCCACCAACAGTGCCACCCACAGTGCCCACAATCTGCCGCAAAGGTGCTGCACCCCAGTGCCGCCCATCAGTGCCCAGCAGTGCCGCCCATCAGTGCCCAGCAGTGCCGCCCATCAGTGCCCAGCAGTGCCACCTATCAGAGCCACCTATCAGTGCCACCTATCAGTGCCCATCAGTCCCATCTATCAGTGGTACCTATCAGTGCCCATCCGTGCCACCCATCCGTGCCACTTATCCGTGCCACCCATCCATGCCATCTTATCTGTGCCCATCTTTGCCCATCAGTGCCGCCTTATCTGTGCCGATCGGTGCCGCCTTATCTGTGCCTATTAGTGCCGCCTTAACTATGCCTATCAGTGCCCACCAGTGCAGCCTATCAGTGCCCACCAATGCAGCCTATCAGTGCCCACCAATGCAGCCCATCAGTGCCCACCAATGCAGCCATCAGTGCCACCTAATCAGCGCACTTCAATGAAGGAGAAAAATGACCCGTTTGCAAAATTGTATAACAAACTATTAAAACATGATTTTTTTTTTTTTTTTTTTGCATCTTTTTTTGTTTGTTTAGCAAAAAATAAAACTCCGAGCTGTAACTAAATACCACCAAAAGAAAGCTCTATTTGTGGGAAAAAAATGATAAAAATTTCATTTGGGTACAGTGTTGTATGACCGCGCAATTGTCATTCAAAGTGCATCAGCGCTGAAAGCTGAAAATTGGTCTGGGACTGAGGGGGGTTTAAGTGCCCAGTAAGCAAGTGGCTAATTAAACAAGTTGAAGTTTAAAGTCGAATGGCTACCACGCTTAGCTGTACCAGATGTTGCACTCTCCAGTTTTAGTAAATTAACACCAGTAAGTAGGAGGAACTCTTTCAAAGTGAACGTTAGACCGTTGTCACAGGGGGCACAGGTGTCCCCCATAAGAATCCACAAAGAAAAGCTGGCACATCAGTGTAAATCAGCAAAAGGGTTGTCCTTTATTGTTCACAGTGGAACACAACCATAAAATGCCTGCACGTTCCGGTTTTTCGGGCCTTAATCATGGTCCAAATAAAAAAATGTTCCTCCACTTCTTGATTTGGTTACAACTGCAACATTTTTTAATTTCCATCCCCTTCTGTCAGATAGAGAGGGTGAGTCTCCCTAGTGGTAAAATAGACAGCAGTACTAACCTGGCGGAGGTTCTAAGGCTTGATTCACATTAACGCGTTTTTTGATGCATTTTGCATTTTGCAGAAATGCAGGGAATTTTTTTAACATGGGTTCCTATGGAACATGTTCACATCAATGCATTTTTGTGCCTCTGCATTTTTGGAAAGGGTCGGGGACTTTTTTTCCTGCAAAATTCAGCGTTTTGCATGTAATAGAAGTCAAAGGACCTGCATCAAAAACGCAAGTACCGCGTTTTTACCGTGTTTTACCACGATTTTGCCGCGATTTGCTTTTTTTTCCATTCTTTTTTTTTCATTTTTTTTCACTGTATATAGCTGGTTGCTAAGAAACCACGGTGTAAAAAAAAAAAACAACGTGGCAAAATCGCGGTAAAAACGCGACAAGCACCGCAAAAAGCACTGCAAAAACGCTCAAAAGCAACATGCATAGATGTGAATCAAGCCTAACCCTTTCCTACTCTAGCCAAAAAAACAAAAACATTTGGCTATATACTGTATACACTTTAATGCATTTTGTGCATATGTGATACTCAAAATTTGGATTAATAAAGTTGGAGGAATAGGTTCTGCATTGTTTTGGCCATCATCTACTTTTGTGTTGCAAAAACTAACAATAACAACAAAAAAACCTGCAAATAAAAAAAAAACAAGTATGATTTCCCAAGATGCCAGAGATAGCTAACAAATCTGATACTTCGGCACATAAAATAATTAAGGACAATGAAGGGAAAGTACAAAGCAAACATAAATTTTAAAACTAGAGGCACATGTGACTTTCATAAACTGTTTTTTTTTCTCTGGGGTAATAATAAAGGTAAATGGCTAAAAGCTTGTGATTTACAATACACCGCAATCGCCGTGAATTACATTCTTGATGAATTTTTATGGTTTTGAGATTTAATAAAATCTACAAATGAAGATCATAAAATATTCTAACTCATTCTTTATGAAAATGCAAGAATGCATCAAAAGACTAGTTTCGGAAACTGAATAAAAATTAACAACTACCTTGCTAATTATATACATATTTGTGAACTTTTGGTTATAAATTTGTATCTGTTGTGTTTGTGTTTTATGGATTCAAACGTATTAAGAACATTTAGGAATTGTAATCTTCTCTTTCTTTAAGGTGAATCATTAAAGAAATATTTATCTAGCAGTAAAGGAGTATTGTAATGCCCTGTACACACGTTCGGAAATTACATCAGGAAAGGTCCGATCGGATTATATTGTCGGAAAATCCGTTCGTGTGTGGGCTCTATCGGACTTTTTCCGTCGGAAATTCTGCCGGAAAAAATTTGAGAGCAGGATCTAACATTTTCAGACAAAAAACCTGATCTGATTTTTTCCGATTGTTTGTAGAGAATTCCGATCGGACAAAGTGCCACGCATGCTCAGATCAAATTACCAGACCAAAGCTATTGGCTACTAGCCTGAACATAGTCCCGTTGTACGCAACAAACGTCACCGCGTTCCGAGCGATCGGATTTTCTGACAACTTTGTCCGACCGTGTGTATGCAACACAAGTCTGACGGATTTTGTGGTCGGAATGTCCGACCGTGTGTACGGGGCATAAGAGAAAAAAAAGGCCTCATAAGATTTACCCTTAAATATACTTATTATAGTGACAAGCTTAGATTTGGGTTTGGTTTGAACTTAAGTTTGTCTGAACCCAGAAGTGAGCTGTCATTGCTGGGCCAATGGCTTGCAGGCAGGTGCTGTACATAAAGGGGCAGAGATGCCTGTGACATCATTGGCTTAACCACTGCGGCACAGTGTGGTTAGCACTCTCACCTAGCAGTAAAAAGGGTCGCTGGTCCGAATCCCAACCACGACACTACCTGCCTGGAGTTTGCATGTTCTCCCTGTGCCTACGTGGGTTTCCTCCGGGTACCTGGTTTCCTCCCACACTCCAAAGACATGCAGGTAGGTTAATTGGCTTCTGTCCAAAATTGGCCCTAGTATATGAATGGGGACCTTGGATTGTGGGCTCCTTGAGGGTAGGGACCGATGTGAGTGTGCAATGTACAGGGATAGGGATAATTGTAGAAACTCACTCAGGTTGAACTGGATGGACTGGTGTGTTTATTCAACCTTACTAACTATGTAACTTAAAGTGTAAGTTCACCTTTACAGAAAACTTACACAGGTCTCCCTCCTCACCTCCCTCCGGTTCTAAGCCTGGCATATCAGTGTCAGGACCCTGGGGCTTAGAAATCCTCTATCCATCCTCATGTCTTCTGCATAGTTGACGGGGCGGGCTATGAGGCTGCTAATTAGTCGGCACCACCCATGTGATGGCGCTGACCAATTAGAATGCTCCAAAACCATCCCCTGATGAGGGACAGTTTGGAATTCAGCTCAGGAGGATTTCTAAGCCCCGGACACCTGGTGCGGATATACCGGGGCTTAGAACTTAAGATTGCAGCGGTTGACGTCACTGCGTCAGCATAACTGACAATTGCGCGGTCGTGTGATGCTGTACACAAACAAAATTGAAGTCCTTTTTTTCCCACAAATAGAGCTTTCTTTTGGTGGTATTTGATCACCTCTGCAGTTTTTATTCTTTGCACTATAAACAAAAAAAAGAGCAACAATTTGGAAAAGAAAAACATATGAAGGGGTAACACTAGGGGGCGATCAAGGGATTAAATGTGTTCCCTAGGTGTGTTTCTAACTGTGAGGGGATGGGACTGACTAGTAGAGGAGCCAGATCGTTGTTAGTTAGTGTTACTTAGTAGGAACAGACGATCTGTATCTCATCCCCTGTCAGAACAGGGATTTGTGTGTTTACACACACAAATCCCCGTTCCTGCTCTCATGCCTGCGATTGACAGTGGCCAGCGGGGATCGTGCCAGCCGGCTATGCGCATCGGGTCTCCCACCTGTTATGGGTCTTAAAGGAGGCAACGTACCCATACGGTGATTCGCGGGAACGTGCCACTTTGCCGACAGATATCAGCGTGAGCCAGTTGGTAACTGGTTAATATAGGCACATGGCATGTTAGGTCAATTACATCATGTGCATGCCCACTCTTTGTATACGTGCAATCTCTGACCTGCAGCTTTCTGGCCCAACAATGGCAACTAACTTCCAGGTTTTGACCAAACCCAAGCTCACCCCTATTATAGACCTTTATTAAACAGTTTTGGGAGATTTAAGGGAATGTGTATGGACATTGCATTGTTAGACTATGTGGCAGACCCAACCAGGACAGGTGCTTTTCGAGGATCTGCAGGGTAGTCTTTTGCCTACTGACTATGGGTCCTGGCTTTTAAGGGGGCTGTATTCTTTGGGAGTGCCTGGGGGACCTTTCGAGTGGCTTTGCTTCAGATTTGTGTCCATGTCTCTCAAAAACACACAGACTCTGAGTACTGGAGGACTCTGATACAGTTTTGCTACCTTTATTCCCAAACCAGCAACTCCCCCCCCCCCCCTTAGACTTAGAGCAGATGCTAACATAATCAGCTCAAAACAATCTGAAGCTATGATCTGCTGCTGTAATCTGTTTACTAAGGTGTCTTTTTATCATTGTATAATTCCCCATCGTGTGCATTCTAATCCCCATTGTTAATCGAGTCCCCTATTGTTTATTTCAGTCTGCTAGTATTGTATCCACTTCACCTCATTACCACACTATTGTGGGATGTTATATGCCTATATAAATTATCTTTCTGTTTAATTATATTACTGTTTATGTTAGCTGTACATTAGATGTACTGCTATTACTGTTTACAGTTTGCATAGTGTAGAATAATGTGATCAGGCTTTTATCTGATTTTCCAGTTTGCACCTAAGCTCATCTAGCTCTTGGGTGCAATTCTCAGCTATAATACTGGTTCCAGAGTAGAGGAAGCTGTACCTTGGCAGAAGCACCCAAGCCAGTTGCTAGGAGGTCCATCACAGACTAACATGTACAGTTAGCTTAAAGTGATAAGGATCTGCATAAAAAAGGAGGCAGAGAACTTAAGTTACACTCTGCAGGGCTCAATGAGGACACTGAGGATTCTGAGAGCTGATTGGAGGGAAGGAACTCAACCCTCCTTTATATAGCATACAGGAAAAGAGCTGAGGCTGCCAATCAGCTGGAGTTCCCTCCCCTGTTCTTTTTTCTGTTGGTGTCAGGAAGACTTGTCAGAGGCGATTCATGCTGATAGCAGTGGAATGAAGCAACTGAAATGACACTAAGGCCGCGTACACACGCGGGGACTGTTCGCCCAACTTTGTCCGCTGAACAGTGTTTCGGCAAACAGTCCGCTCGTGTGTGGGCTTTCAGCGGACAGTTTCAGCGAACAGTCCGCTGAACAAGGTTTTTCGGAAATTCCGAAAAACTGTCCGCTGAAACCTTGTTTCAGCGAACAGTCCCCTCGTGTGTAGGCTTGTTCGTCAAACTAAGTTCCGCGCATGCTCAGAAAGGATTTACACGCCGAAAGTTATAATGCAGTGTATAGGACGTCGTATTTTTCGTCCCGTCGTACGTGCCGTTCACGTCATCACGCACGGTTTCAGCAAACTGTTCGTCCGTCGTGTGTGGCCATGTCCGTCCATGCTAATTTTGAGCGGACTGTTTGCCGAAACTGTTTGACGGACAAAGTTGGGCGAACAGTCCCCGCGTGTGTACGCGGCCTTAGTGCTCTTAATTGAGACAAGTTCACACAATAGAGGGATGTGCTTTGTCTATGTTTCATGTCTGAGGTTTACAACCACTTTCAGGGAGCCTGGATATTCCATGTGTTGCTTTAACTTTTTTAGGAGTATAGTTAAGCCTCTGTAGATTTGTTTGGTAACTGGAATCCTTTAGCTGGTTAGCAGGACTGAATTCTAGGGAGTATTTTTCACAGTTCTAAATTGCTCTCTAAGTACCTTCCTTTGCTAGTAATAAATTGATTAAGGATGTTCCCTCTTCTCTTTTTTAGGTTATCTAAGACTTCACAGGAGACTCCTTGTTATCTGTCACACAAAGCGGCTGGTTTACAAAAGGAATTATATAGTATGTTTATTTCAAACACCAAAAGTCTTTTAAAAATAGGAGCTTTCCCAACAAATGATTAAATACTGAAAACAGATACAAGGTCGCTTCACAAAGAGAAAAATATGACATTGGTGCTTATAACAATTACATGACCCGCTGTGCTCTCCAAAGAGTTTAAAGAACTGAGCACTGAACACTTATATTTTTGCTTTCGATAACAAAACTACCTGACATGATAGAGACAAACAAGTTAAAGTAGATGAGAATGTATAATAATTTAGAAAACAGGCAGAACTCCAGCCAAAAATAACAATGCACCGTTCATCAAAAGATAAAATAACAAAACCAGCTCTTTCTGTAATATTCAATTTCAATCTAGAGATTATGCCTGCTGTATTTTTTGTTCTGCCACTAGATGTCCTTTTGTCTGATGGCCAGCATTATATTATATGTATACCCACTTCCTCTTATCATCCCGGGCGAGCCCCCAACTTTTGACTTCACAGTGAAATGAGAGGCAACACATTGATAAAATGAATAACCCATTAAAAAGCAAAACACAGATACAGCTTTTGCTACAATAATCATCTTCAATCCAGCACAAAGGAATTGCTGAAACCAATAAAGAGGCCATACACCATTATCTAGTTATTCGATTATTTATTTGTTTGCCAAAATGTAAATATTGGCCATGGTGTTATTCAAGGGGTAACTTGATTTCATAATAATAATAATAATAATACATTTTAATAAAATACGAAGCCATCCTGGCTGTAATACATCAACACAAAATTACACTATGTCAATCCAGACAATGCTGGACGACTATTTCTCTAAAGCGCAGGCTTTGTCTTCCCGCCAGTTTTGACCAATCTGCTGCTTGCTGCTTTGTAGGGCAACCTTCCAATCTGTTGCCTGTTGCTGTGCAGGAAATCGCCGTCTGTAAAGTACATTACTCCCATTCAGGAATCAAAATACTGCTATGCAGGGTAGTTGCAATGTCCCTCTCAAATGGACGACAGTTACCTTACCTTTGCTCCCCTGTTTTGTTCAGCCAGCAGAAACAAGTAAAGGCAGCCCTGTATAGCCTCAGAGGTGCTCTAATCGTACCTAACACAACTCTCTGAGCTTCTGGGAAAGGAGGTATTGGCTTACATTGACAGGGGACATGTTTGCTTTAACCATTTCCCGACCAGCGCACGCCAATGTACGTCAGCAGAATGGCACGGGCAGGCAAATTGGCGTACAGGTACGTCCATTTGTATTTGCCGCCTTGCCATTGTGTGCGTGTGCGCATGCCGGTCGGCACCCCCGTGAGTCCGGTCGTTTCACGGGGAGGCTGAACGGGGAGATGCGGATGTAAACAGCATCTCCCTGTTTTGCCTAACAACAAGTGACACTGATCTCTGCTCCATGTGATTGGAGCAGAGATCAGTATTCACTAAGACATAGCCCAGCCCCCCACAGTTAGTAACACGCCCCTGGGACACACTTAACCCCTACACTGCCACCACCTGGTTAACCCCTTCACTGCCAGTATCATTTACACAGGAATCAGTGCATTTGTATAGCACTGATTGCTGTATAAATGACAATGGTCCCAAAAATGTGTCAAAAATGTCCGATGTGTCCGCCATAATATCGCAGTCACAATAAAAATCACTGATCACCGCCATTACTAGTAAAAAAAAATGATTAATAAAAATGCCATAAAACTATCCCCTATTTTGTAAACGCTATAACGCAAACCAATCAATAATCGCTTATTGCGATTTTTTTTACCAAAAATATGTAGAAGAATATGTATCGGCCTAAACTGAGGAAAAAAATGTTTTTTTATATATTTTTGGGGAATATTTATTATAGCAAAAAGTAAAAAATAATGCGCTTTTTTCAAAATTCTCTATTTTTGTTTATAGCGCAAAAAATAAAAACCGCAGGGGTGATCAATTACCACCAAAAGAAAGCTATATTTGTGGGGAAAAAAGAACGCCAATTTTGTTTGGGAGCCACGTTGCATGACAGCGCAATTGTCAGTTAAAGTAACGCTGTGTCGAATCGCAAAAAGTGGTCTGGTCTTAAGCCAGCAAAATGGTCCGGTCTGAAAGTGGTTAAAGAGTATGTAAACCCTAACAACAAACTTCTTTTATTTGCTCCCTTTTGATTTGTTTGACCACTTGCAGTGATGTCGCTAGGAGGTGGCTAATGGGGCTATAGCCCCGAATCTGGGGCCCATAACCCTGAGTCTCTGCGCTCCACTGCTTATGAGAGTATAAGTGAGGATCTGCTCCGCTCTTCCCACACATCCACAGCAAGTCAGCAGGCAGTGTAATGCCCCGTACACACGAGCGGACTTTTCGACATCCAAACTCCGACGGACTGAGTCCGGCGGACTATCCGATCGTGTGTGGGCTGCAACGGACTTTAGCGAAGCTAAAGTCTGACGGACTTTAGAAATGAAGCATGCTTTAAATTTTCCCGACGGAACTCCGCCGGACCCGGTCCCCTTTGAAAAATCCGCTCGTGTGTGTGCTACTCCGACGGACTAAAACCGACGCTAGGGCAGCTATTGGCTACTGTCTATGAACTTCCTACGTCGAATCCAGTCGTACGTCATCACGTTCGACTCCGTCGGAGTTTGGTGTGATGGTGTGTGGTCAAGTCCGTTCGGTCGAAAAGTCCGCCAGAACTCCGTCGGAACTCCAGCGGAACTCCGGCGGAACTCCTTTGGAGGTCTGTCAGACTTAATTCCTCTCGTGTGTACGGGGCATTACTCTCCCCCTCTCCAGCCCGTCACATTTCACTGTACACAGGTTCTAGAGCGGGGCTGAATGGGGGCGCTAGGAAGAAGAAACACACAGTATCTGAAGCCGATGACATACAAGAAGCTACAGCAAAACCAGTCCTGCAGTACACAGAGCTCTAGCTTAATGGAAACAAGATCATAGGGACTCAGAAGCAATGTCACATGTACACTGGCTGCGGTGTCTTCCAGAAATTGATGCCTTCAGGCGGTGTGCAGGTTACCCTCTCCCTCTCTGCCCCTCCCCCTCTCCCTCTTGTCTTGCTCTCAGTAAAACAAGGGACAGTATGTAAAAATCTGAGGTTTTTTTTTACACCTGTCTCTGAAATGTTCCTTACCAACATCCTTTTGGTCTAAAAATCCTGAGATTATAGCTGGGCCACCTCTCCAGTACCTTCTCAGCCATTCTAGAAACATGTCTGTGTATACTGTGTATACATGTATGTGTATACTGTGTGGGCCCATAATCTCTGATTGCCTGGGGGCCCCATAATCTCCTATTGCCCGGGGGCCCCACGAGTTGTCAGTCCCCTGGCCATAAATGCAGTTTCTGACCATCTCCTGTATCAATCATGTCTGCAGTCCATGGCCATCTCCTGTATGATGTCTGCAGTCTCTGACCATCTCCTGTAGTATGGCTGCAGTCTCTGACCATCTCCTGTATTATGTCTGCAGTCTCTGGCCATCTCCTGTACTATATCTGCAGTCTCTGATCATCACCTGTGATATGTCTGCAGTCTTTGACCATCTCATGTAGTATTTTGCAGTCTCTGACCATCTCCTGTAGTATGTCCACAATCTCTGACCATCTCCTGTAGTATGTCCACAATCTCTGACCATCTCCTGTAGTATGTCCACAATCTCTGACCATCTCCTGTAGCATCTCTGCAGTCTCTGACCATCTTCTGTAGTATGTCTGCAGTCTCTGACCATCTTCTGTAGTATGCCCGCAGTCTCTGATCATCTCCTGTAGTATATCTGCAGTCTCTGACCATCTGCAGGTAGTATATCTGCAGTCTCTGACCATCTCCTGTAGTATGCCCGCAGTCTCTGATCATCTCCTGTAGTATATCTGCAGTCTCTGACCATCTGCTGGTAGTATATCTGCAGTCTCTGACCATCTCCTGTAGTAGGTCCGCAGTCTCTGATCATCTCCTGTAGTATATCTGCAGTCTTTGACTGTTCTCCCGTAGTGTGTCTTACACATATACATCTCACATCACTCACATGCAGCCTATGTTACACAAATACATCTCACATGCAGCCTTTATAGGCTGTGTGTGGGTGATGTGAGGTGTATATGTATAATATAGGCTGCACGTGAGTGACATTACACACACACACAAAACTTTCACACGTATACTGACGAAACATACACAGGAAAAAAAAATCACATGTGTACTGTAATTATATACAGGAGAAAATATATATATATATTATTTATATTTTAGTGAAGTGAAAATGAATAGTGCCTCCCCCCCCAGTTGTGATTGTGGTATCGTATGTGCCTCCCCCCCCCATATATATACCGTATTTATCGGAGTATAACACACGCCGGCATATAACACGCACCCCAAGTTTAGGAGGGGATTTAAAAGAAAACAACTTTTAGGAGGGAAGTTTAAGGAAAAAAACTTACATTTAAATGCCCATCAATGCAACCTTATCAGTGTAATTTGCAGCCTTGCATTGCAGCCTTGTCAGTCATTTGCAGCCTTCCATTTAGCCTTGTCAATCATTTGCAGCCTTGTCAGTCATTTGCAGCCTTCCATTTAGCCTTGTCAATCATTTGCAGCCTTGTCAGTCATTTGCAGTCTTGTCTGTGTCTTTGTCATTTAAAAATGGCGCTGCCGTGATACAGAGCGTATGTCCTATGTATCTCGGCGGCGCTCAGTAGTTCTCGGCCGCTCTCGGGGCTTTCGGGTATTTTCAGGCGCACTTGGCCGTTCTCGGCTATTTTCGACCACACTCGGCCGTTCTCGGCGGCTTTCGGCATTACCAAAAGCCGTCAAGAATGGCCGAGTGTAGCCTAAATTACCCGGAAGCTGCAGAGAACGGCAGAAAGGGTTAGAAACAGCGGGGGATCGGCGTATAACACGCACCCCCGATTTCCCCCTGACTTTAGGGGGAAAAAAGTGCGTGTTATTGGCGGATAAATATGGTAGTTCCTAGATTTGCCACTGACTGACATTCCAGCAGTGGTTTGTTGCTAAAATCACCCAGCATTTAGCAACCAACCACATGACTCCGCCCCCCGGCGTTCAGCGGAGAGCGAAACCCAGATGTAAGGAAGGGCTTTCTGGGGACCCTCATGTAAGGAAGGACTTTCTGGGTACCCTGATGTAAGTAAGGAGGCTCTCTGGGGACCCTGATGTTAGGGGGGCTTTCTGTATATTATATATACATGTGTATGCCCACCCAAGCATATGACTTTCTTTACTTCGCTGCTATGGGCTCTAACCCAAAATCTTTTGTAGACCCAGCAACGCCACTTGCCCACTGGGCACTTTAGCCCCCTTATTAACCAGACCAATTTTCAGCTTTCAGCGCTCTTACATTTTGAATGACAATTACTCAGTCATGCAACACTGTACCCATATTATCCTATATAACACTTGTGGAGTAGTTCACTAAAACTGAAACCCCTATTGCAGTGGATACCTAAAATCTAACTCGTATCCTAGTTCCTTCTGGGGAAAATCTGTGAGACAATCACACAAGCAGGAAATTACAGTTTTGGCGTCCAGGTTGCCGTATTGCATTTACAGAACATTACAGCTGCTGTGATTGAACAGGAAAGGTATTTTTAATAACATTAAAATACAATATGGCCTGTGTAGCAACTGTATAAACAATTGTATAAACAAATGGCCACTGCCCCCACCTATAACTGGCCTTTGCAGCATATGGAAGGGCGATGCATGTCAAACAAAACCAAAGAAACATCCCAGCTCAACTTACCAACCAGCCTTACCGACCAGCCTTACCGACCAGCCTGCAACCAACTGAATTATCCTGCCTAAAAGGCCGGAAACACAGGGACACGCATACACTCTACAGTACTTCAGCTCTATATATGAGTGGCCTGTCTTGGAAATTGTGTGTCCCTGGTTGTTTCACATTTGTACAAATTATATTTTCTGGTCCTTAAATACCTCCTATGGTCACCTGCAGTCCTTGGCTTGTTGTGGTATTTCTAGAATCCTTGAATCTCCATTGATTGCAGTTTATATAATTGTCCTAGTTCCTGGGAAGGTTTGTGACTTTAATGGACAGCATCCCCTGAGGAAGCCCAGATTGAGGGCAAAACATGTTGGGAACTACATCAAATTTGCTGTATTCATAAGGACTGCACTATATGTACTTGCTGTGAAATTGTTTTTAGATATATTTTTTTAACTAATTTCAAAATAAAATTAAATGTATTTCTTTTAATATATTTTTCTGGATCTATTTCTTAGTATACACACATTAAAAATCCCCCACATACTCCAATATCTTCTGAATTCGGGGATATAGTGCTAACTTCAGTGGTTTTGTCCATGGTTAAGAGACTATCCTGTCTAAAAGCATGCATTAAAAATAAGGGTTTAGTTAGCACACATTTGCAAATACATGTGTAAGCTGCAGAGCCACGTCACAGCACCCCAATAATATCTGATATCCTAACTCTGTACATTCTGAGATCCTCCATAGCGGAAACACGTGCATAATAATGGACAGATAGAGGGCAGGTGAGCTTGGAGGGAACCCACCCCTCTTTAAAGGCACAGGGGCACACTGGACACCCAGCACATAGCACAATGTCAATGAAGGTGTGCAGTATTCCAACAGTACAAACAAATGGCCCCACCTATAACTGGCCTTTGAAGCAAGGGGCACATGGAAGGGCGATGCATGTGTAGCAATTGTATATGCTATATTATTTTTCAATTTGCTATATTTTTATTTATTTTACAAACATGACGTTACTCTTTGTGTTATCAAAAACAATGTTTAACGCTCAAATATAAAGTGCAACAAATAAATATATTAATGTAGTAAAGATCAAAATCAAACTGTAAATGATAAAGCAAAGATATTACTAAATCATTAAAGTGGTTGTAAACCCTTACAAATCACTTTGACCTACAGGTAAGCCTAGATTAAGGCTTACCTGTAGGTCCAAGAAATCAAGAAATATCTCCTAAACCTACACGGTTTAGGAGATATTTACAAAAAGACAGGCACCGCTGTCTAAGGCGCATGCTCCGTAGACAGCGGCGCGCAGGCGCACTGAGCATGCCGCAGATCACGGCGATATGCCGCTCGTGTCGGCTCCCGTGCGCATGCGTGGGAGTGACGTAATCGCGGCTCCGGCGAATCACAGTGCCGGAGCAGCGAGACCCAGAAGTCTCTTCGGGATACATGGCAGCTGTGAAGATAAAGGAGGAGGACCGATTCGGGGGCTTCGTTCTCAGGTAAGTTATTCATAATGAGCTAGTATGCTGTGCATACTAGCTCATTATGCCTTTGCCTTGCAGGTTGCATTTAAAAAAAAAGTGCCTTTACTTCCTCTTTAAAGTGCATCAATCTATATAATATGCAACAATGTACATATAAGGTGCAAAAAAAAGTGATATTTAAAGTGCTGGTGCTCTATAATTGTCCATCAATTCCTAAAGTCATAAGATCCCCAAATCCACATAAGAGAATACTTCCTGAGATCCTAGAATATTAATATCCACCAATGTGAAAAAAAAAACATCTCCACTTGTCACCAGTAGTGCATTGATCCTCCACCTCTATGCACTCACCAGATAGTAACATTAGCATGTAGTCACAGGCTTTCTTGCAAGCACATAGAATTCACTTTTGAACTCCAACTTTAGATCACCAGAATGGGGTCCTGAGCAGGGAGCTAGGATGGCCGCCGATCCAAGATCCAGAAGTGGCAACGTGACGTCAGCACGTAAGGCTCTACCTACTCTTTAAATTGTAAACTCCATAAAAAGCTGCAGGTAAACAGGGCCCTATAATGTATGGCTGTCGCCATGTTGCAATGTAACACTGAATACAGCCATTTCTGCGAGTTTAGCAGCTTTTTAAAGTTTGCTCGTACTCCTGTAACAGAGAATGAATCCATAGTAGATGTGGCCAATCAGCCTTCATACAACTGAGAACTTAGAACTTCTATTAGATGCTTTTGCAAATTCATAGTCTTCACTTTAATTTGATGCTTTTAATTTTATTTATTTTTTCCTTCTTAAAATGCCGTTAGAAAACCATCACATTGTAAACATAGCAGTTTTTGCCTTCATTTTTTTGTTGTTGTTTAATGCAAGGACTGAGCATCTTCCACATAATGCAGTTTTTATACTAGGATCACTGCAGGTTACACGCAACAATAATTGCCACTCTATAGGAAACACAAAGCTTGGCTTATCTCAGGAATACAGTAAAGTTTGCTCATCCGTAGCAGGGAAAACAAAGATGTTTTGTAAAGAACACCAACCCAACGAGACGAGCAGCAGCCTCGTGTCTATGCGGACTCGTGTCTATGCCTTCACTGTTTCGATGTCAGGTATAATAAAGGGATCATGTACTCTCTGTTTCTTAGTGCCACAGGAGCTCACAGAATTTCTTATGCAAATATTGACTTTCCCAAAGTAGGTATTTGCATAAACTTAATCAAGCCCCTGCTACTGTATGTGACAGTGCTCCAGCTTAGCTGGTGACACCTTTCAAATATTGGATTTCCCTTCTCTATGGTGAGATTTAGAATCACTTCTTGTTGGGTCTTTGGTAAAAAAATTAAAGGGATATCTCCCCACTGAGGACAACAACATTAATAAGGTTCTTCTAACTCTTACTGTATTCAAAAATTAATCAAAAGTTTTAGATATAGTTTTACCTTAGAAATATCTGAAGGCCCCACCATAGTCTAGTACTTTGGCAACCATAGCATTTATTTATGTATTTTTATACCTTTGCACAACACTTGCATTTTACTCACTCCCGATTAGTAAGGAATAGGTCCTCGGACTTGCCCTGAATGTCTTGGAGGGAGGCAGGTGACCTTATGGTCAGGTTCTCCCCCTCCCATGGAGTCTCTCTTTGGAAAAGCCCCACCTGGTACTTGGGTGGACCTTGCTTCAGCAGGTCACTTGAAGAATGGGGTCTGCTTGGTTTTTGGCCCAGTGGGAGCATGAGAACCCTGGTCCCCATCAGGAGTCTTGCTCCCCAAGGGATCATGGCCAGGGCCCTATCTCTTTGGAGGAGAGCAATGTGTACATCCTGTGCACTTTTTTGCGGGTCACTTCTTGTTTGCTCACTTTTTTATTGCAACTGATGTTTAATTGTGAGTGTGTGCACTGCATTGTGGAGAAAAATACATTTACTTTAGATACATCACTGGTTTTCCTTCAATTTTCATAAATATACGTATGCCTTGCACAATCTCAATTAAAGGCCAGCAACAGTTAGCTTTAAAAGAAAAAAAAATAATAATAATATTGACTCTATTACACTCTTAAATATTATGTAAGTTTTTAAAAAGGTTTGTAACAAGAACCTATAGTTACCTTAATCCACGTTCTTCCTCTTCACCGATTGCGGTTGTGATGATGGATAAGCTAAGCCATTCTGCATGCCGTTCTTAAACTGGTCTTGTTAACATCTTCTTTTTGACATTGTCATGACTACACCATAATTAGTGCTGGAAGAGTGGCCACATCATAGGGATAAAATGTGGCTGCCGCTAGAGGTATCCCACCTACATTCCTGCACTAAAGATCAGAGGACTGGGATGCCATCATGGGACTGTAGGTTAAGGTAAGTATCAGATTGTGTTAATAAACTGTATTTTTAAATAGCTTCTATGGGGTGGAGGTGCAATATATTTATTTATTTAATTCATTAAGCTAGCCATAGTTTACCTTTAATCTTTCTATATAAACTTTATGTTAATAGGCTCTCAAATGTATCCAATCCAAGAATGTGATTTCTAAAGCTTTGTCCATAAGTGATGTGCTGTCCTTGGAGTATCCAAAGTATCCAAAGTGCACCAGAGCTGCCACATGAAGGAATGTGAGTGTACACCAGGGGTGTCCAAACTTTTTTCAAGAGGGCCAGATTTGATGAAGTGAACATGCGCGAGGGCCGACCATTTTGCTTGACATTCTTTGAACCATTAAAATTGGTCGAATGCTGCGTACACACGATTGGACTATCTGTTGGACTTAGTCCGGCGGACAAACCTCCGGACTTTGAAGCGGAGGTCCGCCAGACTTCAAAACGAGCGGACCTGCCCACACATGACCGGACTTTTCCGGTGGACTAGGTGTAGCGGACAAACCACCGGACTATGGCCGGACTTTTGAAATGAACGGACTTGCCCACACGGAGGAAAGCCCGTTAATTTTGAACGCGGCTCCAGGTAGACAGGACTAGCGAAGGAAGTCAATGTCAGATTGACACATCGCTGGCCCCGTCACCTGGTATGGACCTAAAGGGGAAGCCCTACGCCGAAAAAATGGCACGGGTCCCCCCAAAGTCCATATCAGACCCTTATCCGAGCACGCAGCCCGGTCGGTCAGGAAAGGGGGTGGGGACGAGCGAGCGCCCCCCTCCTGAGCTGTACCAGGCCGCGTGTCCTCAACATGGGGGGGTGCTTTGGGGAAGGGGTGGCCTGCGGCCCTCCCACCCCAAAGCACCTTGTCACAGACAACCAATGGCCAGGGTTGTCGGGGTCTGCGGGCGGGGGGCTTATCGGAACCCAGGAGCCCCCTTTAATAAGGGGGCCCCCAGATACGGCCCACCACCCAATGTGAATGAGTATGGGGTACAATGTACCCCTACCCATTCACCTGGTGAAATAATTTTTAATAAAATACAACACAAGGTTTTAAAATAATTTATTGCACAGCTCCGGAGGTCTTCTTCTGTCTTGGGGGGTCTTCTTGTCGGACTCCTCCGCTATCTTCTGCTAGCTCTTTTACTAGCGGAGGAGCCCGGCTTTCTTCTTCGTCGCCGTCCGGGGGTCTTCTTCCGACTTCAGGGGTCTTGTCCCCCTCTTCGGTTCTTCTTGTCGGGCCTTTGCCTTCTTCTCCCAGCTCTTTTACTAGCGGTGGCCCGGTCTTCTGTCTCCGCTGCCTCTTCTTCCGACTCAGAGAGTCTTGTCTCCCTCCTTGGTTCTTCTTGTCGGGCCACCGCTTTCTTCTCCCAGCTCTTTTACTAGCGGTGGCCTGGTCTTCTGTCGTCGCCACCGCCGCCTTCTCTTCTTCTCTTATTCCTTGAGATGTTGACTCGACGCTGTCTCTGGCCGCAATGACAGGGACGCGTTGTGCGCAACTTATATAGGGACAAAGGGCGGGGTAACCGAGTGATGTCCCCACGTCTTATGATGTCACAGTCCTGGAGGATGCTAAGGCGGGGTCACATGTGACATCACCCGGTGACCCCACCCATTTTCCCTATATAAGTTGCCGCACAACGCGTCCCTGTCATTGCGGCCTGAGACAGCGTCGAGTCAATATCTCAAGGAAGAAGAGAAGAAGAAGAACAGAAGAAGAGAAGGCGGTGGCAAAGACAGAAGACCGGGCCACTGCTAGTAAAAGAGCTGGGAGAAGAAAGAGGAGGCCCGGCAAGAAGAACCGAAGAGGGGGACAAGACCCCCGAAGTCGAAAGAAGAGGCGGCGGCTACAGAAGACCGGGCCACCGCTAGTAAAAGAGCCGGGAGAAGAAAGCAGAGGCCCGGCAAGAAGAACCGAAGAGGGGGGACAAGACCCCCGAAGTCGGAAGAAGACCCCGGGGGGCGACGAAGAAGAAAGCCGGGCTCCTTCGCTAGTAAAAGAGCTAGCAGAAGATAGCAGAGGAGTCCGGTGGAAAGACCCCCAAGATGGAAGAAGACCCCCGGAGCTGTGCAATAAATTATTTTAAAACCTTGTGTTGTGTTTTATTTACATTTTTTCCCCAGGTGAATGGGTAGGGGTACATTTTACCCCTTACTCATTCACATAGGATGGGGGGCCGGTATCTGGGGGCCCCCTTATTAAAGGGGGCTCCCGGATTCCGATAAGCCCCCCGCCTGCAGACCCCGACAACCAACGGCTAGGGTTGTCGGGAAGAGGCCCTTTTCCTCATCAACATGGGGACAAGGTGCTTTGGGGTGGGCCCCCCTTCCCCAAAGCACCCCCCATGTTGAGGGCACATGGCCTGGTACAGCTCAGGAGGGGGGGCGCTCGCTCGTCCCCACCCCCTTTCCTGACCGGCCAGGCTGCGTGCTCGGATAAGGGTGTACAGGGCATTAGTGTGTTCGTCTGAGAACTAATACACCGCCCCAACAAGAATTCTCCTGCCTTTGTGACTGTGTGTGGTGAAGAGATGAGCTTGGGTGTGTTATTTGGGTATACCGTATGTATCGGCGTATAACACGCACCTTCACTTTAAGAGGGAGGTTTCAGGAAAAAACGTACATTTTAAATAAAGAACTGTGAAGCAAAATAAGGGTCAGTGCCCATCAATGCACCCTAATCAGTGCCCATCTACAGCCTCACAATTGCCATGATTGCAGCACCACCATTGCCATGAGTGCAGACTCACCATTGCCATAAGTGGAGCCTGATTATCCAATCTGCAGCCTCAGAAGGGAAAGGGAGGGGGGCAGGACAAGCACCAACAGATTACATACAGGAAAAACTCCTGTGGTATATATATATATATATATATATATATATATATATATATATATATATATATATATATATATATATATATATATATATATATATACCTACCATCGTTTCTAGACGCTATAACTTTTGCACAAACCAATTAATATTTGTTTATTGAGATTTTTTTTTACCAAAAATATGTAGCAAAATACATTTTGCCATAAATTCATCAAGATTTTTTTTTTATTCGATATGTTTTATAGCAGAAAGTCAATTTTGTTTCTTAAAAATTGTCTGTCTTTTTTTATTTATAGAGCAAAAAATTAAAAAAAGCGCAGACGTGATCAATTCCACCAAAAGAAAAGTCTATTTGTGGGGAAAAAAAAGGACATACAATTTTTTTGGGCTACAGCGTCGAACAACCGCACAATTCAGTCAGTTAAAATAATGCAGTGCCGTTTAGCAAAAAATGGCCAGGTCAAGAGCGGGCTAAATCTTCCAGGGGGTTAAGTGTTTAAGCCAGGTGCATTTTGGATTATGGTGTCTCACAAACCTGACTCCTCCTTTACCCCAGAAATTGGGCTGCTGCTATGAGGTAAAAAAAAAAAACATTTTATTTCTGCCATGCTATAGGCTTTGATATAATTGTAGCGCACTACTCCCTTGGGAGCTGCTGGGTAGTTCATACAGTACTGCTAACATACCTCCGTTCTCGCACCCCGCATGATTCACAACAGACACAGTCAATAAAGATTGAACAGATAACTTTTATTCCTCTTGCTGCAGTCCAGGTGTAATGGTGATAGTGGGAAATATGAGCTGCCTTCTCCTTCTGATTCCTCTTTGAGTAGCTAAGACCCTTTCCCTTAACAAACTGACCGATGCCCTTCTGAAAAGCACCTTGGTAATTGGATGCTGGAAGTCCCAGGCCTCACCTGCCCATCTTGCCTCCTGCGATCCTCACCAGGCCAGTTCAGCAAAGTCTGGATAACATCCCGATCTACTCCATCCTCTTTGCAGCTACTTCCCGCATCTTGTGGATGGAACCATCCCAGCTGGGATGCCTGGTTTACTTCCCCAGGGTTTATTGGATGTCTTGGTGTGCTTGAACCATCCAGCACTGAGGTCTCTGAACCCCCAGGCCTTCAGGTTTTGGTTCCTGCTCTCCAGCATTGGGGCCTCTGAAACCTCAGGCCTTCAAGCCTGCTACTTAGAGTCACATTTTGGCTGCTTCTCTGGACTGGACAGTTTCTTCCCATCCTCCCCAGGAAGCATGTGACCTCAGTATATATATATCATTCCCGCCCCTGCCCATACAAATTAATGATTGGGCCAGGGCCATATACACTGCCTGCACTCCAGTCCCTGACCCGCCTTCTTTCCAGAACATTTCTTATGGAAAGCAAGGCAGGTTTTTCCAGGGCAGTGTACAGGTGGTCCCCCTCTATTCTACTACTCCTCTCAAACCAAATTAACAACCATGCCTAAACAAAAAAGGGTAAGGCGTTGGCAATTTTACCTAACTCTTACCTATTAGCACCCACTTAAAGGTGGTGGGCGCTACATACACCCCCCTCTAGAATCACAACTGTCCCCAGTTGTGGAAAAGGAATCCACGAACCAGGGAACAGTCCTATCCTACCTCCTAAACACGAGGCATCTCATAGACCCCTAGAATGTGGTGTGTGTAACATTGAAAAGTATATAGAAAAGATCACGATACAATATTTACATACAACAATTCCTAACTATAGATCCCAATACTTAGTGAATGATACAAAGAGAACCATCCAGCACTGAGGTCTCTGAACCATCAGGCCTTCAGGTTTTTGTTCCTGCTCTCCAGCACTGGGGCCTCTGAAGCCTCAGGCCGTCAAGCCTGCTCCTTAGAGTCACATTTTGGCTGCTTCTCTGGACTCAGTTTCTTCCCATCCTCCCCAAGAAGCATGTGACCTCAGTATATATATATATATATATATATATATATATAATTTCCACCCCTGCCCATACAAATTAATGATTGGGCCAGGGCCATATACACTGCCTGCACTCCAGTCCCTGACCCGCCTTCTTTCCAGAACATTTCTTAGGGAAAGCAAGGCAGGTTTTTCCAGTGCAGTGTACAGGTGGTCCCCCCTCTATTCTACTACTCCTCCCAAACCAAATTAACAACCAGGTCTAAACAAAAAAGGGTAAGGCATTGGCAATTTTACCTAACTCTTACCTATTAGCACCCACCTAAAGGTGGTGGGCGCTACATAATGTTCCCCAATAAGATTTTTTTTGCATTAAACATAAAAGTAAACATTCCATATTACATAGCCCCAAACCCCTGTTGACTTTGAATTGTTGGCACATTTCCCATTGGATTTCCTGTAAACAATTTCCGTTGATATTATCAGCCTGCCGTGTGTCATTGCTGCATCATCAGCAAAATACTATTTGTGTTCTGATATGCGTAAAATAGAACTCAATTCAATGCCAACTGCCTCTTTTATTCCACCAGCCTTTTGTACGATGAATCAATGTAAACGACTATTCTTCTTTGTCCCTCTGTTCTTTCCAAGCACCAGACTTCCCCGTGGTGTCTTCCCACAGTGCCGCCATCCTTTGTACGCGGCGTCCCACTGCCCATGTTTTCCATGCCTCCGAGGTAGCTGTCTTTGGCTATGGATGCTCAATCATACATTTATTATGAGATATATTCAAAACGACAGAAAGTCAATAAAATGTTTTCATGCCCCATAAAGTATTTTCCGAATCTGCTTCACTGGGTGGCATTGTATTATTCATTTATTCTCTTTCTTCCCACGTCAGAACCAAGCCGGTGTTCAGAAGTTGCTTCCGTCAAATGCAATGGACTTCAGAAAATGTAGCAAGTTCAGAAAAGTTTTTTGTTTTTGTTTTTATCTTCTTTGTTTTTTTTTTTCTAAATATCACTTCAGAGATCTCTAGCGAGAAACTATTCAGCTTAACATGCATTCACTGTCTCCAACACGGTCTCTCATCATCGTGTATATATTTTTTCTTTTTCTTTTCTCTGCCTCCCCTTTCTATTCCTCTAAACTTTAGTTACCGTATTTATCGGCTTATAATAGGCACCTTCAATCTAAGAGGGAAGTTTCAAAATAAAGCACTTTGAAGCAAAATAATGGTCAGTGCAAGGGCGGATCCGGGGGGGGGGGGAAATGGGGCAATTGCCCCCCCCCCCCGAAATAGCACTGACTGATGTGACATGACATGTCTGAGTCGCACTTCAGGTGCTCTGCGGCTGCCTCTGTTGAGTCTCTCTCACATCAGCCGATGAGCGGCGCAGAGAGAGAGACTCGATAACAGCAGGAGGAACAGGTGGGTGGAGCCTCTTCCCCTGCACTCGTTGCTAATGCCTGGGCCTGCCTGGCGTCTAGCAACGAGTGACATCAGTGAGTAACGTCGGACTCCAGTCTCACTCTCAGAGCCGACGTGACTCACAGTCACTGTATGGAGCGTTGGAGCTGCTGGAGAACAGGCCAGGGAGGGAGAGGAGAGAAGTTACTTGCAGTCACATATCCAGCGGCTGGCGTCCACATCCACAGTCATTCTGTGACTGCAGAGCCAGCATTCTTCTTTCTCCGCTGAGTCCGCCCCTGACTGTGTTGGCCCCACCCAACGGCACGCACCCTCCTCCCTCCATCTTACTCACGATACAGGCCTCCACCGCCCCTGAGTTAGTGTTGGCTCCACCCACCGCAGGTGACGAGGCAAGTGACAATCTAATGTGTGGCAGGCTAAGTGGCAAGTGGCAATCCGCTATGTGTGGCAGATGACGTGGCAAGTGACATTCCGCATTTGGTGAAAAGTGACGTGGCAAGTCACAATCCGCAGTGTGTGGCAGGTGACGTGGCAAGTGACAATCCGCAATGTGTGGCAGGTGACGTGGCAAGTGACAATCCGCATTTGGTGACGAGTGACCAACCCGCATTTGGTGACAAGTGACGTGGCTAGTGACACCCTCAGGGCTCCCACTGATTCTGCATTATGGTGAGTTGAACCATTTAATTTTATATTACAATGTAATAATAGAAATTATGCGTTTCAATCATCCTGACACCATAACCACCATGGTGCCGTAATGATTGAAGTGCCAATACCAGCCATTTCCCATATAAATTGCCCCCAAACATTTTATAGCAGTGCCCCTCCCGAGTCTGGACTCTGGATCCCCCCCTGGGTCAGTGCACATCAATGCAGCTTGATTAGTGCCCATCTGCAGCCTCAATGTAGCCTGATCTGTGCCAATCTGCAGCCTCAATGTAGCCTGATCTGTGCCAATCTGCAGCCTCAATGCAGCCTGATCTGTGCCCATCTGCAGCCACAATGCAGCCTTATATGTGCCCATCTGCAGCCTCAATGTAGCCTGATCTGCACCAATATGCAGCCTCTATGCAACCTGATCTGTGCCAATATGCAGCCTCAATGCAACCTGATCTGTGCCCATTTGCAGCCTCAATGCAGCCTGATATGTACCCAACTGCAGCCTCAATGCAACCTGATCTGTGCCCATCTGCAGCCTCAATGCAGCCTGATATGTGCCCATCTGCAGCCTCAATGCAGCCTGATCTGTGCCCATCTGCATCCTCGATGCAGCCTGATCTGTGCCCATCTGCAGCCTTAATGCAGACTGATATGTGCCCATCTGCAGCCTTAATGCAGCCTGATATGCGCTCATCTGCAGCCTGATCTGTGCCCATCTCTCATCAATGCAGCCTGATGCCCATCTGAGATGGGGGGACTCTGATGTGAAGGGGAGCTCTGATTTGATTGCAGGTCCCACTGATATGAAGAGGGGATTCCGGTGTGATGTTAATTTCACTGTTGTGCAACGTCCTAGGCTCAGGTTTTCCATTGATGGAAAATAAAATTTTCATTTTTTTACACCATAGACTGGAATGCCTTGAGCTTACTGCTAAAGGTTGCCACAATTAAAAAAGGGTGAGAAACAATTATCCAAACAACTCTTCCATGGTGCACAGACAGGTACATAAGGGTGGGGATAAGATGAGAGCACCACAGGTATTTAATAAATTCAGTAAAGCTTTATTGGCCACAATAGAAAGCAAAGCAGAAGACCTCACAGATATGTTGGAAAGTCAGAAGACTGGACTTATGTGACAGCTGAAGGTGTGTGACCTTTGTGTCAAGGCACTGCTCAATGGCTCAAAGGGGAATGAAATCCATAGGAGCTCACCCTTTGGGAGTGCTGAGATGCTACTGTGATTCTAATCAAGTGAGATGCGAAGAGCTCGCTTAGTTATCGAAGAGAAACTTAAAAGTGGATCAGAGCAAGGATCTGTTGTGTCATTTGGCAATTGAAGCCCTGACCAAACAAAACCCGGGTCTGTAGCTGAAGAGTTGGGGGTTCCAAAGTAATACGCCAGGAGTGGAACAGCCTACATATGAGGGATGGGCTGCTGTACAGGAGAGGCCACTCTGAAGATTGAGAAGAAAAGTGTCAGTTTTTCCTTCTGCAGAAACATTGGCCAACTGTGTTGGGAGTACTGCATAATGAACATGGACACTTAGGCCCAGAAAGGACCTTCCGGTTAGTCAGAGACAGGTTCTACTGGCCTAACATGATAGCAGAAGCGGAGAGCTATTGTCATTCCTGTTTGCCATGCATTTAAAGAAAGACCCTGCCCATTAGAGCAGCACCCATGGGGCACCTGCAATGTCAAGGGCCCATGGAGCTGGTTTGCATTGACTTTCTGTGTCTGGAGCCTGATGTAGGTGGAAGAAGTGCTGTCCTGGTGGTGACTCAGTATGCCCAAATCTACCCCACCAAGGATCAGCAAGCCCTCACAGTGATGAAAGTATTGCCCATGTGAATTCACTCTGATTAAGGCAGGGACTTTGAAAGCAGACTTGTACACCAACTATGTCAATTGTTGTGCATATAGAAGTCCAGGACTTCTCCGTTAGTGATGGACGAACTTCCGACGGGACATTTCGCGAACGCGGACCGCGAACGCGGCCGATAGTTCGCGAACCGGAACCTTCGCGGCGGGCCCCATTGACTTCAATGGGAGGCGAACTTCGCAAACCTACATGTCAAATTTGCAGCCACAAAATAATTAATAGCTGTGCAAAAATAGTCCCACCACATGGCCAATGACATAACACATGTATGAGGTGAATCTGGGATCGACAACTACAAGCATTATTTTTTTTATATGGGAAATTGTTGTGACAATTCAGGACTGTGGAGCGCATGAAGGCAATGGAGGAGAGGGAAGGTCAGGGACCAGGGTAGGCAAAGAAGAGGGTGCAGGAGATGATCACCAGCAGCGTGACATACAGCAATGACACCTGCACCGTGATAGAGTCATCTGACACCAGCACCGTGATAGAGAGCACTGACATCAGCAGCGTGACATACAGCAATGACACCTGCAGCGTGATAGAGTCATCTGACAACAGCACCGTGATAGAGAGCACTGACATCAGCAGCGTGACATAAAGCACTAACACCAGCACCGTGATATACAGCACTGACAGCAGCACCGTGATAGAGAGCACTGACATCAGCAGCGTGACATAAAGCACTAACACCAGCACCGTAAAATACAGCACTGACAGCAGCACCGTGATAGAGGGCACTGACATCAGCAGCGTGACATAGAGCAATGACACCTGCACCGTGATAGAGTCATCTGACAACAGCACCGTGATAGAGAGCACTGACATCAGTAGCGTGACATAAAGCACTAACACCAGCACCGTGATATACAGCACTGACAGCAGCACCGTGATAGAGAGTACTGACATCAGCACCATGATATACATCACTGACACCTGCACCGTAAGAAGCCCCAGGAGGAAGTCAGCATAGCACAGGGATGGTGGGAGCCCCTCATAATGAGCAAAGCACAGGGATGATGGGAGCCCCTCATAATGAGCATAGCACAGGGATGGGGGGAGCCCCTCATAATAAGCAGCCCCAGGAGGATGTCAGCATAGCACAGGGATGGTGTGAGCCCCTCATAATAAGCAACCCCAGGAGGATGTCAGCATAGCACAGGGATGGTGGGAGCCCCTCATAATAAGCAGCCCCAGTAGAAATATGACCCACCCCTGTATACCACCCCTGCGGAAGGGCCTGCCTCTTCCTCTGCCTGTCATTTTTTAAATGACCCTGTGACAAAACTCTCAGTCCCTATACCGATGAAGGACTGCTGCAGTATAGGGCAGCGGTCAGCAGTAGTGCACCTTAACCCTATGTATTGTGGACCTATACCAGTCCTTATAGAATAGCAGACTGTACCTCACTCAACCCTATGTACTGCAGCACCCTACACCAGGTTATTACCAGTCCTTATAAAGGACCTTTGTGGAACAAGTAGGTTGTGAATGATTAGCAGACTGCAGCAGAAGGGCAGCAGTCAAGTATAATATTCTTTCTATATTTGGAAGAAAGAATATTATACGTGTACAAGCCTATTACCATACCAGTCCTGAAAAGAACCTTTGTGGAACTAATAGTAACAGCTACTGATTAAACTGACCCTCACTGCCTCACACACAGCTTCCTGCCTGTCCCTATATAAACTGACAAAACAGAGGCTACTGGAACATGATGACTAAACTGACTGTCCCCACAGCAGACACACCGTCCTGTCCCTTTCTCTAAACTGACAAAAGACACTCAGGCTGCTGCAACAATCAGTAGCACAGCAAACCTATATACACCTAACACCTATACCAGTCCTGAAAAGAACTTTTGTGTACCAAATAGCTAGCGATTTGGGTCACTGCAGTCTCTCCCTGCTCCACACAGCAACCTCTCCCTATAGTGACAGAAGAAAGAATGTAAAATGGCCGCCGGATCGGGTCTATTTATAAGTTGTCCAAGTGTCCATGTGCTGTAATGTCTCAATTGGCTGTCCTGTACCCCATGATGGATGTGTCATCATAGGTCAAAGTTCTTTTACACAGTAAAAACACGGAAGTCTGCCGGGCGAACCGTGGCAATAGTCCGCCGATCGGGCGAATCGCGAACAGCCGAAATTCGCCGCGAAACGACCGCCGGGCGAACCGTTCGGCCATCACTATTCTCTGTATCACCCACAGGGAGACCCCCAACCTAAGAGGTTCAACCAAACTCTACTGAACATGCTAGGAACCCTGCCTGCTGAGAATAAACAGCATTGAGGAAATCACACTGCTGCCATTGTGCATGCTTACATTAGCAGGACAAATGATGGTACTGGGTACTCCCTCTATAGACTCATGTTCAGAAGGGGGGCTCAACTCTTGGTTGACTTGGTTTTTGGAACATCCATTGATCTCACTTACCTGACTTCCTATAAGGGATATGTGGATAGATGTGTGGAAAACCTGAAAAAGCTTACGAGAAGGCAGTGGAAAATGCTACTACCCGAGAACATATAAATAAAAAACTTAAAAGTAAAGGTGCAAGATCTCTAGCTCAGGGATCATGTGTTGTGGAGGAACTTGGGGGTGCCTGGAAAACATAAGTTAGCAGATTG